>NC_062228.1:51661074-51961253 GCF_902686445.1 Sciurus carolinensis
ATGGGAGCTAGGGATGTCAGGAAGGTAGCAAGTGAAGCTTGGGATGGGGTTGCCTAGCAACCATTGCATTCTCTCCAGCCTGTTTCTGTTGCCTAGTAACGGCTGCCTGCCCAGAGACAGGGGCGGGACTGGGTGTGGGGGGTGGCACTTCTTGGTTTCCTGTTGGGGTGGGGCTGGTCTCTGGAATCACTCCTACCTGAGATCTCTAACATGCCTTGCTCCCACTTGGGTCACTGTGCACATTCTCCAGCAGTGTCTGTCCCATCAGTGCCCAAGTGTTGTGAGCTCCTCCTGGTTGCACCTCTGAGCCTGAGCTTCCTTTTAGCAGTGCCCCAGTACTGCAAGCTTATACTCAGAGCAGGGTCCTGCAGACCTGTGAACCCCTCACCAGCAATGTCCTGGGGGCTATGCTTGTGTCTAGCAGCCCTCCTTAGGGACTCTCCTCTCCACATCAGCAGTCTCCCCTCAGCTTGGGGGTCTCCCCGCAGGTGGCGAGTGGGGGCCGCGGCAGCTGCGTCCCCATGAGGAGGGGAGGAAGATGCCGGCTGAGCTGCTGCTGCTGCTGATTGTCGCCTTCGCCAGTCCCAGCTGCCAGGTGCTCTCATCGCTGCGCATGGGTGAGGTCCTACAGCAGCCCCTCTCTCAGAGACCTCCTGCTGGATCCTGGGGGTCCTTTTGGGAACCCAGGCATGCCAGTCCCCTAGGATCCAGGATCCTGGGCCTCAGGTTCCAGCATTCTTCAACAACAAGGGGAGCCCTGGCCCCCAACTCCTCCTTCCTCTGCACCTAAGACTTGAGACCTCCAGTTCTCTCCAGTCTCAGACTCAGGAGTCTAGACCCTTAGTCTCTATACTCCCCTCACTGCAGACCCCAGCCCCTCCTTTCTCAGGACCTGGGGGAGTCTGGTCCCCAACCCCTGTGTCCCCTCAGCTGCAATCCTGGACGACCAAACAGTGTGTGGCCGCGGTGAGCGTCTGGCCCTGGCTCTAGCCCGGGAGCAGATCAACGGGATCATCGAGGTCCCAGCCAAGGCCCGAGTGGAAGTAGACATCTTTGAGCTGCAGCGGGACAGCCAGTACGAGACCACGGACACCAGTGAGCGGGGCCACGGGGGCGTGGGGTGAGGCAGGGCAAGCCGGGGCCCTCAGTCTGTCCCCCTGCCCTGGCCTCCTCAACTTGGCCTTGTCCTCTCCTGGATCTGTCTTCCCACTTCCTTTGTGTCTGTCTCTGCCTTCTCTTTCCCAGAGGGGACTGCTACTGGTCCCAGGGTCCCAATCAGTAAGACAGGTAGCTTAGGGTAGGGTCAGCAAAGGCATTCTGGAGAAGGCTAGACTGAAGCAGAACTTTGGCAGGTGAACAGAATGTAGAGCAACACTGTTCCCAGCACACCTGTGAAGCCCCAGCTTGCCACATGATAGGGGTGTGGAAGTGTTTATTGAGTATTGAGTGAGCGAGTGAATGAATGTTGCTACTTGAACAGATGTGCTAGGGATATTGACCTTTGCAGGCAGCCGCCTTGCACCATGTTTTAGAGCTGGGGATGTAGCTCAGTGGTAGAGCACCTGCTTAGCAGGTCATAAGGTGCTAGGTTTTATCCCCAGCACCACTAAGAGTGGGGGGAAAAGCATGATTTAGGCAGGTTGTTCTCCTGCAGGCCTAATCAGAAGTTCTAGTATTATTTTTTTTGTGTGGGTAGGGGGGTGTGGCACCAGGGATTGAACACAGGGACACTTAACCACTGAGCCACATCCCCAGCCCTTTTTTATATTTTATTTAGAGACAGGGTCTCACTAAGTTGCTTAGGGCCTCACTAAGTTGCTGAGGCTGGCTTTGAACTCATGATCCTCCTGCCTCAGCCTCCTGAGCCACTGGGATTACAGGAGTGCACCACCATGTCCAACTTTAGAAGTTCTATTATGTTCATGTATATTTCAGATCACCAAGAGGGAGAGTGGGGCACAATGTTTCCTGGACTTTTTTGACTGGTGCAGCACAGAACATGGTCCAGGAAAAGCTGGGGTGGAGGGTGAGGAGGCAGATAGCTTGTGGACACATACCTGGAGTCTGGAGCTGGGGGCTGGAAGAATAATTTGGAACCAAGGAATAGTATGTGGGGTTGAGACCATCCTGCAGGGCGTGATGAGAGAGGGGATTGTGAGTGGTTCCAGGGCTGGAGTATGACAGGGGAGTGGGAGGCAGAGCTGGGCAGATTGACTGGCTGGCTCAGGGAGGCCTGCAGTGCCAGGGTAAGGTGCCATCTTTAGCTAAAGCAGTGGGGAGTTGCTGATGGGTTTAGACCAGGGACTAGGCTCTTGGAAGGGGAATCTGGAGGCTGGATTTGGGTAATGAGCGAAGAGGCTGGTACATGCCTGACTTAGGAGTCCAATGTAGGACAGAGGCAGAGGGGTAAAAGAGAGGGGGCTGGATGTAAGAAATTTTGGAGACAAAGTAGAAACAGGACTTGGTGATTAATGGCTATGGGGAAAGAGGCATCTGGTCTGTTCAAGTGGTGGGACCTTCCCAGTGAGAAAGGCATGGAAGGAACAAGTTTGGAGGAAGATGAAATGTTCAGTTTTGATACTTTTAGTTACTTGTGGCAGAAACTCAACTCAGACTGTCTTAAGGGGAAAAGAGACCTTATTGCTAGGGTTTTACCTCATTGATAAAGCACTTGCCTAGTCCCTGGGTTCCATCCACAGCAGTACACACACACACACACACACACACACACACACACACACCACAATTAAATCATGTCACTAAATGACCTGCAGACTAATTTCAGGAGGCCTGACTGGATCTAGGTATTCAAATGATGTCCCAGGATTGTTCCAGGAATGACTGGATCCAGGGGTTGAAATGATATTCTAGGAATTTCTCTGTCTTTATCTCCAGGTCCTGCTTTCCTCTGAGTTGGCTTCATTTTCAGGAATTCCCTTCTCAGCTGGTGGCAGTTCAAAACTCACATCTCACCAGTTTAGGAAACTCAGTAATAATCATAGCAGAAGATGGGGAAGGCTCTCTCTGGTCTGATTTGAACCCAGATCCATCTCTGAACCAGTCACTGTGGCCAAGAGAATGTGGCTCTGTGACTAGCCAGGCCTGAGTCGGGTGCCAGTCAATCCTGGGAAGCCCATGGACTAAGGGGCACAATGATTTTTCCAGGAAAAGACAGGGTTCTGCTGTGAGAACCAGCACTGAGCAAGCAAGGCAGCAGCTGTCTGCCTCTGAGTCTTGAGAAACGTGTTTAAAGGGAAGATAGCAGGAGGAGTGAGGAGATGCAACAGAAGGATGGTATCTAGAGCAACCCAGGGACACTGGCTGTAGTTCAGTGTGGAAGGAGTGCTGGGCACATCACAGGCAGTAGCATGACTGAAAGGATTGAGAATGAAGAAGGCAGAGGAACTGACCCCCTGGTGTCTCTCTTCCTGCCTTCCTTTGTGTCTCTCGTCTGACCTGAACCTCTGTCTTGTTTTTCTTCCTTTTATACACTCTCTTGAGCAGGGTCAGGGATTGGGTCTCTAGGACTGGGTTGATAGAGAAGGATCAGGCACCTCCAAGTGTCCAAGTCATCTCCTAGGCCAGGGCAGTCCCCTAGCAGGTGGGGTGGGAGAGGAGTCCAAAAATCCCTGACTCTGGTCTCTTCCCTGCCCCTAATAGTGTGTCAGGTCCTGCCCAAGGGGGTCGTGTCTGTCCTGGGACCCTCCTCCAGCCCAGCATCTGCCTCCACTGTGAGCCATATCTGTGGGGAGAAGGAGGTAAGGCAGGGATTGCGGGGTGCAGGGTAAGTGGTCCCTGGGAGGTGAGGGCTGGTGAGCAACAGGATGGAAGCAAAAGCTCCCTCTCTGTCCAGATCCCCCACATCAAAGTGGGTCCTGAGGAGACGCCCCGCCTTCAGTACCTTCGCTTCGCATCTGTCAGCCTATACCCCAGTAATGAGGACGTCAGCCTGGCAGTCTCCCGAATCCTCAAGTCCTTCAACTACCCCTCGGCCAGCCTCATCTGCGCCAAGGCTGAGTGTGAGGGAGGAGCTCTGGATGTTTTGTTTTGATTCCCCCAGAATGCCCCTTCCCGTATGGTTGTTCTTTCCCCCGTGGCTAGGAGCCCTGGGCAACCTGGGTACCAGCTTCTCCTAGTGGTCCCCACTGTCCCTTTCCCTTTCAGGAACTAAGACCTCTGGTTCCACAGACCCCTTCTTTCCCCAGACAGACCCAATTGGTCCACAAATGGTCACTAAGCACCTCTTCATCCAGCCCTCTACTAGGCCCTGGGGGTTTGGCAGGGAACAGTGCTGGTCAGGTCTCTCGCTGCACAAGACTTGCTCTAGTGCTGCTGGTCATTGAACTCTTGTGACCCAGAGGGCTTCCAGGAGGTGTGTGGAGCGCCCTCCTGGAGGGCCTGTCTGGGAGGTTCAGAGCTTGTGTCCTGAGAAGTGGACATCTAAGCTGAACCAAAGGGCATGCTGGGCAAACATATTCCAAGCAGAGTGCTTGGCAGGGCAGAGGTGGAGGACCTAGGGAGTGTGGCTCTTTGAGATGCTCAGGAGTGCCCCTGGCTGGAGTGTAGGAGCAATGAAGCAGGGGACAAGGGGAGCCACGGAAGCTTTCTAAGCAGGGCAGGGCAAGGGCGCACAGCCAGGTTTGTGTTGTAGGAAGATAGTGCATTGGAGAGGGACACACATAACTGGAGACCAGAAAGAGGCAGGGAAAGATAATGTGTTTGGGGGCCCAGGTGGTAGAAGTCAGGGTAGAGAACCAAGGTAGATTGAGGGAGTAGAGGAGGGTGGGAGGGCAAAGAGGAGAACAGCAGTTGGCGCAAGGGGCACATGCTGGGTATAGCAAGTCTTGGAGACATCCAAGTGAGCCGTCTGGTGACTGGGGAGCTTGAAAGAAGGCGGACTGTGCTCTGTAACCTCTGGAAGGAATTCCTGTTTTCAAAGGTGCTCACTGAGCATCTGCTGCCTGCCAGACACCGTTGGGGTTAGGGAGACGGCAGTGAGTGAGGCAGACGGGAATCACTGTCCTCGTCAAACCTCCATTCTGATGAGAGGAGTTAGGCAATAAACACTGTGCATAAGCGTTTTCTGTGGTTAGACACTAAGTTCCATGAGGACATGGCAGTCAGTAATAAGGTTCCGGAATCTGAAGTGGGGGTGGAGGGCAGTTTTAAACCAGATGGTGGGTGTGGGCCTCATTGAGAAGGTGCCTTCGAGTAAAGGCTGGAGGAGATGAGGGAAAGAGCTGTGGGGGACCTGAGGAAGAGAGTTCCAGGTAGAGGGAGCAGCCAGGGCCAAGGCCATGGTACAGAAGTATTACTCTTGTGTGTGTCGAACAGCAAGGAGGTCCTGTGGCCAGAGCTGCACGAAGCGGGAGAGGAGATGTGGAGCCATCAAAGGGCTGGACGCAGAGCAGGAAGCCCTCTATCGACATCATTCTGGCTGCTGTGCAGGAAACAGACTTACAGGAGTCAGTGTGGCTTTTGCAGGAGACCAGAGATGGCTGTGGCTTGGGTCAGGGTACTGACAGTGGGATGCAGGATGGGTTCTGATGTGTTTCAAAGAGAGAGCCCAGATGGGCTGGTTGTGGATGAGGGAGGAGGAGGGAGAGAAAGCTGGGCTTCCATTGGAGGTCTGGCCTGAGCCACTGTCAGGCTGCAGTTGCTGTTCAGCCAAAGGTGGAAGATGGGGACAGGGTAATGTGGTTTTGGCAAGAAAACAGGAATGTTGTATGTGATGTCAAACATCCCAGTGAGGGAGCAGAAGAGGGGCAGGACAGGAGTTTGGAGATCTGGGGAGGGGTATAGGCTGAGATTTTACTTGGGGAGGATCTAGGCATTAGGTCCCTGAGCCCAGTGCCCTGAGGGTCCCATCTGCACTGGGGACAGCCCCACCATCTTCTTGGCATACCCTCTAGTCCTCTGCCCGCTTCCCTATGTTGGGGAGGAGGAAGGTGTGTCTGCCCTGTGTCTGGCACCCAGAAATAAGGGCTCTAAGCCAAGACCTGACCCTCCCTCAGGCCTGCTGCGATTGGAGGAACTGGTGCGTGGCTTCCTCATCTCCAAGGAGACACTGTCAGTGAGGATGCTGGATGACAGTCGGGACCCCACACCATTGCTCAAGGAGATCCGAGATGACAAAGTGTCTACCATCATCATCGACGCCAATGCGTCCATCTCCCACCTTGTCCTCCGTAAGGTGGGCCACCTCTGCTCTCTCTTCTTTCAAAGGGCCAAGGGCAAAAACCTTGGTAGCTGTGATCATGTCACCCAATTCTCAGGGTCCTCAGTGGTAGGAGAGGATAATGAGACCCTCTTCTTACACGCAGTTGATGATTAAGGCTTGTTGCCTAGCCTGGCTGCTCCCTTGTCATGTGGCCCTGGACAGTCATCTCATCTTTGTGGGAAGTGAGGGCAGTGATAGTTCCTACCTCAGTGGCTTGTAGTGAAGGTTGGCAAGTGAACGGCCCGGAAAGTGCTTAGCACAGTGCTGGGCCAGGGTAGATGCACCTGGGTCACAACTCCTTAAGACTTTTCCTAAGGCTCTAGGTTGATGCACTTAATGTGCATCTTTAATTTGACTGTCACCCCACTTGCAGGACAGGTGTCATGAGGATTTTGTGGGTGAAGAAGCTGGAGTTTGTGGGGGAGGACTGGCTCAAGGGCACACAGGAGGGCCTAGAACACTAGGACCTTCCCCCATGGGCCCAGCACATTCTATCCGCTAGTGAACCACACTCATTAATCCTTCATTTGCTTCCCTGTTCTTAATTTTTCTTCATAATCTAATTTGTATTATTTTTCTAATTTGTATTTTTTTTTAAATTAAAACCATATGTCACTGCTGATAATAACCCACAGAAAGAAATGCAAGTGGGCTCTGGAGGCAGGATGGCTCAGGGCAAAGGTACAGGCTCAGGAGGCAGGCTGGCCTGGACAGGCAGCCTGGTCCCTCTGTGGAGCTGTGCGCAGTCGTCTTTCTCTCTCAGCTTACCTTTCTCTGACATCCACATGTAACCCTCCACTTCTTGCCGTGCAAGAAATACAAGTTGGTTCCCTGTAATAATTCTCATGGGGGTCAGGACTGGGCATTCACAGGACAGAGAAGGCTTCCAGCCTCATTCTTGAGGTCTCTGAGAAAGGGGACTCAAAAAATGAGCCTGAAGATTTGAACGGGCAGCCTTTGGTCACACAGTGCTTTCCCGAGCTTATGTGTGACAGGGCTGAGTCCTACACATTAGCAGCCCAACACCTTTTGGGCAATGTGAGGGTTAAGTTCAAGTTCCTGTCCCTGTCCAGCCCATTTCTGAGGCTTTCCTTCATTTCCAGAAGGAAGTCTGCCAAGTGTCTTTATGAGAAAGAGCAGACCTTTGGGGGCCCCTTTGTCTCCTCTAACAAAATCTCTGTTCACCCTGGGGCACCAAGTGACCAAGGTCTCCCTCTGCCCTCATTGTCTACTTTCCTCTGTTTTTCTGTCTCTGGGTGTTACTTACCGTGCTTTCCAGTGGATATCCTCTCGTAAGGCCTGCCACTAAATCTGTCTTCCTTTCTTTGGTTCCCTGATTGCTGCCTGCTGGACATCCATCTCTCATGCCGCCTCTTGGCTTCTCCTGTGTTCTCCAGGCCTCGGAGCTGGGAATGACCTCAGCGTTTTACAAGTACATCCTCACCACCATGGTGCGTACCCCTGCCATCCCCCACCACCTCTCCCCGTGCCTGCCCCACTTGGGGTTTGGCCCCAGCCCTCACCACCTCTGCTTGGTCTCAGGACTTCCCTATCCTGCATCTGGATGGTATTGTGGAGGACTCTTCCAACATCCTGGGCTTCTCCATGTTCAACACCTCCCATCCCTTCTACCCTGAGTTTGTGCGCAGCCTCAATATGTCCTGGAGGGAGAACTGTGAAGCCAGCACCTATCCGGGCCCTGCGGTGAGCACAAACACCCAGTCACACTCAGAGACACACTGCACAGATGCTTCCAGGGGCCCCTTTCAGACCTCACTGAGATCATACTCTGAACCCTCTGGTGCCCCAGAGGCCTTGCAATATGATGCCGTGACAAGTTGAACTGTGTCCTCCTCCCCGCTTCCCACACTGCTGCAGCCACAGAGGTGCCTCTGCTGTCCCTGCACATGCACAGCTCCAGCTTTTGCACATGCCTATCCTTCTGCTTCCCATGCACTGTCCCACTGAACCAGTGGCTGCCCCTCATCTCCAGGTATGTGCTCAGATATTCTCTTGGCTATAAGACCTTCCTTGGTTCCTCTGTCTTTAAAAAGGAAAAGCACCCGCTTTTTAACCCCCTTCCCTGCCTCCTTCTTCTCTGCAGCACTAATATTTAATTACCATGTGACATATAGACAGAGATCTGTAGACTGTAAGTTCCCTGAGGGCAGGCATTTCTGTCCAGTTTGCTCACCATTGTACCCCAGCACCTCCAACAGCCTGGCTTGTGGTAGGTGTCTGATAATATATGTTGAATAAATGCAAACATACAAAAGAGGCTTATTTATGTGTATTTGTATTCATATACTGAGATACCAAGACACTTCTGCCTGCACCAAATTATCTACAGATGCCAAGATGTGCGATCAAGATGTGTGTATACAGAGATCACACCCTGACATGGGACATGTCATGGGCAGAGGCACATTAGTATTTACCCCTGTTCACACCAAATGGCACACTTAACCCTTGATACCAACCCAGTGAAGGTACATGCTCACACATACACATGTGTGCACCCACCACCAGTCAGGGCATATACAACACTCATGGTGTGACAGGCCCTGTTCTGAGCATTTTATGAGCTTTCTCTCTTGTCCCACAGTGCTCAGAGCTGGTGACTACTGCTATTCCCATTTACAGGGAAGGAAACTAAGCCTCAAGAGAACGGTAGGGACATGGCCATAGCACCAGGAAACAGCAGAGCTGGGCCTCCAGCAGTCACTGCCTACCTGATCCCACACCCACTGGCACATAGACAAATGGGCACATCCATGTAACCCATTCCCATGAGCACACCCCACACACTCAAGACAGGGCAGTGGCTGTTCCTCACCCGCATTGACCATGCAGACATAGATCCCCTGGAGTGCCTGCTTCTGTGAGAGACATATCTGGCCCTCCGGGCAAACCCTCTTAGATTTGCCTTCCCCAGGTAGACATGTGGCCACGCAGAGTCCGCCAGAGCTATTCCTACCAAGGCATGGGACAAACGAACAACTTCCCCACTGTCATCCACATGTCCTAAGAGAGACCAGAACCACTTCTTCCCTCCTGACCCCCTGGTTTCCTGTTCCTGTGAGGACAGGAACCATCCAAGGGCTTGGGGATGGTACCATGAGGGGGCTTCAAGTTTACCTGGCTAAACTGCCTCTTTTTCTCCACACCTGCTTCTGCTTGCTCTAGCTGTCAGCTGCCCTGATGTTCGATGCTGTGCATGTGGTGGTGAGTGCCGTCCGAGAGCTGAACCGTAGCCAGGAAATCGGTGTCAAGCCGCTGGCCTGTACATCGGCCAACATTTGGCCCCATGGGACCAGCCTCATGAACTACCTGCGCATGGTGAGCTGGGAGCAGGGGAACTTGTGGGAGGTGGGCAGTGGCTACCTCTGACAGGGGCACTCACCATGTCCACCCTGTGGCCCTCTGCCCTCTCCCCCACCTCCAACCCCACTACCCACTGCCTTTGGGTTTCTTCTGGCCTCCTCCTCACTCTCGCATCTTGTCTGTCCATTCCCAACTGTCCTCTGCCTGTTTGGGCTGTATGCTTTCTCTGGGTCCTGCTGTCTTACTCCTGGTCTGCTTTGTGCCATCTCCCCTTGTGCCATCTTCTTTTTGACATGATCCCTTTCCTGGTCCCTCTCCTGTTCCTTCCCCTCTCTTTTCTGTGGTTGTCTGGTCTCCACTGGGTCTTTCTGCCCATCTCTGGGCCCTGCCACCCTTCCCTCTGCCCCACCTCCCGCCCTGCTAGGTAGAGTATGATGGGCTGACCGGGCGGGTCGAGTTCAACAGCAAAGGGCAGAGGACCAACTACACCCTGCGCATCCTAGAGAAGTCCCGGCAGGGCCACCGTGAGGTGAGCAGGCCCAGGGTGTACCAGAGCCCTGCAGGGATTTGGGTGGGTGGACCTAGAGACTGCTGTGTCCCTGGGCAGGGCCTGGGGCTGATGGCGCCCTCTCTGCCCCTAGATAGGGGTGTGGTACTCTAACCGGACCCTGGCCATGAATGCTACCACCTTGGACATCAACCTGTCACAGACGCTGGCCAACAAGACACTGGTGGTCACAACCATTCTGGTGAGTGGCCCTGGGGAAGGAGGGCACTATAGGTTAAGAGGTTCAAATATTGGGCCTTCCCTGAGCAGTGGTCCAGCTTTATCCTAGCTCTCCCATGAGGTGGAGGGAAACTTCACTGGCATAAGGCACAGTGTACTGACTAGCAGGGGATATGGCCCATGTACCCATCAGCTCCCAACTGTGAGCAGGGCGTCACCAAGCTAACCACATGGGAGCCAGATTCAGCCTTGGGTTCTTCACATGTCTGACCCATGGTGGACTCTTGATAATAGCTATTTCTAGAATGGTTGTTTTCTTACACTTGCCAACCTAGTAAATTGACACATGCCAACTTATTTAGTGTATATCCTGAAGATATACACTTTAGTGGAAACTAAAGATCAAAGAGGTGAAGCAACTTGCTGAGGAACACAGTGCAGATACGTGATATAGCCAGGACTGGAAGCCATGTCTTTAAGGATCCAGAGTCTGAATCTTAAGTGCTCTGCTCAGAAGCTTCAGTCCTCTCCATACTTAGAACAGCTAAAGGCATTGTTTTGTAACTCTCAGGCTTCTGTTCCTGCATTTTACCAAATCAGAGGTATAGGGGCCTTGGGGTGTCAGTGATTATCCACTGCAGCAGGCACTATGCTAGGCCCTTGCAGGTATTGCTCTTGAGACCTCACAGCTAGCCTGTGAGGTTGTTTTTATTTTCCTCCTTTTGACAGTAAGGAGATGGCATGCAATGAGCCCTGGTAGGTCTGAGCGTCAGGCTTAGAGTCTGCAACCCTCTCTGTTACACCCTGCTGCCTCCCATCAAGTCAGGCAAGTTCTGGCGCATAGGGCCTGATGAGCAGGGGCTTCCCTGAGCAGCTGGGCCTGGAGACTGGACATGCTGGGCAGCCACACTCTTCATAGCAGCCAAGTCCAGAGCCTGCTGGCTTCCCTTGTCCAAGGGAACTGCTAATAGCTGTGGAGGCCAAGGTTCAAAGAGGATTTGCAGAGGGTTCCACAGACTGTCAGGGGTCCCATAAGCATCAAATCACAGAGCTCTTCCCTTGGTTTCTAGGAAACTCCTGATCTAAAGTGGACTTGGAGTCCCTTTGGAGAAGGGCCAGTGAATCTGTTGCAAAGGGACAGATGGCCTGCAGACAGGAAACCAGACACTTCCTAATAACCTCACCAAGGGGCCCTGAGGGCTGGGCTGGCATGGAGCAGTGGGCACCTCTGTGCATGTACTGTGTGGTCAGTCCCTGAAGCCAACTGGAGGCAGAAGCACTGAGGTCCTTGGGGAGCAAGGGTCAGAGGTCAGGGAGAAGATGTTCGGAGAGCCAATCCATGCGCTGGACTCTGAGTCTCTCCTCTCTTTTTTCTCCCCAGGGCCTGAGAGCCAATATTATTCTTCTCTTCCTGAGGTTCATTTTCTTCTTGATGGGTTGGTTCACTCACCCATTCCACAAATATTTACTAAAGCTACTATGTGCCTGGCCATCATGTAAATTCTAGAGGCACAGAAATGAGTCACAGTTGCTCTCAAGTGGCACTGGGGAGGTGATCCCACCCTGAACACAGTCCTTCCAACCCAAAGTAATGAGGGGTTTCCAGAGAAAGGAGGGACTGATGTAGCTTTAGAGGCCTGAGGAAGACCTCATGGGGAGGTTGCATCAGATGGGGTTTTGGAAGTTGTATAGAAGTGTTGTGCAGAACATCCGGGACAGCAAGAGTAGCAGGAACGGGGGCCTCGGGATGTTTTTAGTTTGGATGGGCGGCAGTGGCCTGTGTGTGCAACAGAATGTGTTTTCTTTCTTTTTGTGGTGCTGGGGACGGAACTCAGGGCCTCACACATCTAGGCAAGTGTTCTGCCACTGAGCCACACCCACAGCTTCACTATTTTCTGACCTGGTGTTTTGGGCAGGGCCTGTGTCAGACATATGGGGTTACATGTGTGAGTCACACTGATGCCTTGGCCAGACGTGGGTCAGGACTTGTCTCATTCCCTACTCTGTCCTCAGGGCCTAGGACAGTGCCTGGCAACTGCAAGCACGAGGTGTGTGGGTCTTGATGGGATAGATGTGGTCCAGGGAGCTATAGGGCAGAAGAGGGGAAGGGTCTCTGAAGGCCCGCTTATGCTTGCTCTTTACTTGGAAGAGAGTGCTAAGCAGGAAGGGCAGGGCCAGATTCTGATGTCAGGAGAGCTCCTGCGCCCACCATGTAGGATGCTGGAGGGAAGACTCCTGGGTGGGAGGAGGGGGCTTCCAATGTGGATGTTACGAAGTAGTGCAGCTGGGCACGGTGGTGCACACCTATAATCTGAGATGCTCAGGAGGCTGAGGCAGGAGGATCAAGAGTTCAAAGTTCAAGCCAGCCTCAGCAACCTAGTGAGGCCCTAAGAAACTCTGTAAGACCCTGTCACTAAATAAAATTTTAAAAATGCCTGGGGATGGGGCTCAGTGTTAAGCACCCCTGAGTTCAATCCCAGAACCAAAAAAAAAAAAAAAAAGAAGAAGAAGAAGAAGAAGAAGTAGTGCAGGCAGGGCCAGCTCAGTGAGAGCAGAGGAGGCCATGTGATGGAACACCGGCTGGAGTTGTCCCTGGAGTGGGGGCTGTTTTAGTCAACTTTTGTGTTACTGTGACCACACTCCTGACAAGAACAATTAGAGGGACTGGGGTTGTGGCTCAGTGGTAGAGCACTTGCCTAGCATGTGTGAGGCACTGGGTTCGATCCTCAGCACCACATAAAAATAAATAAAATAAAGGTATTGTGTCCATTTACAACTAAACGATTTTTTTAAAAACAGAACAATTAGAGGAGGAAAAGTTTATTTGGAATTCACGGTTTCAGAGGTCTCAGTTTACGGATAGCCAGCTCTGTTCCCGAGGGTTTGAGGTGAGGCAGAACATCATGGCGCAAAGGTGTGGTGAAGGAAAGCAGCTGCAAACATGGCACCCAGGAAGAAGAGAGAGAATGGGCTCAGGGTCCGGGCTCCACTTGCCAGATATAAAATACATACCCTGAAGACATGCCCCCCAAAGACCTGCACACCTTACCTGCCTTCAGTTACTGCTCAGTTAACCCCATCAGGGGATTAATTTACTGATCGGGTTGATGCTCTCATAGCCCATTCATTTTATCTCTAAACCCTGCATTGTCTCACGCATGTGTTTTTGGGAGGCTCCTCATATCTAAGCCATGGCAGGGGCTCATGGCTCTGAAGCTGCAGGGGGTGAGCTGGCTCTGAGGTTGTGTGAGGTGGGGGTGCAGAAGTTCTAAGGAAATGAGGTCAGGCTGGGGCCTGCCTTCCTCACCCCAACCTTAGGCTCTGGTCTGTTCTGATGATTCTTTTCCTCAAACTGTGGCCTCACCCCAGCCTTTGGTGACTGGTGTGGCAGTAAGAGCCCCTACTGTGGAGTTTACAGACTTCAGTCCATTCCTGGCTCCCATTCAAGCCCTCTAACTGTCCAGTGTGCATACCTTCATCTGTAACATGAGTCCAGTGGGCCACCTGGAGGGGCCATGGGAGCAGCGCATGCGCTAAGAGCCCCTGCAGTGCCCAGCATACAAGGCCACCAAGTGCACCAGAGCCCTCCCTCGCCCTTCCTCACCCTCCTGCACTTGTATCCACAATGAAAATAGCTGTCACAGTGGCCAACACCTCTGAGCACCGTGCAGAGCCCTTCACTGGTGGTACTCACTCTTCACAGGAGCCCTGGCTGGGGTCAGTACCTTTATGACCCTGATTTTCAGATGAAGAAACTAAAGGCGTAAGGGGGTTAAGTGACATGCCAAAGGTCACTCAACCAGAAGACAGTAGAGAGTAGAGCCAATTTAAGTTGACAGAACCTATGTGCCTGTCCCTTGCACCCCATTGCCCCAAGTTCTGCTGCTTCTTGAGTCTTCAGGGTGATGTTCTAGGCCTGGCACTGCTGTTCACACATTGAGCAACTCTCTCTCTGTCCTCCCTTCCCTCCTTGAAAGTGAGGAGATTAAAGTATTCATAACAGAGTGGGGGGGCTGGACTAGATCAGGGTCATATACACTGTACTCTAGGAAGTCCCAAACATGGATTTGAGTCCAGGGCAATCAGCTTATAAAGCATGTTCTAGAACACCCTACTTTAATTTTGTTTTTACTTTCAGGAGATTTTTTTCCCTTGCGGTGCTGGACATGGAACCTAGAGACTTGAACATCTCCAGCCTCAAGAGATTTTTACTGAAGTATAACATGCACATAGAAACTTGCAGAAATTGTAAATGTAACTTGACACACTAGATTTTCAAAAGCTGAACATATACATGCTATCTATGCAACCAGCCCCCCATTCCTGAAGCTGCCTTGTACCCCTTTCTGTCACTAACCTGCCCACCTCTCAACTTCCATCCCCAGAATAGTTTGCCTGCCTTTGAACTTCATATAAATGACATCATACTGGTATGCCCTGTGTCTGACACCCTTTGCATTTATGAGATCCACCCATCGCATGTAGTTTAGACTTGTATGTTCTGTGATGCAAAGGTACTACAATTCACTTACCCATCAAATGTAGATGGACATTTGAATTATTTCTGATTTTTGCTATTATGAACAGTAGTACCATTAGTTACATTCTTGCCCATGAATTTGTACTGGAATGTCTATGGCGGATGTTTCGGGGAGAATTGCTGGGTTACAGGTGTGTGTTTCAGCTTCATAGCTACTGCAAAAGCATTTTCCAAGTGGTTGCACCACTTCATTCCCTGAGCAATGTATGACTGACAGTTCCAGTTGCTCTTTGTCATCAGTGGTGAGTATATTTATAGGTACCAGTGATGTGTGGTGGTTTTCATTTGTACTCAGTCACCTTTTTGTGTTTATTGGTTATTTGGAAATCCTCCTTTGGGAAGCTCTTGCTCAAGTCTTTGTCTGTTTTTTAAAAATTGGGATATATGACCTTTTTTATTGATTTTGGAGTTATTCATACATCTGGATTCCAGTCCTTGGTGAGATATGTGTATTGCAAATATTGCCTGTCCTTTTGTGACACCTTTTTTATTCTCAGTTGTATATATTGATAAAAAGTCTTAGTTTTTAAATTTTACTAAGGTCTATTTTATCAGCATTTTTGGGTTAATGTTTTAGAATTTAAGAATTCCTTGCTTACCACAGGTCATGAAGGTATTTTATTTATTTTCTGAAAACATAATAATTTTGCCTTTTACATTTAAATCTGTGTTCCATCTGAAATTGACTTCTATGAATCATGTGAGGTGGGAGGTGGTCAGAATACATTTTTTTCCATATGGATCTTAAATTGAATGGTACCATTTTTGTGTCTGTGTGTGGTATTGAAGAATGGAACCCAGGGCATTGCATATTCTAGGCAAGTGCTCTACCACTAAGCTACATCCCCAGTCTTTTTTAGTTTGTCTTGAGGCAGGGTCTCTCCAAGTCACTGAGGCTGGCCTCAAACTTTTGATCCTCTTGCCTCAACCTCCCAAGTATATACTACCACACCTGACTGAATAGCACCATTTATTAAAATGATCATTTTCCTCTCTTCCCCGCAGTCTTACCTTTGTCATAAATCAATATCCATTTATGTGTGGTTTTCCTAATACTCCATTTAATTGTCCGTTGCCCCTCTTTTTCTAATACCACATTGTCTTAAACATTATAGCTCAATTTAAATGTTGACTTTCTGTGGAATAAGCTACCAGTTTTGATGATCTTCTTTAGGATTGCTTTGGCCCTTCCTGACCCTTGCATTTCCATATACTAACCACAGAGTCACATCCCCAGTCCATATACTTTTAAATATTAGACTTTAATTTTTAAAAATCACAACCTCAGGGGAGTGACAGAGATAATGGAAATCTAGGTAAAAAAGAATTCAAAGGATAAAGGGGGTAAGGAGTGAAAAATCAGCATTCTTCCCTCCCTGGTTCCTCATTTTCTTTGCTCGGAGGCCACCATCCTTCCAGAAATGTCTGTGCATCTGCAGCCACATGTCTGTTCTTTCTATCACAAAGAAGAGCATATTGTACACGTTGTTCTGTAGCTTGTTTTTTTTCCTCTTAATATATCTTATAGACTTTGCTATTTTAGTAGTTGCCTGGGATTCTTTTATGACATCGTTGATCTCTTTATCTTGTCCCAAATTAGGTTGTTTCAGTCATTGTTCCCACCTCAGGCACTGCTGCGATGCCTTTCCTGGACCTGTGTTTCTGGCTGTAGATGCTCACCATTCCAGGGCGAGCTCCTAGAGCCAGACTGCAGCGCACCCCTACCTGCCTGCCGTGCCGTGCAGGGCTTCCACCTTAGAGTCTGTTTGAAGAAGCCTGAAGATATTGGGTTTGGGGCCCCTTTTAAAGACCTTTGGTTGTGAGGGTCCAGGGCTCTGACTCTTAGATCATTGTTTTCTGACCCTGAGCTCTCCCTTAGGCCTCAGTTTCTGTTTTTATCTCTGTAAGCTCAGACCCTGACTCTGAGATCTTGAACCCACGTTCCTCAATCTTGACTTTGGAGATCAGCTTGACCAGGGCTTCAGAATGCATGGTGCCTGGGTTGTGAATCTCAGCTCTGTCCTCTATCCCTTCCACTGGCTTTGCTTTAGCTATATGTCCTTGTGCTGGTCACTTTACCTTCCCGAGCCTCCTTTTCCTCCTCTATATACCAAGAGGGCTGTATGAAGGCCTTCCAGCTCCAGCATGGGTGCTTCTCTTTAGAATTCTTGATTTCTGATCCTCCAGTTTTGTTACCTGACCCAAAAGCCCCATCTCTGTGTCTGGCTTTCCCATGTCCACTTTATGATTCTGTCCAGCTGAGCTCAGTCTAGCATAAGTGGAGCAGGGCTTTAGAATCAGACTGACTTGTCCTTCTGAGCTACTTATGACTTCACTTCTGTGGACCTCAGTGTCCTCATCTCTAAAACGGAGGTAATAATACCGACCTCCCACACTGACAGAAGAGCTGTCACACAGCAAGCCCACAAGAAATGCTAGCTGCTGCTGCTATTATTAGTATTATCTCACATTCCTGCTCCCAGTTCCACAATTTTGGATTTGAAAAGGCAGCTTGTAGAGAAAGAGAAACACTGACTTCCCTCCATCCTGTTGTCCCTCAGCTGCAGGCCTCTGGGATCCTGGAGCCTAGGGCCAATGACAGAAGGCCTCATGGGAGGAGATTCTGTCTATTCCTTTGTAACAAACCACCCCAAAACCCAAACACTTAAAATGATAATGATTCATTAGTTCCTGAGATTCTGTGGGTCAAGTGGGCTGCTCTCCGCTGGTCTTTCCTGGGCTTACTGTGGCTATACTCAGTTGGTGGTCAAGCTGCACAGGAAGATCCAGAATGGTTGTAGGTGCTGGCTCTTTCTGGCCCACCTTGGTCCACTCATCTTCCAGCAGACTGGCCTGGATTTCTTTACTAGGGTGTCCCTGAGAGCTCTTCTGTAAGCTGAGGCTCTGGAATTCACACATTCTATTGGCCAAAGCAAGTCATAAGTCCAGCCTGACCCAAGTAGTGAGGAGATAGACTCCACCTGGAAGAGGCAGCAAAATATTATGTTCTCATCTATCACAGAGCTCAGTAATTATAAATGGTGACAGGTCATTTGCCCTTTATGAACCTCAGTGTACACATGTGTAAAGATGATTCTAATATTGCTTATTTATTTATTTAGGTATACTGGAGATTGAATCCAGGGCACTCTACCACTGAACTACATCCCCAGCCCTTCCTATTTTTTATTTTGAGACAGAATCTCACTAAATCATTCAGGCTGGTCTCAAACTTGCAGTCCTCCTGCTTCAGCCTCCTGAGTCCCTGGGATTATAGGCATGAGTCCCCACACCCAGCTAATATTGCTTGTTTTAGTGTTAGGTGTCTGCAAGGAATTAAAGTGAGGACACACACACGGCCAGTGCTCAATACACAGTAACCATCATGCATGTTATTACCCAAACTTTCTACCCTGATTATTTCCCAAGTCCTTTCATTCATTAGTCCAAAGAGACACTGTACCAACAACCATTTAGACAATCGCTGTGTCAAGATAGGTTTCCCTTTTGTTATGATTATCTCCTCATGACTTGTCTTACTGGCATTTTGGATGTTCTCTCTGTTTTTGGTTTCTTTGACACAATGGGGTCAGTAAAATTTGCTTACAACCCTCAGAAATAAGCATCAGTGTAGCAAAAGGCCAGGGATTACAAACTGGCAGGTGTGTGTATTTGGCCTGCAGAGCATTAAAACAAATGGTATTAGAATTCGAATTAGTTACTAACATTTATAATCAGGAGATTTTACGAAACAATCTAGGTTTCCAAATTCTGTTGAAATTGCACCATCTGGCATCTCAGGCCTGCTTCCCTCATGGTAGTGCTGGGCTGGAGCTAAATCCTGGTAGGTAGGGGACGCATGCTTTGGCCCATTGGTGGCTCATGAAGTCAGCTTATTGAGTCACTATTGGTAGCATTAAAAATGAAGTAGGGCAGAAAAGAAAATATCCGTGGGTTGCCCGTGGTCACCAAGGGCAAGGACTGCTTTGTGGAATTAGGTCTAGTTATGTGTGTGCATGTGTGGGGGTGACTTGACTTGCAAGGTAAACTCTCTCTTACTGTGGTTCATAATAAAAAATATGGAAAACCCTGTTCTAGTTTGGCACAAGCTCTGTCCAATCCTGTTCCCTCCCAACTCCCTCCTCCCTTATAGGCATTTCAACTGAAGACCAAGGAACACCAGGTTGGCTGTGGAGATTAAAAATGGCTCCCTGTGATCTGCTGGGGGCTGGCAGGGTCCATGTGCTTTCCTCCCAGATTTCAGGCCTGTTTCCCACTCAGCATTTGTGAGGATGCATGCAGTGAATCAGTCCTCCTGACTCTGCGAGCAGTTTGCTGCTCTGGCTGCCTGATCCAGGCCCTCCAGGCTCACCGGGGCTCTGGGATCCCCAGTTCAGACAGAGATACCCAGCTTTTGACCCCTGCTCTCTTTTGCTTACCCAGGAAAACCCCTATGTCATGCGACGGCCCAACTTCCAGGCGCTGTCGGGGAACGAACGCTTTGAGGGCTTCTGTGTGGACATGCTGCGGGAGCTGGCTGAGCTGCTGCGCTTCCGCTACCGCCTGCGGTTGGTGGAGGACGGGCTGTATGGGGCGCCCGAGCCCAATGGCTCCTGGACTGGCATGGTTGGCGAGCTCATCAACCGGGTACGGCTGGGCCAGGGCTGGGGAAGAGGCCTTGGAGTGGGCAAGGGAGGGAGGACAGCCAGTGGAACCTCAGGACCCACCAGCACATGGCAAAAGAGAGCATTAAGGGCCTCTCTACTAGCCTGGCTGATAAGGGGCTGGGTACCTGTGCCTGGGAGCCCCATGAGGCCGCACAGCGCATCACCCCTTGGGTCCTGCTTTGTCAAATGGCCCTGCCCCCTGCCCCAGACAACCTTGGCCTAATCAGTGCTCAAAGATTTGTTGAATGGATGAGATGACACGGAGTAGGGATGCGGCACAGGTCTGAGGTAATTAGGTCAGGCTTCCTGTAGGAGGTGAAGCTCAGAACAGGGGCTCGCCTCACTTGTGTGCTCTGCCCAGCATTGCAAGGGAAGACTGGCATATTGTGGGCCAGCTTGTCAAACTCAAACATCACTCAGTCAGTAGTTTATGGAGCACCTACCATGTGCTTTGCCCCTTGCTGGGCACAGGATATAGCAAGTGGGGAGCACTGTAGACCTGGGTCCTACCTGCAAGAACTTTAAGTCTCTTTAGGGTTCAGGAAGCAAATGACCATAGCCTAGAACCATTTGGTCTATAATGGAAAAAACTCAGAGGTGGGACCCATGCAGGCACCTGACCTAGCCTCCACATCCAGGGAGGGCTTTCTAGAAGAAGAAGAGGTGACACCCTAACTGATTCTTGAGGGACATGAAGGAGTCTGCAGGTGATGGGGTACAGGAGGAGATGTATTTGGAGCAGAGGAAGCAGCATCTACAGAGGTAGGGGCCTGAGAGAGTGGGGAGCCCGGGAAGAACCAGCTTGGCTGCACGTGGGCAGGACTTGGATGAAGGTGAGGAGGGATGAGAGGCAGGGCCTGGGAGGCAAGAATATTTTGGAGTCAGGCCAACCTGAACTGGAATCCTTGGGTGAGTTATTTCTGTTCTCTAAACCCATTTCCCCCTCTAAGGTGTGGGTAGGACCCGGCAGGTCTGTAGCGAGGGTTTTAGGCAATAGGGACAAGTTCCTCACACATTGCTTGTCAGACAGTGGGGACCAAGATGTTGTTCCTATTTCTGTTCCAGGTGGAAAAACTGGGTGGGCACATGCCAAGAGGCAGGACTGTGCCAAACAGGCCCCTGGTTAGCACACACTCAGAGCTGGGGTGCAGAGCAAGAAACTGTGGCCAGGAACAGTCAGAGTGGCCTTGACATTGTACTTGGCTGAGCACTTCAGAGATTCTTCACCTCTGGTCTCTCCTGTGCCAGAATTTACTACAGCCAAGCCCCTGAATGTCAGCAGGATAGATATGAGTAGGGCATTTTGCTTGACAAGGACGTTTATCCCTTAGGGCACTGATTTTCAAGTTGTTTTGACTGGAACTTTTTTCTATAATTGAAAGCTTCTTCAGAATCCTGAACAAACAGGGAGCTCCTCTGGTGCAGTAGAGGTGTGGGGGACGGGGTGCTGAGTCTTGGCTGCTTGGTCTTCCTCACCCAACACACCAGCTAGGCCCTCAGGTGGCCATCGAGTTTGAAAGCTTCTGCCCCAGGGAGGGTTTTAAGGCCTGAAACCCAAAGAGGTACCTGATGAGATAGAGAGCAGAGGCCCAACGAGGCCGGCCCTGCTCCCGCCCGACTGGTAGGCTTCCCATGACCTGTTTCCACGGCCTGGTCCTCAGTCTCCTGAGCTCACAAATTTTCTTTCATTAGGGACCCTAGAAATAAGCAGGTTTTGTGGGAATAGTCCCCCAATTGAAGCTCTATAAAGTACACGCCAGTTTATTCATCAAAAAAGAAGGAGGTTCTGGAACAATACTTACTTACAGCGGCCTGACCTTGGCAAGTCTTAACCTTTGTGCTTCTGGACCTTCCCAGGGGATGGGCCAGATGATTTGATGCTGGGGGACAAGATTTTATGTTTGTTTGCTGTGACTTTAACCCTGAGTCTTGGCTCCGCTGTGCCCCAGCTATGTGACCTTGAGCAGGTTACTTAATCTCCTATCACTTAGTTTCTTTAACTATAAAGTTGCAGAAAGAGCCCCTGGCATAGGTGTGAACATAAAATGAATGAATCTACATAAGAGTCGTAAAAAGGGCCTGATGGGGAGGAGGTGACACGTACCTGTGTCCTATACTCCTGTTGTTCTTATTCCTCTTGGCATGGCCAGCTCATGAGTACATTCCTCTTCTTAGCACTGGTCCCCTAGCTAGTATTTATTGAGCACCTACTGTGTACTGGGCCCCATGCCTTACCCTGGGGTACAGTTGTGAACAAGGTGGATCTGGCCTAACCTTTACTACTGCGCATGTTAAAGAGTTTGGGCCTCAGCAGATTAATGGGATCCCTCAAAGACTTCTTTCTGGCTCCATTGTAGGGGGTGCTGGCCGCAGTGGCAGCAGGATTAGTAAGGAAGTTCAGGGTGAGATGGCGTCCCTGGGTCCCAGGCACAGCCCAGGCATAGTAGGGATGTAGACTTGGGGAGGGACAGGGAGCGCAGGTCTTGGTGATTGCCTGGGAAGTGGAAGCAGGAGGGAGAAGGCAGGCGGGCGTTCGTCCCTGTCTGGCTGGGCAGCTGGCAGCGATGACATTTATGGAGAGAACAGTGGAGGAGGAGCAGCCTGCGAGTGCTAAGCAGGGTGGGGCCCTGCCTTGCTGAGTCTGCGCTGCCTGCAGAGCTGTGTGGGAATCGCCACCACATCACCACGACAGCAGCAGCTGCTGCTGGCCAACTTCACACCAAGTGCCAGGAACGTTCCAAGTTACTTAACTTTGTTCTCATAGCAATCCTTCGTAGTGCAGAGGTTCGCTGTCCTCCTACCACCTTGAGATCTGGGGCTCAGCAGCAAAGGGACTTGACCCCAACTCACAGTGCTGTAGCAGGTGTCTGTCCCAAGGCCCACGCCTTTTTGAAACCCCCAGCAGATACTTGAAAAGCCAGGAATAATCTAGAAATTCACTATCACTGATCAAGCACTCCTGTGCTAGGCCCCTGTCCAGGTTTGGTTTGTATTCACCCCTTTACTTCTCATGACCACCCAGCAAGGGACTGGTATTAGCTCCGTCTTCTCAAATGCACAGGGTGAGGCACCACGGTACTATGTCCAGGCCGTACCACGAGTGACTGAGAGAACTAGAGCAGGCACCCCAGGGGACTGGCCTGGAGGTGGAGAGTGACTTCCAGATGGAAGACAGCCCTAGGCACTGGCACCTCTCCATCCCCAGTCACCCCTGGCTTGGGCCAGCTATCCTTGACCAGTATCAAATTATGGTCCTTTTATTCCACCCAGTGGCCACTGCTAGAATTGACCTCCTCCTCCCTGTGGCTGCTGTGGTGTGAACTGAGGCTCCGCTCCTCAGCCTCCTCCTGGCCTCCTGACCTCATGTCTCTCCATGCCTCAGTTGATCTTACAGCAGAATCTCACTACAATTAAGTCTGACCTGTCACTCATACTTCAGGTGAAACCCCAGGGCCTCAGGATAAAATCTGTGGCTTCTGGTCTGGCCCTCAAGAGGTAGAGAGGTCTTAGGTCAGGGTCCTAGGCAGCAGACTCAAGACAGAGGTTTACAGGCTGGGAGTGTGGGAGGTGACCCTGGAAACCTGTCCTGTGAGGGAATGGGGGAAGTAGGCTTGGGCCGAGGGTGGACTTGAGGTACGATATAGTCCTGTCTTGCATCCTCCGCCATCCCATGGACAGCTCCATATTTGGGATAGCCATCAAGGACATCCCTCCTGGAGTAAGGGACCAGGCCTTTATGTCCCCCACAGACATCACTGGACATGGGCTTCCCTCAGGGAGGGTCACCTTGGGTGAGGGGCTGTCCTGTCTCCCATTGTCAGAGCCGAGCCATCTGCCACCAATACCCTGGGCAGCCGGGGCAGTGAGTGCTGTGACATGAGTGAAGGTCGGGGAGGCACCATGGCAGGCACTGCATGTACCACCAGCTCCAGGTTTCCTGAGGCCCCACAGACTCACCAGCAGGCTGCGACATCTCCAGAACCTCGCGTTCCCTTCCTGAAATGGGGCTAATATTACCGCACAGCATATAGGGGGATAAAATGGGGCTAATAGCAGTCCCTTGCTGGGTGATCATGGGAAGTCAAGGGGTGAATACAAAGCCAAACCTGGACAGGGGCCTGGCACAGCAGTGCTTGATCAGTGATAGTGAATTTCTAGATTATTCCTGGCTTTTCAAGAATCTGGGGGTTTCAAAAAGGCATGGGAGACACCTGCTACAGCACTGTGAGTTGGGGTCAAGTCACTTTGCTGTAGAGTCCCAGAACTCATTTGTAGGAAGACAGCAAACCTGGGCCATGAAGGATCAGTATGAGAGCTGTAGAACTTTTGTCCATAACCCCTCCATCTAGTGTCTGATTTCAATTTTTTTTTTTTTTAAGGCACTGGGGATTGCACTGGGGATTGAACCCAGGGGTTCTCATCCACTGAGCTAAATCCTCAGCCCTTTTCTATTTTTTATTTTGAGGCAGGGACTCACTAAATTGCCCAGACTGGCCTCAGGCTTGTGATCCTTCTGTATCAACCTCCAGACTAACTTGGATTACAGGTGTGCACCACTTCCCCTGGCTGATTTCAACCTTCTTGATTATAGTCCTCATCCAACCTTGTCTCCTGGGGATGCACAAAATTCCCTAGATGTGATTCTCAAATACCACATCACATTTGTCTCCCAATTTCAAAATTTTTATGCATTGAGATGATCACAGGTGAGAGGAGAAAGGGAATATCACTACAGGATACCTCTGCTTTATATTTTAAAAAATTATTTCATTCTATGCATAATTTTTGAGCCCTTTTACAGTTTTATATTATATTGTGTTTCAAGTTATAAAACAATATATGTTAAGTATAATTCCATTTCACACAAAATGTATATGTACATCAAAACATTATAAGTGCTTCTGCATGCCATCAAAAGTTGTCATGTGGCTAGGATGTAGCTCAGTTTAAAGTAAATGCTTGGCGTGTGCAAGGCCCTGGGTTCATAAGTTGTCCTAAGCCATTTAAAAACAGTTCCTTTATGTTCCTTGATTATATATATAATACAAAGTGATGCAAAGTCACATTTTGGAGACAACCACTGTAATGAGTATGGTGCAGATTTTTCTAACTCATTTTCTAGAAATTCATTAATACATGTATTTAAAGTTTTAAGCTTTATTTTTTATAAAAATGGTACCCAGCCAGTGACTTGGGAGGCTGAGGCAGAAAGATCACAAGTTCAAGGTCAGCCTGGGCAACTTAGTGAAAATCTGTCTCAAAATAATAAAAGGTGGGGCTGGTGGGGAGTGATTGGAAATACAGCTCAGTGGTAGAGCACCTCTGTTTTCAGTTCCCAGTACTAGGGGCGGGGAGTTATCCTGCTATACATACTATTTAGTAATTTGCCTTTTTTTCACTTGTACCTTGACATTTTTCTGTTGGTACACATGGAGAGGTTTGCCTGGGAATATAGTTCAGCAGTTGAGGTCATGTGTTACCTAGCATGTGTGGGGTCAGTTCCAAGTACTGGAAAAAAAAACAGTAAGAGTAAAGAGGGGAAAGGAGAATAAAGGGGCTTATCAAAGGGCTGTGGGTGAATTTTCTACATAGATTTACCTTATTTTATAGATTATTTATTGAACACCTATTATGCCCCTGGCCCTGTTCCAACCACTAGGAGGAAGCAGTGTACAGAACAGATATACTCCCTACCTACCCTGAAGCTAATGTTTCTTTTTTTTTTTTATTGGAGCTTTATAATTATACATGGTTGTTGGGTTCATCCCAACAAACTCGTGAATGCTTGGGAATCAATTTCTGTCCATGGTGCTCCCCTCTCCTCTCCACCTTCCTCCCCTCTCCTATTCTCCTTCCTCTATTGGGCTGCCTTTTGCATGTCTATTAATTTATATTTGTTTGATTCTTTATGTTATCCTATCCTTCCTCCCCCTTTATTTTACTCTAGCTTTCCCCATATGAGAAAACATTGACCCTTTGAGTTTCTGAGTTTGGCTTATTTCACTAAGCATGATATTCTCCATTTCCATCCGTTTACTGGGAAATGCCATAATTTTATTTTTTATGGCCGAGTAGAACTCCATTATATATGTATACTACAGTTTCTTAGTGGGCATCTGGGCTGATTCTATAATTCAGCTATTGCAAATTGTGCCTCTGTGAACGTTGAGGTGGCTGATCACTGTATTGCTGCATATGCTGACTTTAGATCTTTTGGGAAAATACCAAGGAGTGGGATCACTGGGTCACATGGTGGCTCCATCCCTGGTGTTTTGAGGACTCTCCATATTGCTTTCCAGAGTGGTGGTACTAGTCTGCAGTCCCACCAACAATGTTCAGGGTACCTTTTCCTCCCAACCTTACCAGCATTTTTTGTTCATATTCTTGATCATTGCCATTTGGACTGGAGTGAGATGGAATCTTAGTGTAGTTTTAATTTGCATTTTCCTGATTGCTAAAGATGTAGAACATTTTTTCATATATTTGTTTATTCAGTAACCATTTATGTTTCTTCTTTGGAGAAATTTTCATTTAGTTCTTTGGTCCATTTATTGATTGGGGTGTGTGTGTGTGTGTGTGTGTGTGTGTTTGTGAAGTTTTTTGAGTTCTTCATATATTCTGGATATTAACAACTTATCAGAGGAGTAGCAGGCCAAGATTTTCTCCCATTCTGTAGACTCTCTCCTCACGCTCCTGTTTCCTTTGTTGTGAAAAAGCTTTTTAGTTTGATGGCATCCCACTTGCTAATTCTTGGTTTTATTTCCTATGCTTTGGGGGGTCTAGTTAGAGAATTTGGTGCCAGCACCTGTATGATGGAGTGTTGACCCAGTTTTCTTCTAGAAGTTGTAAAGTTTCTGGTCTAATTTCTAAGATTTTGATCCATTTCACTTTGAGTTTTGTACAGAGTGAGAGATAGGGGTCTAGTTTCATTTTTCTACATACAGCTGTCCAGTTTTTCCAGCACCTTCCTCAGCATTGAGTGTTTTGATTAGTTTTCAGCAGTAGGCAACCCATTGTCATTTTCGTAGATGGCAAATCATTTTTATTACTCCTGCTTAGTGGACCACAGTGGGGCTTATGTGGTCAGGTAAAAGAGTCTGAGCCCATGTTCAACTCTAAATAGACCCTCATAGGGCTATGGACCCACCTTGTGTTTTCCCAGTTCCTGACTATATAATTGAAATAGACATACACAGCAGCCAGCAGAATCCCACACGGGTGCACTGACCTGTGGAGCCAAGGCCATTATGGTAGAAAGAACCAAGTGGAAGCCCCTAGAACTCCCCATCTTTCTCAGGATAGTAATTCAAAAGCAATTTTACATCCTTTGGGGAAATTGCAGAGATTAGTTCCACCATTAACAGCTTGAAAGAAGCAGGGGTAGTGATCCCACCCTCATTCAGCTGGCCCATTTGGCTTGTGCAGAAGGCAGATGGATCCTGGAGAATGACTGTGGATTATTTTTGCTATAATCAGGTGATGACTCCAATTGCAGTTGCTGTCCCAAATGAAGAATCTTTACTGGAGCAAATCAACACAGCCCTTGGCAGCTGGTGTGAGCTACTGACCTGGCAAATGCTTTTTCCTCCATACCAGTTTCCAAGGACCACCAGAAGCCAAGAGTGCACATCTTCACAGCCTTGCCTCAGGGCAACATCAACTCTCCCACTTTCTGCCATGATACGGGTGGCAGAGAAATTGATCTCAAGGCCCCACAGCATCACACTGATCCACGTGTTGACAACATGATGCTGATCTGATCTGAGGAACAGGAGGTAGTTTTGTAAGTGAGGTTGGCAATAAATCCCCTGCTGATGTCTGTCAGGTCCACTCTGGAGATGAAGATAGCACTCGACTGAAACCCCGTTACTTGACTAAAATCCCATCAGTTATTTGAACAGAGAAAATTGAATATAAAGGATTGTTAACTAAATGTAAAGTTGTTAACCAGCTGATTGAAAAGGTAAAAGAAAATCAAAGGGTCACGAAGTTAGTAGCTGCAGGTAGCAGCTTCCACCCTTAGGGCTGAGGCGACAAGGGAAAGAGATTGAAAAGATGAAAACTTAGAAACGTAGGAGAAGGCCTTGCAGAACCAAGACTCATTAGCCCTGAGGAGAGGACCCTTTTTGCTTGGTGCATGACTTTTTTTTAATTTGAGGACAACTTATAATCACATTGGATTGTACAACTTCAATCCACTTGTTTTCCAAGCAAACCCTACAGCCTGTCATTTCTCGTGTGGTCTGGAGCACATGCCAGCTCTGTAAGCAAGTCTAGGTTGCAGGCAACTGATGTGCCCCTGGACCTGATGGTCCGACAGATCCACAGATCTGCAGAGAGCCGCTGTCAAATAGGCTGCTGAATGGAGCTGCCCTGATATCAATAGACGATTCATGGAACGAACCCATGCCCTCTGCAGTAACTGTTCTCCTTTGACAAACTACTCCTGGCTCCTTTACTGGGCCCTGCTAACAACCCAACACCTTCCCATGCCTGTGAGTGACTGTGTGGCCCCTTCACCACCTGGATGTGTCATTTCTGTGTCATTCAGCTCCCATCAGGAGACAAGCCACACAGATATTTGAATGAAGAAGAGGATTTTGTTGTAGGTATAAAGTTGTTCACTAGGTAAATGTGAATATGAAAGAATTCCAAGTCAGATTTGACTCCTTGTTGTCAAGGACCAAGGAGTAAGTATTTCCGGTTTGCGTCCATTCTGCCATAACCACTCAGCCATTCTGTTGTATGGAAACCAGTTTGACAACATGTAAACAAGCAGGCAGTCTGTGTTCCAATAAAACTTTATTTAGACAACCAGGTGGATGGGCTGGGCTTGACCTGGGGTCCATGGTTTGCCCATCTTTGCCCTTAGTATCATGGAGGAAGTGGTCACAGGAGGATCTTTGCTGCTGCTGCTGCTGATGTCCCTGAGAGGGCAGACACTGCAAGCGTTGGGAAGACTGGCTTCATCTGCTATGGTGGAAAGGAACCCCTGCTGCCAGGGGGTGCCCACGCAGGCCAGGAGGAAGAGAATGGCAACAGGAATGGCAAACTCACCCTCCTGCAGCCCAGGAGCCTCCCTCTAGTATGCTATGGGCAGAGTCTGGCAAGGCAGGAATGTAGGTTGCACATAGTTCCATATAGAGGGTAAATTTGGAGCTGAGGGACAGTCAGTGTTTTGATTCAATTCCCCTTGTAATTCCTAGTTTGACTTTGTACCAATTTCATTCTAGAGATTGAACAACTTTCAGGGTCCCATTGGCAAAGAGTAGGGGGCGCATGTTAGGAAGGGAAGATTTCTCTAGGAAAGAGGTGTTTCTGCTGGGAAATGAGGGTGAGAAGTGGCAGGGTCCCATAGACTTTGACAGGAGCCTAGAAGGAACTCACAGCATTTAAGGATCCTTTGTCCTACCTTCAGAGCAAAACCCAAACCCAGCCCCCTCTTTCCACCACCACTGCTAACCCTCAGTCCCACCCCACCTTCTCCTGGGGGTTTTCCATCAGCTCCCTGGTCCCTGCATCACTCTGGTGCCTGTGGTCTGCTCCCACAGTGTCCAGATCATTCTCCTCTACCCATACCCTCTGGCCTGATGTTCTCTGTTGCCCTTGGAGCAGAGCCCAGCCCCTCACAATGCCTCTTGCAGTCCTGTAGGGCTGTGATCCCTGCACACCTCACTTCCCACCCTTCCTGCTCTCCAGCAGCCTCCCTGAACCCACCTCAAAAACCACCCACTGTTCCCACAGCTGGGAACTTCCACCCCAGGTCTTCCCTGCATGTCCTTCAAGATGGGACTCAAATAAGACCCCACAGCAGAGAGTGTATTCAAAGCAGTGTCTTCCATGGGTCTCTGTGTCCCTGCTTTATTTTACTTCATTGCACTTGTCACTTTGTACATTTATATTTGCAATATTCCCAAAGCTGGTATTGTACTTGGCCAGTAGAGGGCGCCCGGCAAAGATGTGTTGAGCAGGTGAATGAGCGAATGAGGGAACAGATGGAAAGGGCAGAGCGGCTGCCATGCAGGGTTGGAGGGCAAGATGGCAGGGGATGAGGCAGGCAGGGTGGCAGGGGCCAGATGGAGCAGGGCCTCTGGGAGGAACAGGTGAAAATTGGGACTGATAGTTGAAGAAGGATGAGTGTTGTCGTGGTATTTAAGCAGGGGAGTGGTGTGAACAGATTGTAGCATATCGGGATCCCTTGGGCTGCCAGCTGAGTGGCCTGGGAAGTAGAGATGAGCTTTCCAGTCAGAGATGGAGACCTGGGCTGGGCAGTCAGTGGAGGCAGAGATGAGTGACCCAGCTTCTGCAGGCGTTTGGGGGCAGAATCAGGAGGGCTCAAAAGTGGATGCAGGGATTGGGGATTTAGTTCGGTGATAGAGTGCTTGCCTAGCATGTGCAAGGCCCCAAATTCAGTCACCAGCATGGAAAAAAAAAGTGCTTATAGTGAGGGCAAGGAGACAGGCATGTGCAGGATGACCCCCAGACTTCAAATGCAATGGCTTCAGGGAAGACGGAATTCCGAACAGTGCTGGGGAGAGGGTAGGTGCTGAGGTTGCTGAATGTTCCTTGGAGGTTCAAGGACTCCTTCATTTCTTGAGTTCCCTGGGAGCCAAGGAAGACTCATATACCTGCACTTGACCTCAGATTGCCCCCAGCCATGGGAGGATGTGGGCAGCAGACAGGTAAAGTCTCCTCAGTAGTGGAGTGGTTCCACATCTGGGGGCAGCTAGGTCAAGGCATCTACCCTCTCTGTGCCTCAGTCTTGTCACTGTAGTATGGTAGGAATGTGGTCCCTCTGTATAGGTTTCTCTAGGGGACCAAACAAGCTACTGCAAGGAAAACCCTGGAATAGTGGCCACTGGGGAGCTACTGTGTACTTAGAAGCACTTAGAAGGATAATGTGAAAAAGAGGGCCCTGTGGTGGGGGTGAGATGGGGTCTGGAGGCTGCTTTGGGGAGGGCTTAAATGGAGAGGTATGCTGTAAGCCTCTAGTGGTGAGGAAGAGCAGGGAGGAGCAGGTGCAAAGGCCCTGAGGTGGGGAGTGAGCCTGCTGTGTTGAAGAACAAAAGGCAGGCCATCATGGCTGGAGGAGCAGGTAAGGGAGAAAGCGCATGAGGGGAAGCCAGCAAGGCAGGCAGGTCTTAGACTGCAAAGGGCCTCTAGGCCATAAAGGGGTTTTGTGCTGTAGGAAGCCGTGCTTGGTTTTAAACAGGAGACATCCCTTTGACTTATATATGAGGAATAGGTCAGGGGCCTGTCAGTGGTGGCAGGGGGCGTCTGTGAGGTGGTAGAGGAAGGTGGATAGATCTAGGAGTGTTTCAAGCACGCCACTGCCCTTGTTACTGGAAACAAGAAGCAGGCCAGCTGGTGAGGAGGCTGGTGGGCCAAGGGATGGGCAGAAAGGAATAGGGGAGTCTTCCTGAGGACCTGGGGTCCTAAGCACATGGCCTGAGGACAGCCAGGGACCCCCTGAACCCATCTGAAAGGCCACTGCTTCCTCCTGTCTGAACTGGGGACTGGGCCACCATGGGTGCCCAGTGGGTGCACAAAATGAATAGGATTCCTGTGCTAGCTGGACTGTTCTGCAGTTCACATCTTCATGATAAATGTGACCAACATACAAGAGAGGAGATAAGGGCTCTTCATTCTCAATACCCAGGAACCCCCACCGATGTTCCCAGAATCCTCTGGGGTTTGGGCCTCTGCATTATGCCTGGGCGCTGAGCTGACTCTCAGTGCTTCAGCTATTTCAAGCAGGTGCCATGGTGCCATCTCTGTTGCCCTGAGCCCCTCCTTGAACCTGTGCCGTCTCAGCTCTGGCTTGTCGTCTGGGTCTGGGTCTGCTCTCCCTGATCTCCAGGCATTGTCTGTGGGCTCTCCTCTGGCCCTGGTCCTGGATTTCATGTGGCCCATCTGTGCTCTCCTTGCTTTTGAGTTTGGATTCTAGCTTGTGCCACTCTACCTGTAGTTCTCTCAGTGACCTGGGCTTGTGTTGGTCCCTTCCACCTGTTCCTGCCTCTGCGCTAAGTCCCGGCCTGGGCTGTCTCACTGCCACTGAGGGCTGTGCTTTGGCTCCTGTGTCATCTCCTGGCCGTGGCTCTGTTTCCAACTGTGGCCTCTTCCTGACTGCAGATGGGGTTAGGCCTGGGCTGTCTCCACTGGCTGTGCCCTTCTCCTTACCCTGGTCATTTCTGGAGACTGTGTCCTCTCTCCCTGTCCCAGGTTATGTCTAGGCCTGTGTCCCTCATGTGCTCCCAGCCTCAGCCCCTTCAGGACCTTGGCTTTTTCATTAAAGCCTTAGGGGAAACTCTGTTCTTGAATTTGGGTTTGAGACCCCCTCCATCCCTGGCTCCTGATGCTGGGACCCAGTTGAGGCCCAGGGAATGGAGTCAGGGTGTCTAAAAGGGGCACCCTGGGATCCTGTCTCCACCCTGGGACTCAGAAATGTGGAGGACATGGTGCCTGACACCCTGTTTACAGATGAGCAAACTGAGGCCCAGAGATGTGAAAGCTGCCTGAGATCATGCAGCAAGCTGGGCATAGCCAGGGCTCCCACCTCCCCACGCTCACCCCACCTGCTCCGTCATGTACATGTGAATGCAGATGCCATTGTACGTAAGGGCATGTGCTGGGCCCTTAGGGAATGCCCTGTGTGTTGCTGCTTCCGCCTGCATATTGGCATGTGTGGGTGAGGTAGTGTAGACATGTGTGTATAGTGCTCCCCAGTGTGGTGCATGCAGGAGCGTATGTGAGGTACAGGGATATTTCCAGTCTTGTGTCCAGTCCTCTGCTAAAGACCAGCTACTGTCCCTTTAAGCCAGAGTGAATAGCCTCTTGGATCAGCCAACAAAATATAAAAGGGGCTCCAGGTACACCTGCAGGCCCAACCCACACCCTGCTCTCTGTCCCACCCTTCGCTGTCAGACCTGGTTCACACCTGGACCACAGCACCCTCCACTTGGGACCCCATGCGGCCTCCTCTGAGGTCATTGCCGCTGAGCCAGACACTGGTGCTGTATGTCTGGGAAGGCTTCAGGCCCACATCTGGACCACTAATGTCTACCAGGGGCAAGAGAACAGTGATCACATTCCCTCTTTGCAGTCCCCAGCTGCTGCTCTTACTCACTAGTGCCTGTTTCTCTCTAACTGCCGTCTCTGTCTTCCTTTCCTCTCCCTCTGCCCTGCCCTGCTTTCCCTCCAGCAGAAGGCAGACCTGGCTGTGGCTGCGTTCACCATCACTGCCGAGCGGGAGAAGGTCATCGACTTCTCCAAACCCTTCATGACTCTGGGGATCAGTATCCTCTACCGAGTGCACATGGTGAGTATCCCCTGGGGACTGTGGGCTGCAACCTGGCCTGGGGGACAGGGACAGGGGCTGCCAGTGCAGATGGGCTCATCAGACTCCTGGTGCCTGGCAGCCCAGTTCAGGAACCACTCCAATCTCACTCCCCACAGGGCCGCAAGCCTGGCTACTTCTCCTTCCTGGACCCCTTCTCCCCTGCTGTGTGGCTCTTCATGCTTCTTGCCTACCTGGCTGTCAGCTGTGTCCTGTTCCTGGCTGCCAGGTGAGTGCACTCTTTGCTGCCTGGGAAGGAAGGCAGGAGGCATGAGCCCTTTCCCCTTGTGGCTCTGCCCTTTGCTCTGTGGGTCTCTATCTGGGTCATCTCTGTCCTCTTCTCTCCATCTCTCTCCTCTTTTGCCTCCATTGTCTCTTCTACTTCCCTGTAGAGACGTCTCTCGGTGTCTCTGCCTCTCTGTCTCTCTGTTTCTCTACCTTTCCTCTGTGTGTGTGTCTCCGTCCATCTTTCTCTTTCCCACCTCTCCTCCTCTGACCACAGTGGCTCCATCTCCCCCAACTTCTACCCTTCTCCCCTGCACCTGGGCCTATGCCCCTGCCTATGTCTCTCTGCAGGCTGAGCCCCTATGAATGGTACAATCCTCACCCATGCCTGCGGGCGCGCCCCCACATCCTGGAGAACCAATACACGCTGGGCAACAGCCTCTGGTTCCCTGTGGGGGGGTTCATGCAGCAGGGCTCGGAGATCATGCCACGGGCGCTGTCCACACGCTGCGTCAGCGGAGTCTGGTGAGATGCTTTCTATCTGCCCAGCAGGGGCTGGGAAGGGGCCCTCTGAGTTCTGGAGGGCATGGGAGGCTTCTGCAGTCCTCTGGGTGATTCCACATTCTCCATCTCCAGTTGTGTGGCAGGGAATGGGGTCAGACACTAAGCCCCAGAGTGGCTGTGTGACCCTGGGTAGGCCCCATCCTCTCTCATGCCTCAGTATCCTCATCTGAAAACTGAGGATAAGAAGGCCCATGTCTAAGCCTTGAGGATTCAATGAGGCAGTCAGGGAAAAGTGCCCTGTGAGCTGGACAGCCTGTGCTCACAGGAGGGGTATAGTCACAACAGGAGGAGCATCATCTGCTGTCACAGTCATTGCCCTGGTTGTCACAGAGACTTAGAGTCCTTGAAGTCCCATAGTGACCCAATATCCTGGACAGAACTTACTTTGCCCCTTAGACAAGCTCTATGTCAGGGAGCCAGTCCTGAGAACTCATGGTCTGTGGTTCACAGTTTTAAAAAATGTGGAATTAGATGCCAACACTTAAACTCTGGGCAAATTCATCCAGGCACAGTGGCACACACCTGTAACACCAGTGACTCAGGAGGCTGAGACAGTGGGATCACAAGTTCAAGTGCAGCCTTAGCAACTTAGAGAGACCCTCAGCAACTTAGCAAGACCCTGTCTCAAAATAGAAAATAAAAAGGGCTGGGGATGTGGCTCAGTGGTAAGGTACCTCTGGGTTCAATCACCAGTACTAAGAAAAAAAAAAATAAATAAATAAATTTACCCAGGAATCTAGAAGACCGGCAGCACTGACCAGCATCCAGCTGGTGTCCCAGCCAGCGTGGCCTCAGGCTCACACTCCCCACTCACTGTTCTCTGGCCTGGCTTCACATCTGCCGCCGTGGTCTGTCATCCAGCAGCTGGGTTCAGCTGTAGTTCCTGCGACTCTTCTGCCTCCTCCTCAACAGGACCACGAAAGACTGAAGAGAAAGCTTAGGACAGGAATAGTCTCCCTGTTTTCTGGATTAGAGAGGAGTGAGTTGCTAAAAAGCATGCGTTTGGCTAGATGCAGAGCCAGGTTCCGGCCCTCTCCCCGTGCCAGCCCTCAGAACTGCTCAGCCAGCCCAGCTCCTGAGGCCCTCTGTAGCCTCTCCAGGGAAACCCCGGGCATGCGGCCTTCTAGGACATGTCCTCCTCCCCTCCTCCCCATCAGAATTCATGCATCTGTGGCCATTCCACAGGGGCCTGTCAAGCCCCTCCTGTGCCAGCCCCATCCCTGCCCTCCAGAGGCAGAGGTGTTGACAATAAACCAGCAAACAGTAAACGCTGGGCTTCATGCTTTATTTAATGGATCTGTCCCAAAGATACCGTTAAATATATGACTTGTTCAATCAAGACTAACCTTAAGGGACAGTAGGTTTTTCTCTCTCCCAGCTAAGTGGAATCAACTGCAGTCCACTGGCTTTGAAACTTTCAAGTCTCTTTATTTTTGTTTGGTTCAGGTGTTGTTGTTCCAAAGGTTTGTATGGTACTCACTGTGGAGGAGCTAACTGGGGCCATAAAAGTATTAACTGAAGGACACAATAAAGAGCTGGGAAAACTTGAAAATCAAAGATAAACCACAGTAAATGAGAGTTCACACTTCAGCATCTAGAGTGACCAAGTCAGAGTCCTGGTTACTGGCTTGTGAATGAATAGTGTCTCATTGGTTCATGTTGATTATTACCTCAGATTACCCCAGTGAAATTTTCAAGTCTTAATGATTTTTAAAAGTTTTTGAATTTGCATCATTTCAAATGGTGCCCCTATATTTTTTCCTATGGCTACTGCAAAATTTACCACAAATTTACTGACTTAAAACAACACCAATGGAGCTGGGGAGATAGCTCAGTCGGTAGAGTGCTTGCCTTGCAAGCACAAAGCCCTGGGTTCGATCCCCAGCACTGCAAAAAAAAAAAAAAAAAAACACCAATGTATTCTCCTACAGTTCTGGAGGTCAGAAGTCCAAAACAGATCTCACAGGGCTAAAATCAGGTTGTTGGCAGGGCAGGCTGGATCCTTCTGGAGGCTCCAGGGGGAATCCCTTTCTTTGCCTTTACCGGCTTTTAGAAGACACCAACATTCCTTGGTCATGGCCTCCTTCCTCCATCTTCAAAGCCAGCAGAGTAACATCTTCAAATCAGTCTCTCTCTCTCTCTCTCTCTCTCTCTCTCTCTCTCTCTCTCTCTCTCTCTCTCTCTGACTTTCTTCTTCTACTTATAAGCACCTTCATGATTCACTGGGGCTGCCTGGACAATTCAAGAGTATCTCCCAACCTTAAGATCCTTAAGTTAATCACATCTGCAGTGTCTCTTTACCATGTAAGTTGACATAGTCATGTTTCTAGGGAATGGGATGTAGACATCTTTGGTGGTGGCAGTGGGAGAGTGCTTATTCTGCTACCTTACAGCTCAAGTGAAATGTGTTTGTATTTTCAATATAATGATGTGTTAGATTCATATAAAAGTGCTGTTAAGGAACTTGCAGAGGGAAGTGACAGAACAGTTGAGAATGGCCCCCTTAGGAGGTGCGCCACCGCTGGCCTTCGTCATCCATGCCAAAGAGAAGGAGGAGCATTCAAGACGGGCAGGAGAAAGCAGGGTATGTGAGACGTAGCTGAGAGGGCACCGAGGAGAGCCACTGTGACAAATCTAAGTCTGCACGTCAGGCAGGGGGACCAGTGGCCTCTCTGCAAACCATGCTGCCTGCTCCTTGGTCAGGGACCCTCTTGCTGAGGTTCATGTTCTCCAGCCAGGCACTCTGCCGCCCCCATTGCTGTCGCCCAGAAGCCCTGTGTCTTGCTCCCTCTCTCATTGGAGGCTCTGGCCCTCGGGTTCATCTCTTCTGTATCCCGAGTCCATTTACACATTTACTCATTTCACAAATGTTTGTTAATCTGCAGGTACGGGGGCTGGGAATGTAGCTCAGTTGGTAGACTGCTTGCCTTGCAAGGCCCTAGGTTCAATCCCCAGCACCGCAAAAAAAAAAAAAAGAAAAGAAATAAAAAAGAAAATTGCAGATACTGCTCCAGCATGATGAATCAGCAAGCCAGGTCCCTGCCCGCGTGGGTCTCGTGTTCCCGTAGGGTTTGCTGCCATCCTCCTGGAGGGTTAGCTGATGCCTGCCCTGCAGCAGCCTGGCCAGAACCTGTTTTCTTTCCCCTGGTCTCTAGTGTCCACTTGACCTGAAGCCTCCTACAGCCACATCCGAGGGCTCATCATCATTCAGGACAGCTCTGCCTTGGAAATCAACATTCCAAGATTCTCTCTGACCACAGCCCCTGTCCCTCCCAGACTCCCCCTGGGTCCCTCTCCCTGTTCTCCGAGCCCTGCCTGCCTTCATGTCTGTCTATCTTCAGGAAGGCTCCCGGGTGCTCTCTTCAGCCGTTGTCCTCTACTCTTCCCCTGCTGCCCCTGTCCTCAAGCTGTCCTGGCAAGAAAACCCCCAACCTCAGAGCTAGCTGCACTTGGCCTCTCCTGCTCCTCACAACCGCAGTTCCACAGGGTCACATGTGGCCCCCTTATCCATACATTCAATCCCTTTCTTCCCTGTGGACACTGTATGCCCTGTTAGTCACCCACCTCTAGAGGCTCTGTCCTTGCTTCTGGGCTGCCACGTCTTCTGGTTTCCCCTGGCCACTTTGGTCCTCAACTTCATTTTGTCGTGGATTCCCTTTGCTCTTGTCCGTTCCTCAAATGGGCTTCTCACCCCACACCAGCAATGGTTCAGTCCTTGAAGACTCAGTGCCTTCTTTTTATAACAACTATTCCTTCAAACTTCCTTTTCTACCCTGAAATTTGAGGGTAATATGTCTACCAACAGGCATAATTTAAAATAAATAAATAAATATAATACCCTAATTACAATATGAAGGAAAAAAGAAAGTGATTTCTAATAAAATAATATGATGGCAATATGTAAATTTTTGGATGTCACCACACCAGAGAACAGAATGCCTGATTAGGTGGCATCTTACTTGTAAGGAATAGTTTGGAGTGATGAAGAGTAAGGTTGACTATTAGAATTTTGTCAACCCTTGATATTTGATGTGGAAATAGTTGGTGCATTAATGTGGCAAATATGAATTGCCATGAATAAGAGAGTTTGCTAATGCAACTGATCCAAGCCTCCCAACTCCAGAACTCAAACACAAATGGAACAGTTTGTCTGAGACATGATTTCCCAAAATGGTGAAGAGTTCTTGGCAGAGTGCCAAACAAAGCAACATCCAGTTGTTTCTCAATCTGAACAAAAGATGCATTCTTGGAGATTTCAGTTTATATTCTAACTGCAAAAAATATGTGGTTCTTTTATATCAAGGAGGCAGGCTTAGATACTCATGTCTGGATTTTCTCTCTTGTTCAGACTGAGCTGAGCATGGTCAGACACTTGCCACCCCCTGGAACCCCCCGACCAGCAGAGTATCCCCACACTTTGCCAAACACTCTCTCCATACACTTCCCATGCACCTCAGCCAGAGACCACCACTCTTGACCTTAGGGGTCAGAGGCCATCTCACCCATGGCCTGGTTTCTCTTGCTATCCAGATGGGTACTTCTGAACTCCTCCTCTCAGGCCTCTCATGTATCTTCCCCGCTTGGGCTGCACCTCTTGGGTACTGACAGGCATCCCCAAACTCATTGTTCAAAACAGAGTTTGTGTTTTTGCTCCCAAGTCCAACTCACCATCTGTGTCCCCTTTGCTCTCACCCTCCACCCCATCACCACCACCAGCCAGCCAGCCAGTGTCCTCAAGGGCTGGAGTGGTGCCTGGTGTGTACAGGCACCGTTTTTTTTGTTGTTGTTGTTGTTTTTTTGCGGTGCTGGGGATCGAACCCAGGGCCTTGTGCTTGCAAGGCGAGCACTCTACCAACTGAGCTATCTCCCCAGCCCCAGGCACCGTTTTTGTTGTTATTGTTTTGGTTTGTTTTTTTACTGTGATTGAACCCAGAACACTTTACCATTGAGCTACATCCCAGTTCTTTTTATTTTTTTATTTTGAGACAGTTCTCACTAAGTTTCTTAGGGCCTCACTAAGTTGCTGAAGCTGGCCTCTAACTTGCAATCCTCCAGCCTCAGCCTCCTGAGTTGCTGGGATTACAGGCATGTACCTCTAGTCACTAGTTAATTTTGTTTTAAATGAGTGAATGACAACATTGACCCATGATTGGGTTTGGAGATACTTGGTTTATGAGAGGTTGTGTCAGTTCCTGGGTCTTGTGTGTTGGGGTCGGGTTTTATTTTTCAGGAGGCTGTATTATATCATTCATCCCTCTGTCAACCCCCCACTGTACTCCCCACCCCAGGGTCTCACACAGTGCTTTCTTTGCACATGGGACAGGTAAAGGACAGCTGCTGTTTTCATTGTTATCTGCCAGGGATGGGAGTGGGTCTTGGGAGGCCCTCTCAGCCTCTCCATCTGGTATCTGTCTTCAGGCCCCTTGGATCTGGGTGGCCCCTGTTGCTTGCTCAGAGGGCAGACAAAGGGGGCCAGGATAATAAAAATGGGGTCCTGCAACCAGGCCCATGGGTGCCTCTTCCCCCAAGTCAGTCTTGTGTCACCAAGACAATAAGAGCAAACGCTCGAAGATTCAGTGTGCCAGATTCGCTCGCTCCCCCCAAAACCCTGTGAGGAACGGCTCGCAGCTGTACTTACTTCACAGGTGAGGAAACTGACACACGATTTCAAGGTCATACCACTGGAGCCAGGATTTGGGGATTTTCCGAAGAGCTTTCTATTATTGATTTCTACTTTAGTTCCATTGTGATCAGAGAACACACTCTATAGAACTTGAATCCTTTTAAAATTACTGAGACTTGTTTTACGTCTCAGCAAATGGTCTGTCCTGGTGGAGGTTCTATGTGTATTCTCCTGTTGGTGGGTAAATGTCAGTGAGGGCCAGTGGTCGATGGCATTATTCAAGGCTTCTGGGTGCTTACTGCTTTCCTGTCTGCTTTTCTACTTGTCCTATCAGTGACTGAGAGGAGAGTGTTGGAATCTCCACCTGTAATTGGAGAAATTATCTATTTCTCTTTTCAGTTCTATCCATTTTTCTTCATAAGTTTTGAAGCTCTGAAATTAGGTACATAAATGTTTAGGATTGCTATGTCCTCTTGATGAATTGATGCTTTGTCATTATATCATGTCTCTTCTTATTCCTGGTATTATTCCTCTTTCTGAAGGTAACTTTACATGCTGGGCATGGTGGCACATGCCTATAATCCTAGCAACTCAGAGATTGAAGCAGGAGGATTGCAAGTTCAAGGCCAGCCTGGGCAACTTAAGACAACTAAAAACAAAACAAAACAAAATCCTCAAAATTAAAATAAGTAAATAACCCAAATAAAAAATTGAATTAAAATTTAAAAATGAATGGGACCATAACTCAGTGACAGAGCACCCCTGGATTCAGTCTCCAGTAACATGAAGTCAAATTTGTTCAATGTTAATAAGGGTACTCCAGTCTTCTGATGCTTAGTGTTTACGTGATATGTCTTTTTCCTATCCTTTTGTTCTCAACCTGCTTGTATCATTATATTTAAATGTGTTTCTGTAAACAGCACATACATTGTGTTTCTGTATGTAAACAGCACATACATTGTCCTTCAGTGTTTGTGGGGATTGGTCCTGGGACCCTCCGCAAATACCAAAAATTCATGATGCTCAAGTCTACTATATAAAAATGGTGTAACATTTGTATATAACTTTTATACATCCTCTCATATACTTAAAAAAATTTTTTTGTAGTTGTAGATGGACAGCATGCCTTTATTCTATTTATTTATTTCTATGTGGTACTAAGGATCCAACCCAATGCCTCCTACGTGCTAGGCAAGTGCTCTGCCACTGAGCTACAATCCCAGCCCAACTTTAAATCATTTTTATATTGTATAGGGAATAATGACAAGAAAAAATATGCACATACTCAGTACAGTTTTTTTTCCCAAAAATATTTTCCATCTGTGGTTGGTTGAATCTGCAGATGTAGAACCCACAGATACAGAAGATTGACTGTTCTTAGGCCTTGAAAGGGGGGTTGGCAAACTTTTGCCGTATTGTGTCAGATAGTATTTTTTAATTTTGGCAGTCAAATGATCTTTGTCATAACCACTCAACTCTGCCATTGGAGTACGAAAGCAGCCATAGGTAAAATATAAATGAATGAATGAATGTGACTGTGTTCCAGTAAAACTTTATAGATATTGCTGGGCATGTGGTGCACACCTGTTAATTCCAGTGACTTGGGAGGTAGAGGCAAGAGGACTGCATTCAAGGTCAACCTTGGAATTTAGCAAGACCCTGGCTAAAAAAATAATTAAAAATTAAAATTATTAATTAATAATTAATTTAAAAGGACCGGAGGTGTAACTCAGTGGTGGAGTGTCCCTGGGTTCAATATCCAGTACCACAATAAGTAAATAAATAAAAATAAATAACTATAGCTTCAGACACTAAAATTTGAATATTATATAAATTAGGTGTCAGAAAGTATTACTTGTCCTTTTTTTTTTTTTTCTTAGTTATTTAAAAATGTGAAAATCATTCTTAGTTTGTGGGCTGTACAGAAACAGCAGTGGGCCAGGATTAACCTGTGGGCAGTGGTGCATACCTGTAATTCCAGCTACTGTGGAGGCTGAGGCAGGAGGCCAACCTTGAACTTAGTGAGGCCCTTGTCTGAAAATAAAAAGTAAAAATAAAAAGGGCTGGGAATGTAGCTCAGTAGTAGAGCACCCCTGGTTTCAGCCTCCAGTATTGCAAAATAATTGCCAGCTTATTATTTGTCCCATTTGTTCTGTGTTCCCTTTTCCCTCATTTCCTGCCCTTTTTAAAATTTATTGAGATCTTTAGAATTCTGTTTATTTTCACCATTGACTTGTCAAATAAATATACTTCTTTTATTTTTTTTAGTGATTGCCCTAGGTTTACAATATGCATCTTTAATTTATTAAAAAATGTTTTCAAACTGGGCACAGTGTTGCATGCTTATAATCCCAGCAACTTGGGAGGCTGAGGGAGGAGGATCACAAGTTCAAAGTCAGCCTCAGCAACTGAGTGAAGCCCTGAGCAACTTAGCAAATCCCTGTCTCAAAATAAAAAATAAAAAGGCAGGGCATGTGACTCAGTGGTTAAGCTCCTCGGTTCAATCCTCAGTACCAAAAAAAAAAAAAAAAAAAAAAAAGCAAGTAACATACCATTTCACATAAGATGTAAGACCCTTGCAACAGTATATATTCATTTCATCCCCCATCTTCTGGCTTGTATCATTTATATTACTTCTGCATGTCTTATGAACCCCACACTATACTAGGGGCATGTATGTGTGTGTTTTAAATAGTAAGCGTCTTTTTAAAAAGTTTTTAGGGCTTGTAGGTATAGCTCACTGGAAGAGCATCTGCCTAGAATGCATGAGACCTTGGATTTCATCCCCAGCACCACAAAAAAAAGGAAAAAAAATCCAATGGGGAATATGCCTTTTATATTTACTCTCCTATCTACCATTTCTTGTATTTTTCATTCCTTCTTATGCATCCACATGCCCATCCAGTGTTATTTTACTTTTACTTGAAGAACTTTTAACATTTCTGAAAGTGCAGGTCTGCTGGTAATTAACTCTCGCAGCTGAAGGATGTTTTTATTGGATTTGGAATTCTAGGTTGACAGTTTTGTTTTGATGTTTCTTTCAGCATGCTGTTGCCTTGTCTTTTGACTTGAATATTTTCTGACAAGAAGTCTCTTGAGGCTATTATCTTTACTTCTTTTTTACTTCTTTATGTGTAATGTGCTCTACATTTCTCTCTCTCTCTCTCTCTCTCCTCTCTCTCTCTCCTCTCTCTCTCTCTCTCTCTCTCTCCTCTATTCTGGCAGCTTTTAAGCTTTTTTCTTTATTGCTGGTTTTCTGCCATTAATTACAATGTGCCCTGGTGTGTTTTATATATAAATGTGTTTATACAACTAGGGGTTTATTGAACTTCTTGGCTCTGAAAGATTATAGTTTTTGTCAAACTTGAAAAATTTTTAACCATTACTTCTTCAAAGTTTTTTTCTGTCACCCTTTTCTCTCCTCTCTGGGCTGCCAGTCACATCTATGTGGACACTTGAGGCCACTGAGGCTCTCTGCTCACTTGTAGTCATTTTCCTCTCTACTTTGTTTTGGGTGGATTCTACTGCTATCTTTCATTTCCCTGATCTTTTCTGTTACAGTGTCTAATCTTCGTAACCCCTTCCAGCAAAATTTTCCTTTCAGATATCATGTATTTCATCCCTAGAAGTTCCCTTTGCCTCTTTTTCATATCTTCCATTTCTCCCCTCATTGTGTTCATGTTTTTTATATTCTTGAGCATTCTGGGTGTATTTATAATAGCTATTTTAATGTCCTTATCTGCCTTTTTCATCATCTCTGAGCATTCTGAATCTATTTCAGTTGAGTGATTTTTCTTTTGGTTTTGAGTCACATTTTCCTGCACCTTTATATATCTGATCATTTTTAAAAAATAGATAACAGACATCGTGAATTTTACATTGTTTACATTACCCAGTCTTGTATAGCTCAGTGATGGAGTGTATATCTAGCACCACAAAAACAAACAAAAACATCAAAAGAGTCTTGGACTTTTTCTGGCAATTAAATTACTTGTGAATTTTGATCCTTCCAGGTCTATACTGAAGCTCTTTTAGGATAGGTCTTTAGGGCTCATATAACCCTGTTTCCAATATGGTGCATTTTGTGTTCTCTACTGAATATCTCACATATTCAATGAGATCTTTACTCTGGCTGGAAGGAGTTCAAGCAATTTCCAGCCCTGTGGGAACTCTGGGAATCATTTTCCCCTTGAAATTTGTTCTTGTCTGACCCCACAGAGTTTCATCCCATGCACTTACAGACTGATATTCAGCCACAGACTCAAGGGGACCCCAGGTCTTTGGATCTTTCTCTCTGTGCAGTTCCCTGCTCTTAAGTATTCTGTCTCACAAATTCCAGCCACCTTGCTCCCCCACCCCCATCTCCACAACTCTGCAGGATTGCTGGACCATTTGGGTTTCCCTTCTAGGTGCTGCAGCGTATAAATTAAATCCACTGGGCGGCCTACATGATGATTTCTCACTTCATTTCTCTTTTCTCAGGGATCGCAGCCCTGAGATGCCTTTTGTTCTCTGTCATCATTTCCTATATTCTGTACAGTTTTCTAGTTGTTTATGGTGAGAGAGTATTTCTAGACAGTCTTACTCTCTTATACCTGGATATAGAAGTCTCTGGAATCAATATTTAAACCCAGCGAGTCTGGCTTCAAAATCCACACTCCTGGGCTGGGGATATAGCTCAGTTGGTAGAGTGCTTGCCTCGCATGCACAAGGCCCTGGGTTCAATCCCCAGCATCCCCGCCCAAAAAAGCAATCCACACTCCTAACCTGTCCACTAGTCAGCAGTCAGCCTGTTGAATGTCGGGGTCACTGTTGGGGTGGGAGGTACCACTAATGGAGCACATGGTCACAGGTCAAAGTGGCAGGAATGGCTCCAGCCTGCAGCTCATCCCTCCCACCCCTCAGGTGGGCCTTCACCTTGATCATCATCTCCTCCTACACGGCCAACCTGGCCGCCTTCCTCACCGTGCAGCGCATGGAGGTGCCTGTGGAGTCAGCTGATGACCTGGCAGATCAGACCAACATTGAGTACGGCACCATACACGCTGGCTCCACCATGACCTTCTTCCAGGTGGGGCCACTCGGAACCTCCGGGCTTGGTGTTGGGGTCTCTGCCCTGCATAGCATCTCTGAGTGGAGCTGGGCAGGACCTCCTGGATCAAAGGGACTGATGATCAGTGACAGTCGGGGGGGCACACTCGCGACAAAAGGGGAACAAAGGACACACTCGCGCTCTCTGGGGAGTGCTGCTGTCTGGCGAGGGACCTGGAATGGGGATGAGGAGGCAGATGTGGGATCTAATGTTGAATCAGTGCCATACAGTAGAGGACAAGCAGGGTCAAAGAGCTGCTAGAAGAGTCGGAACTGGAAACGTCATCCAACAGAGAGGAAAGAGGGCCCTGAAAGTGGGAAGAGCTTGTCCCTATGTATTCGGGGTGAAAGAAAAGAAAAGAAAAAAAAAACCTCCTGGCAAGGAGGTTTGCGTTAGAGACTCAAAGACCTCAGAGGCCAGGGAGAGCACTTAGTTTGGACCCTGCCCATAGGCAGAGGGGAGAAAGGGGTGACAGTTTAGAGTTGGACATTTCCCTTGGGTCAGGTTGGGGTAGACAAGTGGTCTGGGGGAGGCTGAAGCTGGGTGGGGCCACTGGCTGGAGGATTAGGGGACAGGAGACAGGAGTGGTTCTGGAAGGTTGCTGAGCCATGAGGGCTGAGGCAGCCTGTGAGGCACTGGGATGATTTGGACCTGGCCTTGGACAATTTGTCTGGTCTCTATCTTCTCTTTGACTCTTTCTGTCTTCATCTCATCTCCCCACTCTCTCAGATTGAGGGAGACATCCTGGAGGGCAGGGTACAGGGCTTGAGAAAGGAGGGGAGTAGAGAGACCCTCACCCATCTCCCCCTTGTGCTTCCTCTGCCCAGAATTCCCGGTACCAGACGTACCAGCGTATGTGGAACTACATGCAGTCCAAGCAGCCCAGCGTGTTCGTCAAGAGCACAGAAGAGGGCATCGCCCGCGTCCTCAACTCCCGCTATGCCTTCCTGCTTGAGTCCACCATGAATGAATACCACCGCCGCCTCAACTGCAACCTCACCCAGATCGGGGGCCTCCTCGACACCAAGGGCTACGGCATCGGCATGCCGCTGGGTATGGCTGCAGCAAGGGTGTGGAATGGAGCAAGGGCCCTTTGTGTCTGCAACCAAGATATGTGTGCAGGCCTGGGACGGGGGCCAGGGCCCCCTGAAGCTGGCTGAGAGTTCTGCGTGTACTCTTCTGGCTGTGTGGCTTTGGGCAGGTGTCATCACCTTCCTGTGCCTCTGCACCCTCAGCCTGCAAAGAAGGGCCCAGGAACAATCAGGTCTAGCCTCCAAGGGCTGATGAGAGACTCCAGTGAGGTTTTGCTATACAACTCAGTACATGAGGGCTGTGAGGCTTGCTGCCTTTCCTCATTGGCCTAAGGGGCCCTTGAAGGAGAAGATTTTATTTGCTTCACATTCTCTGCACCAAAGCCTACAGTTTGGCTCAGGCAGGTGCTCAGAAGATGAAATATGGATGGATGGATGGATGGATGGATGGATGGAAGAAAGGAAGGAAGGAAGGTAGGTTTGTAAGTAAATGGAAGGAAGGAAGGAAGGATAGATAGATGGCTGGATAGGGGAGGGAGGAAGAAAGAATGGGGGAGGGAGGGAGGATGAACCTTCCAGGGGGACTTATTGTGCCAATTTATTCTTCAGTTCAGGACATGCTTTTCCAGGACTCAGTGCTGGAACCCTACCACTGATTTGTCTCCAAATGTTGCCATTTTGGCTTTTAAAATCATGTGTAAGCTGATGTGCATACATTAGTTACCTGTAACTGCACAGAAATTACCCAATTCTAAGCATTTTTGCAGAAGAGTTGGTGCTGTGCCAGAGAAGCAGTGTAGCCTGGTGCCTTGGGGACAGGCTTTAGTGTTACACCAACCTGGGTTTAGATCCCACTGTCCACCCTATTTTAGTACATGACCCAAGGCAAGAGCATCACCTCATTCAGAAATACCTGCTTCAGGTGGTAATGTCTGCTTCACAGGGTCACTGCGAGGCTTGGATAAAATTCTGCAAACCTAGGATCTGGTACATAGTAGGTGCCTAATAAACATTAATTACCTCTATTCACCATATCCCTACTTCCTGGCATGTGATAGATGTTCTATGAGTATCTTAGTAAATGAAGGAGCGCATACAGAACAGGACATATGGGGTGTTTGAGGTCCAAGGAAGGCTCAAGGAGAGTACACGAGGGTGAGGAGAGGGTGCTGCAGAGGGGAGGGGAGGATGGGGATCCATTCACTCAGCTGATTGGTCTGGTGCCCTCACAGGGGCCAGACCCTGTGCTAGATGCTGGGAAACAGAAGATGCCAAGCACCCCAGTCCCTCCTAACTTCCACTAGGGCAGTAGGCAGCAGAGACCATAAACATGTAATCACTGTGTCATATGACATTAGGTGGTGACAAGTGTCCTAGCTGAAAATTGAGGGGAAGAGACTGACGGGGAGGGGTTCTTGGTTCCATTTTAAGTAAAGTGGTCAGAATAGACCCTGAGGAGCCAGCATGTGAGCAGAGACCTGAGTGAAGTGAGGGAAGGAACTTTCCAGGCAGAGTCAAAGGTCCTAAGGTGGGACTTTGCTAGGCACCTTTGGAACTTGCCAGGAGGCTACCGTGGCTGGGTCTGAGAGAACCCTGGGCAGGGGTACCTGAAAGTGACTGAGAACGCGCTCTGTAGGCAAAGGGAGGGACCTTGTTGGAGCAGCAGTGGGGCAAGCCACGGAAGAGGGTTCAGCAAGAGAGGTCCGATCGACTGCTCCCAAAACTCACTCCTGGCTGCCGTGTTGGGAAGAATCTGGGCAGGTGTGGGTGGAGGCCACAGGGAAGACCCTGAGCAGCATCAGGGACTGAAGGAGGCCAGGGTGAGGAGACACTTGGGGTTGGGGGCAGGCAGAGCCCCAGGGCCTTGCCAGCTAGTCCCTTCTCATGTGCCCCGCCCAGGCTCCCCATTTCGGGATGAGATCACGCTGGCCATCCTGCAGCTCCAGGAGAACAACCGACTAGAGATCCTGAAGCGCAAGTGGTGGGAGGGAGGCCGGTGCCCCAAGGAGGAGGACCATCGAGCTAAAGGTCAGCCACCCCTCTGTGCGGCATGTCCGTCCTGCGGACCTCCTCGCAGCCCCATACCCACATGGCCCCCCACCCTGTGGCTCTCCCCCAACCCCCAGGTCTGGGCATGGAGAACATTGGTGGCATTTTCGTCGTGCTCATCTGTGGCCTCATCATTGCTGTCTTCGTGGCGGTCATGGAATTCATCTGGTCTACGAGGAGGTCAGCAGAGTCTGAGGAGGTGAGGAAGTGGGGCATGAAGCATGGGACCCCGAGGCTGGGGCCTGGGAAGGCTGTGGCATTGGAAGCCACCTGGTGGGTGGTGGGGAGCTGGAGAAGGGGCAGGAGGAATGTAGCAGGTGAGGAGGGACCTGGAGAGACTCCTGGGGTTAGGGAGGTCCCAGGAGAGGTGAGAGAGCAGGCAAGGAGACAGAGTGGCCAGAGGTAATAAGGACAGAAGGAAGAGAGCCCAGAAAGAGATAAAGATGCAGGGAAAGAAGGCAAGGGGGAGAAAAGTGGGGGAGCCACAGAGGCCATAAAGCAAGAAAAACTTAGAGGAGAGACAAGGCGTGAGAATGCAGGCTTGCTGACCAGTCTCACACTGCAGTCAGGATCTTTACTTCCAGAGGCCCTGGGTGCTGCTGCGTGACACCTCTACTGTTCCAGACCCATTCTTGTTCCCACATCCCAAACTGTTAGTCCCTCCTTTCCCTTGCTCTGCCAGCCTCCAGATCCTCCTCCACTCCTCACTCCCAGCCGCTGATCTTACAGGCACTCCCCAGAGCTTCAACCCTGAATCCAGCCCCCGACTTTCTCTACTCCTCTGAAGGCAGCCTCCACCTATGCCCAGATCACCCCCTTGCCTTCCCAAGAACACCCTCCAGTGCAAGGCAAGCACTACCGAGTCTCTCTATCCCCAGGCCTTTCCTCCTGCATTGCCTAGTCAGCGTCTTCTCTTTATTGGATCAGCAGTCAGCATACAAATGTGCCGTCACTCCTCCCATCTTAACGAAGTCCTGTCTTGACCCCACTTCTCCTTCCAGCCACCACCAGATCTCTGTCCTTTCCTGTTCAGCCTTAAGAGGGTTGCATCTCCCTCCTCTTTCCAACTTCTCTCTACCTATTCACTCTTGGGCCCAGATTCTGTCCCTGCATCTCCACTCTTGTCATGAGTGACTTCCTCACCTGAATCCGGTGCCTGTCTCAGGCCTCATCTGCCTGGGGCAGCAGCAGGCTTCAGCACAGCCCACTCTTCCTCAGCACCCTTTCCTCTCTGCTGGTCCCTTGTTTTCCTCCTACCTCTCAGGCCATTCTCCTAAGCTGCTTTGTTGGGTTCGTTTCTCCCCAGCCTTTGTTGGGGGATCCCAGGGCTTGGTCCTCAGCTGCTTCTCCTCTCTAATTTTCTCCATGTCCTTGGAGGTCCCAGGAATAACTCTTAAAACTTTCCGTGTGCTGATGATTTCTATACTAGTTATCCATTGCCACCATAATACCTCTATAGGTTAAAACAGAAAACTTCTATCAACTTGCAGTTTCTGGGGCCAAGAATCAGGCAAGAGCTTAGTGGGGTGGTTCTACCACCTGGGTCTTTGGTGAGGTCACAGTCTTGAAGTTGGCCAGGGCTGCTGGGGTCTGAAGGCTTGATGGGGGCTGCAGGGTCCACTTCCAAGATGCTCACTGTCTCAAATATATCCATGATTTTCATTTATGGAGAGGACTGAGTGAAAACAGATAGACCAGTGCCACCAAAAGGAGATTCTTAGCCAAGAGCAGTGATCCATGCCTGTAATCTGAGGGACTAGGGAGGCCGAAGCAGAAGAATCACAAGTTGGGGACCAGTCTCATCAAAAGGGGTGGGGATATAGCTCGGTAGCAAAGTGTCCCTGGGTTCAATCCCCAAAACTGAGAGAGGGAGGGGAGAAGAGAAAAGAGAGAAGAGAGAAGATTGTTATGTTTCCTGAGAAGAGAGGCAGGAATCACACAGGGCCATAGGGAAAGCACCAGATTTGGTCAGGAAGTAGAAGCCACCGGGAGGGGAAAGACTAGGCCCTCACTTCTCCTGCAGTTCCCTTGGACAAGGCAAGGCAGGCAGGCAGAGTATATAGTTTAGGACCGGCTACTTTGAATAATGTCAGTGGATTCTGGACTACAGGGGCTGTCTCTAGTTGTCTTGTACCTGGCCTGGAATGATTTAGGCAGGGTAAATATTGGTGGTGTATGAAATTAGGTAAAAGGGGTGAGTTGGGGTATGAATAGACTCAATATTTCTTGCTGTGCATCTGATAAGCAGAGGAGTCCTTTGCTATCTAAGATTTGGCTAGTTGTGGGAGAGTTAGTCCCTCCCCAGCCTGTAAGATTTTGAAGATGTCAAAACATCCTAAGACATAAGGGGAAAAAAAAAAAAAAAAAAAAAACAACCCAATGAATATAGTCAGTGGCAGTTGGCAGGATGCCTTAGTTTCTTGAACGATGACCTCTCCATGTCCTCATGCCATGGCAGCTGACATTCCCCAAGGCAGGTGATCCAAGAGAGGGCAAGGAGGGAAAATGTCAGATGACCAATTCTGTTGGTCACACAGACCAACCCTAATACAGTTTCAGAGAGGATTACATGAGGACATGACTTGGGGAGGTAGAATCTTAGAGATTGCCTCCCTTAACCCCCAGGCGTGTATTTCCCTGCGCCCAGAGTTTGTAAATTCAGCTCCATACCTGACATCTCCACATGGACATCTGATTATATATGCATAAGGTTATGTGCCCACCACTGAGTTCCTGAACACCCACCAGGCAATGCCAGCCTTCCAGTTGTTCAGGCCAAAAGTACATGAAGCTGTTAACTCCTTGCTCTCTTTTACCATCTCAGCAAATCCCTTTGTCTCCGCTGCTGTCACAATATACCCAGAATCCAGCCCTCTCACACCACTTTGGTCTAGCTGACACCACCTCCTGCCTGGGTTATTGCAGTAGCCTTCTAAATGGGTTCCCTGCTCTTGCCCTTGGCCTCCCTGAAGCCCACTCTTTAACAAAGCTCAAGTGATTCTATAAAAACCCATCAGTGGGCTGGGGAGATAGTTCAGCTGGTAGAGTGCTTGCCTCGAAAGCACAAGGCCCTGAGTTCGATCCCCAGTACCGCAAAAAAAAAAAAAAAAAAAAAAAAAAAAAAAAAAAAATCAGTCCTCTGCTCAAACTTGGGGGTCAGATGGCAAAAGCCTTCCAATGGCCAACAGGCCTTAGGGAGCTGGCCTGTTCTTCACCTCCTCCCTCTCTTCCCCTTGCATGCCCCATTCCAGCCACTCTGACCTATGTCACTCCCCAGCCACACTACCTACCTCTCCTCCCTACTTAACTTTTCTACAAAGCACTCATCACCATCTAACATATTTGTTATTTTCTCTCTGCCTACTTGACTGTAACCTCCATGAGGACTGGGACTTCTGTTTTATTCTCTGCTGTGTCCAGGACAGTGACTGGCACACAGCGGCACTCAGTTAACATGGCTTGCCCTGTCAATAAAAGATGGGAAACAGGAGGAGGGAAGGACTAGGGGCCATCAGAAATACTAGAGACGAGACGAATGACAGGAGCCTAAATAGGAGGTGAAGGGCAGGCTCAGGGATAAACCCAAGGAAGATGGGAGATGTGAGAGAGGAAGAGACTAAACAGGAAACGAAGGACCAGGTGAAGAGAATGGGAAGTGAAGACGAAAGAAAGAGCTGTAGAAAAGACTGGGGGCGCCGAGAGAATGCTGAGGATGTACATATGGGAAAGGAGAAGAGGAGTAGGGATACGCGGGAGAAGTGGGCTGGGGATGTTGAAACCAGGGGAAGGATGGTGAGGAGCACTCTGGAGGGTGACCGCCCTGCGCTGTCCCCAGGTGTCGGTGTGCCAGGAGATGCTGCAGGAGCTGCGCCACGCCGTTTCTTGCCGCAAGACGTCGCGTTCCCGCCGGCGCCGACGCCCAGGCGGCCCGAGCCGGGCCCTGCTGTCGCTGCGCGCGGTCCGTGAGATGCGGCTCAGCAACGGCAAGCTCTACTCGGCCGGCGCGGGTGGGGATGCGGGCGGCGCGCACGGAGGCCCGCAGCGCCTCCTGGACGACCCGGGGCCCCCAGGCGGGCCCCGACCCCTGGCCCCCACACCCTGCACGCACGTGCGTGTCTGCCAGGAGTGCAGGCGCATCCAGGCGCTGCGGGCCTCAGGGGCCGGAGCGACGTCGCGTAGCCTGGGCGCCCCCACTGAGGCCACCAGTCCTCCACGGCCGCGGCCGGGCCCCGCCGGACCCCGAGATCTGGCCGAGCACGAGTGACCACGGGCGGGGCCGGGCGGGTGCCCAGACTGATCGCAGGGACGGGCTTGCCCCAGGCCCCCGCCGCTCCCGCTTCCGCCGCGGGAGGGATACAGGACTTGGGGCCCGATGCTCCCGACGCCGCGATTTTGCCTTCGGTTCCCTGTGAAGTCCGAGGCCGGGCTCCGGAGCCGGCCTGCGCCCCCTAGTGGACTCGCGAGGGGGCGCCACAGACTCCCGCACTCCGCCCCCCGCGGCGGGGAAGAGGAGCGCAGGAACCGAGGACTCCAGGGGCCTGGGACTGCGGGGGGCCATTCCCGGAGGCAGAAAACAGTTGGGACTGCTCAGGCGCCCCAAGACTTGAAGTTGCCCTCCAACACTTCTGGAAGTGGGGAAGGCCTCTGGACAGATGGGTGTCCCCTGGCGCCCCTCCGCTCTTCTCTTTCTCTCTTTTTTTGGGGGAGAAACCTCGGAATTTCTATGAGACCCCCCCAGGGAGGGGGTCAGTTGGGCCCCCATCCCTACCCCTTGCCACATCTCAGTCCCTGTTGGAATAAAAAAAAGAACAAAACCCCAAAACTGGGGATACCCGGCTCTCATTTCCTGGGAGTGGGAAGACATTGGAGGCTTGGGTCCCTGGAAGTCTGCTGAGAATCACAGCCTCGATGGTCACTTACACACTCTCCACCCTTGGCCCTGCCTGCATCCAGCAGGTCAGCCCAGGTCCCAGCAACTGGTTCCTCTCCACTGACCTTCTCTCAGGACAGAGGGAGGCTGCGACAGAGACCCTGAGACAGATGGAGAGATGCAGGGATCTGGAGAGGCGGAGACACGGGAAGCAGAAGACAGAGAAAGAAACCAGATGGGGCTTGGAGAGGGGAGGGCCAATGAGCTGTTCTCTGTGTGAATCCTTGGGGTGGCACCTATGGTGGCGAGTGTGTGCCCAGGCCAGAGTGATTCGGCGACTTTGTGATCATGTGCGTGTGTACTTTACTGAGGCCGTCTCTTTCTGTCCGTGACCGACCCCGTGTTTCTGCTGAACATGTACCTCTCCAGCCCAGAAGAGGGGAGCGAGGAATCCCGGAGGCGGGGCGGTTGCTGAAGGGCTGGTTGAGCAGGGAGAAGGGTGGGTCTGCCTCCTGTCCCCGCCCTCCTCCGCCCCGCTGGAGGTTTCTGTGGAAACTGCAGCTGAAAAAGGACGAGTGAAGGTCAAACAGCAAGAGCCAAAACGAGGCCGAGCAGAAAGGGGAGAGTTGAAGGGGCGGGGAGAGAAAGAGACGAGGCAGGGGTGGAACAGAGACCATGAGGGGGGTGAGTAGGAGAGAGGGGCGAGGAAGGGAGAGGACAGAGGGACAGAGGCTGTGATGGAGGAGAGAGAGGTGGGGCAGAGGAGGGAATTCAGAGATGAGATGGGGAGTTGGGTGAAAGACAGGAAGTCATATAAAACTAACTGGAGACCGGAGGGGACCAGAGCGGTGAGGAAAACCAGACAGAGGGTCCAAGAGCGCGAGACGGCAGAGCCTGGACGCGCCCGTTCGGCTGCCGCGCGAGCTCGGGAGCTGTCCGTTCAGCACCCGGCCGCCAGCCTGGCATACAGCAGCGCCCACGCTCGCATCCAGGGTCCGCCTGTCTTCCGTAGTAGTCCCCCTACCGGCACACAGTCCCCTCACGCCGAGCGCACAGTGCCCCCAAGTCTCCGCTGGGCCCCTTCTGAGTCTCAGACACTTGCTGTATGTGTGCCCTTCAGGGCCAGCACCAACATTTCCCTGTTCCCTCCACATCTTCTACAGACTCTAATCAATGTCTCTGCCCTTGGGTTGGATTCTGTCGAGGGGACTAGAATATGATTGCAGACATTTCCGGTCTCTTCCCTCACTATCCTATATGGCTGGTCTCCTCTGGGGGGTCTCCCCATTTCTGAGCCCTCCTCTCCCACCAAGTTTCTGCTCTGAGACTCTCCCCATCTTTATCGCTGTGTCTTCATTTAGTCAAATCTATCTCTGCCTGGCTCAGTCGCCCTGTCTCTCTGTCACCTTCACTGAGTATTTCTGTTGCTGTTTTCTCATCTCTGCCTTTGCAGATCTCTATGTTTCAGTCTGTCTGTCTGTATCAGTCTCGCTCTGGCTCTGGATAGTGTCTGTTTCTCCTCTTATGTCTCTCCTTCCATTTCTCATGCCGAGCTTCCCTGTCCCTCTCCATCCGGGTGACCTTCCTAAGTCTTCCCTCCCCCTACTTCCGCAGAGCCTGGCGCTGGGAGCACGATGCACAGTCATCAGTCTGGCCAGGCTCGTGTCTGAGAATGAAGTGTGTGAGGGGGGACCTGAGCCTGTGTCTGGGGTAGGCTGGGGGGTGGTGAGCCACCCCCAGCCCAGCTGGAGGGCAGGAGAGTGTAGATCTCCTGGGATCTAGTTCTCCATCACCTTCCCAGGCTTCCCTGTCTCCCCAGTCCTATCCTTACATGGTCTAGGCCTGGACCTCCAGGCCAAGATGACAAGAGAGGGAAGGGATGAATGTGGACAAACAAGTTCTCCTTCTCTGGGGAAGGAGTAGAGTTGGGGAGGGGGTGTCTGGTAGCAATGCACCTGGGTTGAAAGATGTGGCTCCTCCCTGCTCCTAGTCTCCACGGCAACAGCCTGGTCTGCTGGCCCAGCCTCCTTTAGCTGCAGAGTCAGTCTCCCTGTTACCATGGCAACAAGGGACAGCAGGAGGGACTGGGGACAGGTCAGAGAAAAGGATTGGGATGAGTCTCTGACTGCTGGGGGAAGCCTCCTTACCTCCTTCTCTGGCCCTGTCTCAACCTGTCCAAGGTCATCTTTCTGAGGCTCTGACTCTGTCTCTCCCTGTCTCTGTCTCTTACTCTGACCTTCAACCTTTTATACATTTCCCTGACCAGGTCCTTAACCTTCACCCATCCCCACACTCCAAGCTCACTCCTTGTCCCTTGCCTGTGTCCCTAATATCTCCACTTCAGAAATGGGAGGGATATCCATTCTTAGAAAGCTACAAGGTCAGGTGTTTCTCTCTCCACACCCCCTGCTTCTATCCCCAGGGAGAGTCTAGGGTGTTCCTCTTGGAGCAAAGTGGTGTTGGGAGTGGGAGTGGGAGGTTATGACTCCTCAAGTCCCATGGGGTGGCTGATGGGTGTTGCATGTGTGTGGCAGGCCTGGGGTGTGGGTGTCGGCTGTGTGTCTGTGTGTGTGCACACACTTTCTGTGATGGGGGTGTGGCATGTGGGCAGGAGTGTTAGGCTGTGTTTGGAGGTGTCACAAAGGTATACATGATGGTACTGTAATACGTGATATGTGAGAAGTGTGTGGGATGGTGTTGTGTGACTGTTGTGCTGCATGTGAGTGTATGCATCTTTTTGTCTGTCATTCACAGCAACAATTTGGCAATTTTGTACTGTGGACCTTTGCTCATGCCCAGACATATGAGGGAGCAGTGTGTATGATAAAGTGTGTGATGCTGCGTGATGGTTCCATTGTCCACAAAACTCCTGTGTCCTGTGATGTGTCTGGAGGCCTGAGCACGTGTGATGTAAAGGTGTATCTTGTTCATGGGTTGCACAGTGTGGGTCTCTGAGATGGTGCAAGGTCAGGTGAAGAGGACGGGTCTGTGATGTAGCGTTCTGAGGATGTGTGGACCTACACGGTGCTTTTCAGCTGTGATGATGATTCTTGGGTGCTTTGTTGGTTTTGCGAACTGTGTGCTCTACGTGTGTTTCCTTCCTGTGTGAGCCTGTTTGTTGGAGGGGTAGTGTTGTGGGTGAGGGTACAGGCTGGTGTGTGATGGAATGTGACTGTGGTGCATTACTGGTGCTGGGTATTTCCTGGGCCTCCTGGCGTGTCCTGGCTGTGTTGTGTCTCTTGTGTACTCTGTGGTTTTATCTCCTATATCTCAGCCGTGGGGAAACACACACTGGGGAAGGGGGGGGTCTCAGGGCTCTTCCTCCCCATCTATAGCACCCCTCTTCTACTGGGGTCTTCCTTGCTTTCTTGTGTCCTCCAGTTTCCCCTCCTGCAGCACCCTCCCCATGAATAGCACCCCACTCAGACTCCAGCCCCACCCCTGCCACACTGCAGAGTGGGTGCTCTGGGCCCCTGCCTTATTGCGGTGGTTCACTTGGGCTTTCCCCCCTACCCCGCACCCACCCCTTCAGCGGCTCCCTCTCCCTGGTGGCACATCCCAACAATAAGGGGATTTCTGTAGCGCTTAGTCTTCTAGGAGGCCCCACCCTACATTGAGGGGGTCTCCGGGATCCCTTCCCCGCCCCCACACAGCGCTCCCCCCTTCTTGGTGGCGCCGCCACTTTGCGGAGACGGGGTGGGGGGTGGGGGAGGACAGCTGCAGTACCGGGGGCGGGGCCGCGGGCCGTCCATCAGCGCAGTGGCGCCCGGGATTGGCTGGGGCCGCCTCCCCCCGCGGGCGCGGGCATATGAGGAGGCGGAGGCGGCAGCCGCCGCAGCCTCTGTGCAGTGGGACCGACGGACCGACGGCCGCACGCTCCGACCGAGGCGCGGGCGCTGCAGAGGCCCCCAGCCCGAGCCCGCGCCTGAGCCCGCCCTGAGGCCGCCGCCCGCCCACCCGCGCCTCTCCCCACGGAGCCGCCAAGATGGGGGTAGGTGCTGGGGCCCGCAGGGCGCAGCGCGCGCGCCTGTGTGTGTGTGTGTGTGTGTGTGTGTGTGTGTGTGTGACATTGTGAGTCCAGTGACATTGGGTGTGTGCGAGGGCCGGGGGCTCTGAGACCCCTGCGCTCGGGGACCAGGTCTTAGGGGACCTGTGACCCCGCTGACCTGGCGGGTCTGTGTGGTTGTGCGGCTGTGGCTGGGGTGGGGAGAACGCCGGATCAGAGGGGGTCTGTGGCGCATGTTGGCATGGCTTTGTGTGAGGGGATCCGTGGGGTCGTGGGCTGGCCGTTAGCATCTCCGCCTGACCTTGTGCGGTTGCATGTATGCAGTTGCAGGATTGTGTGTGGCATGAGTGCGTGTGTGAGCTCCTGACTTTGTCAGGCCCTGTCCGCACCGTCTGCGGGTCATCTGTGGCCCCAGTGGTGTCTGGGCGTGTGCGAGAGCTGTGTTAGTGCAGTCTGGGTGTATGGAAGCCCCTGATCCCCTGGTTGGGTGGAGATAGGTCCAGGCTGGGAGATGGACACCAGATGACCTCTCTTTCTCCTTCCAGGCCTGGTTGGGGGCACTCCGCAGTGCACCCGCCCAGGGCTGCAGAGTGTGGCGTGCAGCCCCTAATCTGGGGGAGCAGGCATGAGGGACTAGGAAGAGGGGGAGGAGCAAAAGGACCATAGCTGAGTCCCAGCCCCTGGCTGAAGGTGTGAGAGTGCAAATGTGTGCTGGGGAGTATGCGCACCTGCCATGTCCTTGCCTCTGTGTCCGTGTGTCCTTCTCTGTCTGTGAGTCTCTCCAGCAGATGCCGCCTCCTTCCCTGGCTGAACACCTGACCCCTGCAGCAGCCCTGGATTCCTCCCTGTGTGTCTGGGTGGGGGGTCTGGGGTGGGGAGTCAGGGAAGGAGGTGGGTGGGTTAAGGTAGGTGGGATAAAGAGAGAGTCCGGATGGGAAAGGTTGATAAGAGGGAACAGGAGAGATGGGGAGAAAGATGGCGGATGGAGGCTGATGGGCCTAGGGATGGAGGTGGGGGATGGGGCTGCAGATCTGTGGGTTGGGGTGGTGAGGGGGGGTGGGGAGAAGAATTGGGTGGTTGGGAGGACACAGGGAGAGAAGCAGGGAGGTGGGAATTAGTGATGACTTTCAGGTAAGTGGACTGGAGGAGGGGAGCATGGGAAGATTGGGGGAGAGGACTAACGCCAAGATGCCTTAGAGAAGGTAGGGAAGGGGGGACCTCAGGGAAAAAATGGAGACAGGAGGGGAAGCAAAGGATTAAACATGAGAGGGAGAGACAGACTCATGGAAAGAGAAACACAGAGAAGATGAGACTCCAAAAGAGAGAAATAGATATAGAGACAAAGAGACATGGAGACATAGGCAGAGAGACTTGGAGAGGTAAAGTAGGACAGGGAGAAAGACAGACAAAAGGAGAAACCGAGGCTGAGGGGAGACACACGAAGACAGACGTTTCCCATCCAGAGACAGCAAAGTCAGCAGGAATGATAGGAAGAGGAGAGGGCAGAGGGGCGTCAGGGAGAGGCACTCAGAGATGTGGGCCACAGGCACCTGAGGTGGGGGACTGGAGAGGTGCAGAGGCCCAGTAAGCTGTGCCAGAGGGAGACCACATGGAAAATGGCGAGGATCAGCAGATGCCATCTACAGGGAGACAGGAGTGTCCCCACACTCAGAGGTGCTCCCTCCCCACAGTGCATCCATCTGGGCCTCCTGCTTTGACTGGGAAAGCCTCAGTTCCCCCACTGCAACAGATGGAAGTTGACCCCAAGGCAGTCTGGCCATGGCAAGGGCAAAGGGGAGCCCAGATTCACCTATGAAGGGCCTGGGAGTCCCAGCTTTCCTCCCTGACACAGGAGTCCAGAACCCATCCCCCTTCCCCACACCCAGGAATCTGGCTCCCCAGACTCTCCTCTTCAGGCTTAAGAATCCAGGCACCCAGCCCTTCCTCCCTCAGACCCAGGGGTCCAGGCCCAGCCTCCTCCCTCAGACCCAGGGGTCCAGGCCCAGCCTCCTCCCTCAGACCCAGGGTCCAGGCCCAGCCTCCTCCCTCAGACCCAGGGTCCAGGCCCAGCCTCCTCCCTCAGACCCGGGGGTCCAGGCCCAGCCTCCTCCCTCAGACCCAGGCATCAGGCCCAGCCCCAGCTCTCACAGGGACCCAAGCAGCAGCTCCCTAAACTTCCCTAAGACTTCAGGGATGGGTGGCAGATTTCCTGCCCCACTTCTACCAGACCCCCATCTACCCCTGCTCCCACCTCCCTGCTCACTTCTCCAGGTTGACCTCATGACTTGTTATCTCCACATCCCTCCATCCATGTGTCTGTCGCATGGGGGAAGCTGAGACCCCACTCCCTGGCACAGAGCTCAGGATGGAGGATCTGCCACCTCCTTATCCTCCAAGCCTCTGTGCCTCTGAGACGCAGTGCTGCTGCAGGGCTGGCCAGGGGCCAAGCCTCTGTCCCACCCCTGCACCCCTCCTTGGGGCTACCTCCAGACTACAGCCCTCCCTGCACCCCTGGACTCAGCCTGCAGGTCTAGGGGCAGACAGCAGGCAGTTCAGGCCTCTACAAGGTCACGAGGAGATTAGCGCTGAGCTGCGCTGAGCCTTGGATCCCAGCTTGGCTGTGGGCCCGTAGGATCTGTCAGCAGCCCTCTGCAGGCACCCAGCCTCAGCCCACCCCTCCTGCCTGCATAGGACACTGCCATTCCCATCTTCCCAGGCCCCCAAACTGGAAGTTCATTCCCTTCCCCTTATACCACATCCAGTTCAAGTCAGTCCTGAGGCTTCTGCCTCTTGTTCCTCTGTACCCCAAATCCCACTCAGCCCCTACTCAGTCCTCCAGAGCCTTGCTGTGCCCATTCCTGTTCAAGATTATCTCTGGCTCCCACCTGCCTCCAGGAGAGAAGCTAAGGTCCTCATCTTGTCTGTCAAGGCCCTCAGGACTGCCTGCTTGTGCACAGCAAGCTGTCCCCCACCAACCCTAGCCCCTGTCTCAGTTGTGACCAACACCTGGAGTGCCCTTTCCTCCCCCTCCATGCCAGGCCTGTGGGATCTCCCAAGATTTACTGGGTCTTCTGCCTGAGATGTCCATAGAACCAAAAAAAGGTCCAGAAAATAAAGCCAGGCCAAGAAGACAGAGGAAGTGATATATGGGAGACCTAGAACAGGAAGGTAAACCCAGAGAGAAAAAAGAGGAGAGAGAGAGAGAGAGAGAGAGAGAGAGAGAGAGAGAGAGAGAGAGAAGAGAGAGAAAGGCAGGGGGAATCTCCCAGGTGATGAAAGAGACAGACAGGCACACACACACACAAACACACACTCACACAGAGAGAGATGAGGGAGGGGGAGAGAAGACAGGGTGAAACAAGGAGGGAACCAGGTGGGAACACAGGGAGCATCATGAAGGAGACAGCTTGAGAGAAGATGGAGAAACAGTGACAGTGAGATGGAGAAAGGCACAGAGAGACCAGAAATACTGGTCCTTAGAGACAAACTGAGGCACCAAAAGGCAGCACCTTAAAGAGAACCAGACAGACAGAAATAGCAGACCCTGGGAGGGTCACCAGGAGACGGAGACAGACATCATGCAAGAGAGAAACAGACAGAAAAGGAATCACAGAGAGTCCCAAGGACAGAGAGAGCGAGACAACTAAAGTGATGGGAGAAAGACCAAGGGAGAGAAAACAGCCTTGGAGGGATAATGATATGAGATAGGAGAGAGGAAGAGACAGAGACTAAGACAGCAATAAGCCAGAGAAGCAGAAATAGATCTGCTGAGACGGATCAGGAGATAGGCAGAGGGACAGAACGTTAGGCATAAAGCCAGAGACAGACCTGGAAAGAGACAGAGCACAGGAAGGTTGGATGGACCCAAAGAGAGGGAGAGACATGCAGAGATGAGGAGACAGACAGAAGGACGTAGACCCATGGAGACAGAGAGAGAAAGAGAGAAACCAGAGACCCTCAGAGACACAGTCCCAGAGACGCTTGGAGCAGAGACTGTGAGGGCGATTGGATGACCAGACGCAGGGATTCTGAGAGATGTCCAGAGACACCAGGCAGAGACAGGGAGACCTCGAGCGACAGATGGAGATCCCCAGAGACAGCCCCACACCCAGAAGTGGAGAGACAGGCCAGTGGGGGAGGCAGGGCTCGCAGGGCCGGTGTCCCTCTGGAACCCCTTCTCGTCCGCAGTCTGGTGGCTCTGACAGCTATCGTGTCGCCACCTCGCAGGACAAAAAAGATGACAAGGGCTCGCCCAAGAAGAGCAAGGGCAAGGAGCGCCGGGACCTGGACGACCTCAAGAAGGAGGTGGCCATGGTAAGCCCCGCCTCACACCCGCGCTCCCGCCTGAGCCTCCGGCTCCCCTCACCCCGGCAGCCCGCAGGCCCCCGTCTCACACCTCCCCTCTCTCGACCCTCAGACAGAGCACAAGATGTCCGTGGAAGAGGTCTGCCGGAAGTACAACACGGACTGTGTGCAGGTGAGGCCGCCCGGCCAGCACCGAGGCCTGGACCAGGGCGGAGGGCCCGGGCCTGGAGGCCTGGGCACCTGGGTACCAGGGAGGCGTCGGGATGCCAGGGCTGCTCAGGGAGGGTTCTCAGTGAGTCCTGTGTCCCCTAGGGTCTGACGCACAGCAAAGCCCAGGAGATCCTGGCCCGGGATGGGCCCAACGCACTCACGCCACCGCCTACCACCCCAGAGTGGGTCAAGTTCTGCCGCCAGCTCTTCGGGGGCTTCTCCATTCTGCTGTGGATTGGGGCCATCCTCTGTTTCCTGGCCTATGGCATCCAGGCAGGCACTGAGGACGACCCTTCTGGCGACAATGTGAGTGCTCTCCTCCCTGCCCTCTGCAGGACTTCACACATTTAGGGACACAACTTACCCACCCCTCAGGCCTCCTGTCTCTTTAGACTTTCCAAAGCCTAAAATCACCAATGAGAGAACTAGATCAGGTACAAGGAAAACAGAGGCTCAGAAAGGCCAAATAACTTGTCCAAGGTCACACAGCAGGAGGTGTGAGCTGAGGTTCTGTCCCCAGGCTGTGTCACCACAGCAACCTTGGGGATGGACACCACCAGGTGGTCACAGCCAGATAGATACCCAGAAGGTTATTGAGTATACTCAGGTACTTGCCCATAGGTAAGAGCCCATCTGCCCAACCAGAGACATGATCTCCACAGTTGCCATGCCTGTAGACAGAGCCACACACAGCTGCACAGAGGTCCTCACACATGTGCCTACATATGCATGCAGAACGAACACGGACGGGCACATTAGGACACGGATTCAAACACTACTACGTAGTTCAGACACGTGAGCACAGATGGACACACAGATGCAGACTGTGAGACAGAAGCAGACCAACAGAGACAGACTGAAAAAGAGAGAGACAGAAAGATAGAGATCCACAGAGACTCAGCATCCCACAAATGTAAGGCCAGTGCAGACAGACAGACAGACACATGGACAGACAGTAGCATACACCCAGATTCTTAAATATAGGCAAGAAGACACACACACACACACACACACACACACACACACACACACACATGAGAGAGAGAGAGAGAGAGAGAGAGAGACATACAGTCCCAGAGACTGAAACACAGCCAGATACAGGAAGAGGAACTCAGACAGACAGATAGACTCAGACACACAGATTCTCAAATGAACAGACACAAACCCGTTGACACAAGCTCCCTTCCCAGAAACCCCCACAAAGGGGGGTGGGCGCTGGTGGGGAGTGGCTCTGGCGGCCATGACCCACGCCCCTGCCTCTCGCTGCAGCTGTACCTGGGCATCGTGCTGGCGGCTGTAGTGATCATCACTGGCTGCTTCTCCTACTACCAGGAGGCCAAGAGCTCCAAGATCATGGAGTCCTTCAAGAACATGGTTCCCCAGGTGAGGAATGCCCAGGAAGGGGCCAGAAGGGTGTGGGCAGGTGGGCAGAGAGTCAGGCAGTGACCTCCAAGCTGAGGGAGTCCGGGAGGTGACTCTTCTGTGTTCCACCCTATAGCAAGCACTAGTGATCCGGGAAGGTGAGAAGATGCAGGTGAACGCTGAGGAGGTGGTGGTCGGGGACTTGGTAGAGATCAAGGGCGGAGACCGAGTCCCAGCCGACCTGCGAATCATCTCAGCCCATGGCTGCAAGGTGGGCCTGGGCCCCAGCTCTGCCCTCCTCACCCAGGGGTCCAGAGTCCAGGCCTCCTCCCTAAGACCCAGGGGGGGTCCAGAGTCCAGGCCTCCTCCCTCAGACCCAGGGGTCCAGGTCCAGCCCTCCTCCCTCAGACCCAGGGGTCCAGGCCCAGCCCTCCTCCCTCAGACCCAGGGTCCAGGCCCAGTCCTCCTCCCTCAGACCCAGGGGTCCAGGCCCAGCCCTCCTCCCTCAGACCCAGGGGTCCAGGCCCAGCCCTCCTCCCTCAGACCCAGGGGTCCAGGCCCAGCCCTCCTCCCTCAGACCCAGGGGTCCAGGCCCAGCCCTCCTCCCTCAGACCCAGGGATCCAGAACTAGCCCTCCTCCTTCAGGTTCAGGGCATCAAGATCCCAGCCCCAGGCCTAAGAGACCCTCAAGTACCTTGGGCCTTGGCAAGTAGCCCGGTCCCCTTCACACCTTCATGTTCCCATTCTCTGGCCTCCCAGATGCCCCTGGCCCACCTGGGCACCTCCAGGGACACAGACTTCACCCTAATCCCCCCAGACACATGCCCTCTGACCCCAGGCCCTGGACAGAGCCTTATCTCTACTGCCCCTGCCTGCAGGTGGACAACTCTTCCCTGACCGGCGAATCTGAGCCCCAGACCCGCTCTCCCGACTGCACACACGACAACCCCTTGGAGACTCGGAACATCACCTTCTTTTCCACCAACTGCGTGGAAGGTGAGCCGGGCGTGCTCAGGACACCCAGGTGGGGCAAGCAAAGGGATGTGCCTCAGGGATCAGGTCCCTGACAACCTTCCTGAGCCTCATCCCACCTGCCCAAACCCGCCCACCCCACAGGCACAGCTCGGGGCGTGGTGGTGGCCACTGGTGACCGCACTGTCATGGGCCGCATCGCCACCCTGGCCTCAGGCCTGGAGGTGGGCAAGACGCCCATCGCCATTGAGATCGAGCACTTCATCCAGCTCATCACTGGCGTGGCCGTCTTCCTGGGCGTCTCCTTCTTCATCCTGTCCCTCATTCTCGGGTACACCTGGCTTGAGGCTGTCATCTTCCTCATCGGCATCATCGTGGCCAATGTCCCAGAGGGTCTGCTGGCCACCGTCACTGTAAGACTGGGCTCCTGGGTCTGAGGGAGGAGGGGCTGGGCCTGGACTGCCGAGTTCTTGATACGGACAGCTTGGGCCTCTGTCCCTGAATGAGGAGGGACCTCCTGATCCAAACAAACAAATAGAACACCAGCAAACATCTTAAGAACCACTGCAGGGCGCAGAGCTCTACGATGCTATCACTTTCTTTGACTCACAAAGTTAAGATGCACACACTCATGCAAAAAGTCTGAAGAATAGGTCAAGTTCAAAAATAAATGGTCTCAGCTGGGTGTGCTGGCTCATGCCTGTAAGCCCAGCAACTCAGGAGGCTGAAACAGGAGGATTGCAAGTTTGAGGCCAGCCTCAGCACCTTAGGGAGGCCCTGTCTCAGAAAAAAAGGGTTGGGGATGTAGCTCAGTGGTAGACACCCTGAGTTAAATTCCAAGTACCAAAGCGGGGGGAAAATCTAACAAAGAGATGTGTGAAAAACAAATGCGCTCCCTCCCATGACCAGTTATAAGCCCACCCCAGAAGTATTTGCTGGGTACATTCATTCAATGTGGTTTTCTTTTTTCTTTCTCTTTTCTTTGGGTTGCTGGAATGAAATCCAGGACCTCATGCATGCTAGGCAAGTGCTCTGCCACTGAGCTGCACCCCCAATCCCTTAATGTTGTTTTCAAGGTGAATGGGGCCACCCTAGGACTACTATTCCACTCCTTGAGTCTTCTGTTCTATTTAATGTGTGGTGCTAGTTTTGCCACATTAGCATACTCAGAACTACCACACAGTCAGGCATGGTGCAGCACACCTGAAATCCCAGCCACTCAGGAGGCTGAGGCAGGAGGATTGCAAGTTCAAGGCCAGCATCAGCAATTTAGCAAAGCCCTAAGCAACTCAGCAGGACCCTGTGTCTAAATAAAATATAAAAACGGACTGGGGATATCACTTGGTGGTTAAGCACCCCTGGGTCCAATCTCCAGTATCAAAACAAAACAAAACAACAACAGTAGCAACAACAAAACCCACACCCAAATGTCCAAAGCCATTTAGCTGGCATGTAATACACACACCAAGGACTGCGTGTACTGTGAGCAAGCAATTTGATGATGCAAATGGAGCTCACCAGGTCAGCTACTCCCAGGTTGAGTCCCCCAGGAGTCCCCTCCTGACCTTGGGGCCCACAGCCCCCAACAAAGAGTAACCCCTAGGAATGGCCTCTATTTTAGGTATTTGGGGGGTTTATGGTGCTGGAAATTGAACCCAGGCCCTCACACATGCTAGACAGCACCCTGCCTCTGAGTTACAGCTTTAGCCCCTAAATCTGACTTCTTTTTTTTTTTTGGGTGCTGGGATCGAACTCAGGGCCTTGTGCTTACAAGGCAAGCACTCTACCGACTGAGCTATTTCCCCAGCCCCTAAATTTGACTTCTAATAGCATAAACTAAGTTTACTTTTTTTCCAAATTTCATATTAAAAGAATAATTCCATATGGGCTCTTATCTTTCTCTTCTTGTTAAACATTTGAGCTTAAGCCATTTAGTTGGAAGCAGTAATAATTTATTCTTTTACACCGATGCATACTATTCCATCTCTGATTTCCCAACATATCCTTCCTCTGAGTGGACTCTGCTTGTTTCCAGTTCGGGCCTATTATAAATCTTACTGCTGTGAACATTCTAGTATGTGTCTCTAGGGGCACAGATGGCCTGTTTCTGTGGGTCTGTACCTGGGGGCAGCATTGCTGGATGGTGCCTGTTCTTTTCAGGCCACCTTGGGCTGGGCAGGTGGGCTGTGAACATTTGTACCTGCAACTCACCTGCCCTTGCACGTCATCCAGGTGTGTCTGACCCTGACTGCCAAGCGCATGGCTCGGAAGAACTGTCTGGTGAAGAACCTGGAGGCTGTGGAGACGCTGGGCTCTACATCCACCATCTGCTCAGACAAGACGGGGACCCTCACCCAGAACCGCATGACGGTGGCCCACATGTGGTTTGACAATCAGATCCACGAGGCTGACACCACTGAGGATCAGTCAGGTGGGTGGGGCCCAGGGCAGGGGTGGTGGGCGCCTGGCCTCGGAAGCCCCTGGCTCACACGCGCCTCCCACCTCCAGGGACCTCCTTCGACAAGAGCTCACACACGTGGGTGGCCCTGTCCCACATCGCCGGACTCTGCAACCGCGCTGTCTTCAAAGGGGGACAGGACAACATCCCTGTGCTCAAGGTGGGTGTAGCCGCCACCTCCCGGCCCCCCGCCGTGCCCACCACCCTGCCCCGGGCTCCTGCTCTAACCCCACTGTCTCCCACAGAGGGACGTGGCCGGGGACGCCTCCGAGTCTGCCCTGCTCAAGTGCATCGAGCTGTCCTCTGGCTCCGTGAAGCTGATGCGTGAACGCAACAAGAAAGTGGCCGAGATCCCCTTCAACTCCACCAACAAATACCAGGTACAAACTTGGGGCTGCCCAGGGCGGCCGGCCTGGGCCTCGGTTTCTCTCTGACACCTGGACAGCAGTCGCCTCTGCCCTACTGTCCTGCTTTGGGCAAGATATTACTTGCAGAGCCTCAGTTTCCCCATCTGTAACATGGGAATGATAGCACCGGCCTGTGGGGAGAGGAGCCGACTGCAGCTGAGAGTAAGAGGTATCGTGAGATCTCTGTTGAAACGAGATGCAGAGGAGCAAAGAACTCTGCTCAGCAGAGGGTGGACCCCAGCCAGGGATCTTGGGCATAGCAGCAACTTTCACACATTCCTCAAATTTTTTTTTGCAGCTACCACATTGACCCTGTTTTAGGTCCTGGGGGTGCATGTGGTAGAGCGTAAAACAGTGATGTTCCTCCTCTCTGGAACTGACACTCTAGTGCTAGAAGACAAAGTCATGAGGAAATACTGTGCTGAGGGAGGGAGCCCTGCAGGTATCTGGGGGAAGGGTGTTTAGGCGGCAGACGGTGTGTGCAAAGGCCCTGAGGCAGGAGTGTGGCTTGTCCGAACAACATCCAGGAAGCCAGAGTGGTGGGAGGTGAGGCCAGAGCCCATGGGGTCTCTTGGGCCATGGTGAGGATTTGCTGTAACTCTGAGAAGGACATGAGCCAGTAAGAGGGCTCTGAGCAGAGGAGAGACAGGACTTGACTCACATCCTTTTAAATAGCTTCACGGAGATATACTTCACATGCCATGATCGTCTATTTAAAGTGTGTAACTCAACAGTGTTAGTGTATTTATTCACAGATATATGCACCACCTACATAGTCAGTTTTAGAGCATTTTTATCACCTCAGAAAGAAACCCCACACCCCTTAGCTATCACCACCCCCTCTTCCTCCACCCTCCTAGCCCTAAGCAACCACTAACCTACTTTCTGTCTCTATGGATCTGCCTATTCTGGACATTTCATGAAAATGGAGTCATACGACACACGGCCTTTTATTGTCTGGCTTCTTTCACGGAGCCTCAGACCTTCGAGATCCATCCACGCTGTGTATCAGAGCTTCCTTCCTCTTTTTGACAGACCAAGCTTCTGTGCAATGTATAGACCACGCGGTGTTTATCCCCGCATCCGCTCACAGTCCTTTGGGTTTCCACCCTTCGGCTCTTAAGAGTAGTGCTACTGCGGACATTCTTTTTGTGCCGACGCGTATTTGCATTTCTTTCTGAGGATGCCCAGGTTATATCATAACTCTGTTCAACTTTTTGGAAAACTACCAAATTTTTCTTGGTGCTGGGTATGGAACCCAGTGCTTCATGCATGCTAGGCAAGCGCTCTGCCACTGAGCTGCACCTCCAGACTGGCTGCCGTGGGGAGGGTAATCTGGGGACCCCGGTGTGGGATGATGGCAGCCGGGCTGGGGATGGGGACAGCAGCAGGGACGAGAACGGTTCAGATTCTGGCTGCCTTTCAGAGGCACACTGGTCAGATTTAGAGCTAGGTCAGGTGAGGGAAGAGAAGGAGTGGAGTGAGGCAGAGAGAGGGGCATGTAGCCCAAGCTGGGGTCCTCTGGGAGACAGAGACAGAGATGGGGAGAAGGGGCGTGGGGAAGAGCAGAGATTGCCGTAAGACTCCGAGGAACAGAGCTGGACCTCTGTCCCGCACCCGTGGCTCTGGCGGGGCGGGGACAGTGCTCTTCCCTCTGGGTGTGGCTCAGTCACACCTGCCTCTGTGCTTCTCAGCTATCCATCCATGAGACCGAGGACCCCAATGACAACCGATACCTGCTGGTGATGAAGGGCGCCCCGGAACGCATCCTGGACCGCTGCTCCACGATCCTGCTGCAGGGCAAGGAGCAGCCGCTGGACGAGGAGATGAAGGAAGCCTTCCAGAACGCCTACCTGGAGCTGGGCGGCCTGGGCGAGCGCGTGCTCGGTGCGCCTGTGGGTGGGGCGCGCCGCGGGTCAGGGGCTGGGCCTGCTCTCTGGGCTCCTCGGGGTGGGGAGGGGTGTGACGCTGTCCAGAGCCGGGCCTGGCTCAGAGCAGGGGCTCCCAGCTTGCACTGCGGCTGGGTGAAGGCGGGCCGGGGCCGGGGCGAGGGGACTGGCTGGCTAGGGAGACCGACGGTGGGGCCTCCGGACAGCTCACGCCCCCGCCCTGACCCTGCCTCCAGGTTTCTGCCACTACTACCTGCCCGAGGAGCAGTTCCCCAAGGGCTTCGCCTTCGACTGTGACGACGTGAACTTCACCACAGACAACCTCTGCTTCGTGGGCCTCATGTCCATGATCGACCCTCCCCGGGCAGCCGTCCCTGACGCCGTGGGCAAGTGCCGGAGCGCAGGCATCAAGGTGTGGCCGGAGGGAGCTGGGGAAGAGAGGGACCCGGGCCGTGGGGAGAGGCCAGACCATCCCTAAAGCACAATGCCCGCAGGTCATCATGGTCACAGGCGACCACCCCATCACGGCCAAGGCCATCGCCAAGGGTGTGGGCATCATCTCTGAGGGCAACGAGACCGTAGAGGACATCGCCGCGCGACTTAACATCCCGGTCAGCCAGGTCAACCCACGGTGAGCCGCCGCGCCAAGCTCAGGACGCTGGAGAGCCATCGGGAGTCTCTACAGGCGTCCCTCTGGCCCGGCCTCCCTCTGGGCTGCTCGCCCCCTTCCTTTTTTGGGATTCCTCAGTCTGCTCGCCACCTGGGACCCATCCTCTGTTTTCTTGTGAAGGTGGCTGCCTGGTGCCACAGTCACAGGGGCTAGCACGGCGTGGGTCACCTCCTGGGTTGGCTGCTTACCACTGTGTGAACTAGGGCAGTTCACTTAGCTTCCCTGACCCTCACTTTCCTCCTCTTTAAAATGGGCAACTAGAGGGCTGGAGAGATAGCTCAGCTGGTAGAGTGCTTGCCTTGCAAGCACAAGGCCCTGAGTTCGATCCCCAGCACCGCAAAAAAAAAAAAAAAAAAAAAAAATGGGGGACTAGGGCTGGGGGTGCAGCTCAGTGGTGCAGCACTTGCCCAGACCCTAGGTTCCATCCCCAGCACCAAAACAAAATAAAATAGGGGCTGGAGTTGTGGCTCAGTGTGTCTTAGCATGTGTGAGGCACTGGGTTCAATTCTCAGCACATATACATACATAAAATAAAGGTCCATTCACATCTAAAATACATATATATTTTTAAAGTGCTAAAAAATAAAATAAAATAAAATAGACTGCCTAACAGTTGCTACCTCAGAGGATTCAGTGAAGCCCCATATTTCTGCCTCTCTCTCTTCTCTGTTTGGTCTCTGTGTCTCTCTCCCTTTTCTGTTTTTTACCAACCATCCTCATGCCCACCTGTGGCTGCCGCCCTTCCTGCCTGACTAGCATCCATGTTCCTCCACATCACTGGCCCTCAGTCCTTCCTGACGTCTTCCTCCTGCCCCACTCGCCTGTGTCTCTTTGTCTCTGGTCCCCCAGCGACCTCCTCCTTTCTCAACCCTGGACCTCTGGCTCTCCTGTCTGTGGTCCTGCCCGTTTGTCTCTCATCTATCAGTCTGTCTTGTCTTTGAACCCTTGCTCTTCATGTTCTCAGGGACGCCAAAGCCTGTGTGATCCACGGCACCGACCTCAAGGACTTCACGTCTGAGCAGATCGATGAGATCCTGCAGAATCACACTGAGATCGTCTTTGCCCGCACCTCCCCGCAGCAGAAGCTCATCATCGTGGAGGGCTGTCAGAGACAGGTGGGCTCTGAGCCCTGGGTCTGAGGGAGGAGGCTGGGCCTGGACTCCTGGGTCTGAGGGAGGAGGGCTGGGCCTGGACCCCTGGGTCTGAGGGAGGAGGGCTGGGCCTGGACCCCTGGGTCTGAGGGAGGAGGCTGGGCCTGGACCCCCGGGTCTGAGGGAGGAGGCTGGGCCTGGGCCCCTGGGTCTGAGGGAGGAGGCTGGGCCTGGACCCCCGGGTCTGAGGGAGGAGGCTGGGCCTGGACCCCCGGGTCTGAGGGAGGAGGCTGGGCCTGGACCCCGGGTCTGAGGGAGGAGGGCTGGGCCTGGACCCCGGGTCTGAGGGAGGAGGGCTGGGCCTGGATCCCGGGTCTCATCCTTACCCTCTTTCCCTCCAGGGAGCAATTGTGGCTGTGACTGGCGATGGTGTGAATGACTCCCCTGCTCTGAAGAAGGCTGACATTGGGGTGGCCATGGGCATTGCCGGTTCTGATGTCTCTAAGCAGGCAGCGGACATGATTCTGCTGGATGACAACTTCGCCTCCATTGTCACTGGTGTGGAGGAGGGTGAGTAGCTGGCAGTGGCTCTGGAGACTTGGGTCACTGAGGGGGCCAGGGAGGGGTGAGGAGAACAGTCCAGAGCTGCAGGGACCACAGAGTGCCACAGGCCCAAGTGCCACCTGAGCCTGCCCTTTTCAGTCTTCCCACTCTCTGGCTTGAGGGCTCCCTGGGGTCGGGACTGAGCTGATGCATTCCCAGGTGCCTGTGTGGCCGGGCGCAGGTACTGTCTGGTGGGCAAGGCCAACTTGGAAGCATGTAAAAGTCCTCCCCAGTGCAGCCACCGGGAAGCACAGGGACCTGAGGCTGTGGCAGCCACGGCCCCTGCCTGGGCTGGGGGTTCAGGTAGTTTCCCAATTGGGCAGGACAACAGAATAGAATCTGTGGGCGGTGCTGGGAGTTTCCCATGCAGGGACAGGAGTCACAGGCAGGGAGAGCTGTGCCCCAGCACGGTGGGTGAGGGAGCTGGGTGTGCGGCCAGGCCTGTGTTGGAGGTGGAGGAGCCCGGGTGCAGGCTCCTCCTGTGACAGACACAGCCACCAAAGGGGCTGGTTGACATTTCATTTTATTCTGATCATCATAGTAATTCATAATTACAGAAAATGCAGAACTGCAGAAAAGATTAGAATCCCCCATAACCTCACCATCCAGAAATAAGTGCTGTTCCTGCTTTGGTGATTTTTCTTCCTATTTCTCTCTTCCCCCATCCGAAATATGGCTACCACAAAAAAAAAAAAAAAGAAAGAAAGAAAAAAAAAAAATAGCTCACAGTAAAGCTGAGCCCAAGTGACAAGTTAAGTGCCCTGACCTGTCTCCTATGAGACAGACCCAGCCCACTAACCTTCTGCCACCCCTCTTGTATGCACATGCAGCGCGCATGCTCACAGGTCCCGTTCCCATTCCGCCCGGACGCTCACTAGGCTCCTACCTCGTGCACCCTGCAGATGCCAGGCGTGCAGCGGTGAGCAGTGCAGACATGGTCCCTGCTCTCCCAGGTGTGGAGAGACCCCTCACCCAAGGCAGCCAACAATACAGAATGTGACAGGTGCTCAGAAAACAGGGCACTCTGAGCACTAAGGACGGGAGGCCTACCTAGACAGGTGGACAGGAAGGCCTCTTCAGAGAGGGGACGTTTCGGAGATAAGCAGAGTGGATGGCATTGTGAATCCCTTGCCGCCGCTGCCCAGCTCCAAGTGACCAGCAGCCAGCTCCTTGAGTCTCTTCCCTACCTGCCGACTCGTGGGGAAGCAACGAAGTCATCATTTCACCCATGAGGAAGGGGCAGTTGGCGAAGAGCAGCCATTGCCAGGAGAGAGAAGGGCTGTTAGCTGGGGGCACCCAGGGCTCTTTGTTACGCAAAGGTGATCAGGATCCAGTTCTCTGCAGCCAGTGGGGCCAATACTTTTTTAAAACTGTTACTTAAAAATTATACCTGTTAGTGGGGTACCATGTGATGTTTCAGTATAAACATACATGGCGCAATGTTTCAATCAGGTTAAGCACACCCGTCTCCTCAAACATTATTTCTTCATGGCAAAACTAGTCAACGTCCTTTTTTTCTAGCTTTTATTTTATACTGGGGATGGAACCCAGGGATGCTTTACCACTAATTTACATCCCCAGCCCTTTTTATTTTTTTAAATTTTGAGACAGGGTCCCACTAACATGCTTAGGGCCTTGCTAAATTGCTGAGGCTGGGCTCAAACTTGAAATCCTCCTGCCTGGGCCTCCTGAGTCTCTGGGATTACAGGCATGTGCCACTGTGCCTGACTCTTCTAGCTTTTTGAGCTATGCAATACATAACTTGTATCTGGAGTTACCCAGCTGTGCAAAAGCCCACCACGGCTTCCTGCTCCTATTTCTTTTTTTTTTTTTTTCTTTTTCTTTTTTTAAAATTTTTTTGGTGCTGGGGATGGAACACAGGACCTTGCACGTGCTCAGCAGGCACTCTAACAGTGAGGTACATCCTTAGTCCCTGACCCTTTAATAGTAAGTTAGCCCCCATTGATCAACGTCTCCCCATCCTCCCCAATGAGATCACCCATGTGTGTGTGCGCGCGCACACGCACAGGAGCATGTGTGGCGAATATGCTGGGTGAGGGCTCAACCTCTGAGCTACACTCCCAGCCCTGAGATCAATATTTTGAGATTCTGTACGTAGAATCAGTGGCACTAGTCTTTCTGTGCCTGGCTTATTTCACTCACTATGATCTCCAATCCCATCCATGTTGTTGCAAATGACAGGATTTCATCCTTTTTATGGCTGAATAGTATTCCACTGTGTTTTGTACCACACTTTATTTATTCATCCACGGATGGACACCTGTGTTGATTCCAAGTCTTGACTGCTGGGAAGAGTCCTGCAGTAAACATGGCAGTGCAGACATCTCTTCCAAAGCCTGTTTTCCTTTCCTTTGGGTGTGTACTCAGGAGTAGGAGTGCTGGATCCTATGGTATTTCCATTTCTAGTTTTTTGAGGAACCTCCAAACTGTTTTCTGAAGTGACTATTCTAACTTACATTCCCACCAGCAGTGTGCACGGGTTTCCTTTTCTCCACCTTCTCCCCTTTTAGTTCTGATAATAGCCAATCTTAGGTGATAACTTAGTGTGGTTTTATGTTTTTATTTTTTATTTTTTGGTACCAGGGATTGAACCCAGGGGTGTTTAACCACTGAGCTACCCCCAGCCCTTTTTATTTTTTTATTTTGAGATAGGATCTCTCCAAGTGGCTGAGGCTGGCCTCATACTTGCAATCCTCCTGCCTTAGCCTCCCAAGACACTGGGATTACAGTGGGGCACCATGGTGCCCAACTTATTTTTTCTTTTAGGACAGGGTCTCATGAAGTTTCCCAGACCAGTCTTGAACTTGCCATTCCCCTGCCTCAGCTTCCCGAGGAGCTGGGGTTACAGGCATGTGCCACTGTGCTGGGCCTGATCCCGTTTAACACACATACTGTGAGAAAGGTGATGAGAGATTTTTGCAGAGATACACACCTGTGTGACCACCATGCTCCAGTCAAGAGAGACACACACCCACCCCCGATTCAAGTGTGTCCCCTCCCAGTCTGCGTCGCTCTTCTAGAAATAGCACCACCCTGATTTTCAGCTCCACAGATTAGTGTCGAACCTTAGCTACATGGGATCACACAGTCTGGAAGCTCTGGGGTCTGGCTTTTCTCACTCAGCAGCACCTGGGGTTCAGCCGTGGGGTTGCTGCGCCCGTCTTCCTTTCTTTCCCTTGCTGCGCTCTGTTCCGTGGTATGGGTATTCTGATTCCTTCACTACTCACCCGCCATGGCGTTGGGTTGGCTCTGGTTTGGGGCCATTATGAATCATGCAATGATGAGCATTTTGAATGTGGTTTCTTGTGGACAGAAGTGTCATTTCTCTTGGGTAGAGGCCTGGAAGTGGGGTTACTGGGTCAATGGAGAAGGGAGATGTTTAGCTTAGACAGAAAAGGCCAGACCGGCGTCCACAATGGGTGTATTTCAAGATGGTTGAGCAGGGGCAACATGGTCAGAGGTCTGTGTGCGAAGGTGGGCAGGTGGGGCAGGGGCGTGGAAGGGGTCCGAGCACTGGGCCGGGAGGGCCAGGGTACGGGGCTCCCTGGCAGGGGCTTCCAAGCTCTGAGCCGACCCCTGCCTCCACAGGCCGCCTGATCTTCGACAACCTGAAGAAGTCCATCGCCTACACCCTCACCAGCAACATCCCCGAGATCACGCCCTTCCTGCTCTTCATCATGGCCAACATCCCGCTGCCCCTGGGCACCATCACCATCCTCTGCATCGACCTGGGCACAGACATGGTGAGTCAGGCGCCACCCCTAGGCCCAGGAGGGCAGAGTCCTCCCATCCCTACTCACCCAGCCTCTCCCACCCAGGTCCCCGCCATCTCCTTGGCCTATGAGGCTGCCGAGAGTGACATCATGAAGAGACAGCCCAGGAACCCTCGGACAGACAAGCTGGTCAATGAGCGGCTCATCAGCATGGCCTACGGGCAGATTGGTGAGGGCTAGGGCCGCCTGCTGACGGGCAGGAGCACTCGGAAGCCTTGTGCTCGCCTAGCAGGGTGGAAGAGGGTGGGCCCAGTCTGGGGGCTCTTTGGGAGCAGGGCTGGAGCCCCACTGTCTCCGTCTTCTCCTCCCTGCTGCGTAGAGTCTTAGAGGTGCAGGACAGTAGCTCCTGAGGGTGTCCTAGCAAAGCAGGGCCTTCGCAGCAGTGGTCAGAGACCTGGGCAACTTGTGCCTGCGTAGAGGGCCTGACGTTCAAGCACCAGGGTCCTCCAGGGTTTTGCAGTGTTCAGGTGGCCTGGGTCAGATGGCAAGAGCTTCCAGGTCATTCACCCGGAAGAGACCCCACCCTGAGGCCCCTGACCTGGGTGGTCATCTCAGGGCCTCACCGCCAGGATCTCCAGATGATGTGGCTTGAGCAAGAGGACTGAGGCAGCCCACAGACCACCATGGAGGCCTCGAGGGGTCTCGGTGCACTGGCACCTGAGCTCTGAGCTCTCCCGGGTGCCCTTCTCTCCTCTCCTAGGGATGATCCAGGCTCTTGGTGGCTTCTTTTCCTACTTTGTGATCCTGGCAGAAAATGGCTTCCTACCCGGCAACCTGGTGGGCATCCGGCTCAACTGGGATGACCGCACCGTCAATGACCTGGAGGACAGTTATGGGCAGCAATGGGTGAGCAGGGCGGGTGGGCATCCTCCAAGCCACAGAGGGGCCTCAGCTGAGCTGTCCCAGCCACGCAGGGGCCAAGTCCTATCAGGACCCCTCCACCCCAGGGGCAGCACCAGACCCTCGCCCAGCACACAGGACCCCAAGCTCTTGGCCCAGCATACCCTGGGCATCATGTCCTAACTACCAGCCCTCTCGGCCCTGCCAGCCCTTCTTCCTTGTACCTTCGTGTCCCTTCCAAGCCTGGCCTGTCTCTCTCCGCTCCCTGGTCTCTGGGAGACCACGAGAGCCCTGACCCTTTCTCTTTCCTCAAAAATCTGCCTCTTGCCCCAGGGCTATGAGCCCCGAGAGGGGAGATGCATCTGAGACCCTGGGGACCCCATGCAGGGAGCGAGGCAGGTGAAGGGCATCCAGGCTGTGGGACAGCGGCCTGGGCCATGTCACATGACAGCACCTGCGCCCTCCTCACTGCTCCACAGACGTACGAGCAGAGGAAGGTGGTGGAGTTCACCTGCCACACGGCCTTCTTCGTGAGCATCGTGGTGGTCCAGTGGGCCGATCTGATCATCTGCAAGACCCGGAGGAACTCCGTGTTCCAGCAGGGCATGAAGTGAGGGCCCGTGCTGCCAGAAGGCCACGCAGCCGTCCGTCCTGTCCCTGTGTCTGTCTCTGTCCCTGCCCTTGCCTCTGAGCTGCCTTTCTCTCAAGGGTCACGTGTGTCTTGGATTCTGTCTCTCCGTCTGTGGGTGGGGTGGCCCGGGTCCCCAGATCTGCTTTACTTTTTTGTCCCACTGCCTCTGTGCATCCATCCCTCTCTCTCTCTTCCTGGGTCACTATCTCTCCACTCCTCTTCGTCTCTGTCTCTGGAGTCTCTCTCCCTCTCGGGGTACAGCTCTTCTCTGGGTCTCTGCCCCGTCTGTGCACACGTCGTTGTCTCTGGGCTGCCTCTCTCCATCTCCCCTTTGGTGCGTCTCTGGGGCCTGCACCCTTGTCTCTGTCTCTGGGCTGGGGGCGTGGGGGTGCGGAGGTCCCTCCGGCCCAGCCCTGCCTCGCCTGTGTCTCCAGGAACAAGATCTTGATCTTCGGCTTGTTTGAGGAGACAGCCCTGGCTGCCTTCCTGTCCTACTGCCCTGGCATGGACGTGGCCCTTCGCATGTACCCCCTCAAGTGAGTGCCCTGGGCCCCAGGACCCCCACCTCCACACCCTCCAGGAGCCCTTCCTTGAGGGACATGCTCACAGGCCGAGCCACCAGCCCCAGACCTCAGCCGCGGATCTCTGGACACCCCCACTGTGTCCCCCATTGCGGCCTCTGTTATGATGCCACCAACCTTCCCCTTGGGCCTCCTCCCAGCGATGAGGGGAGGGGACTCTGCAGCCCCAGGCCCCCCAGGCCCGGGGCCCAGAGGGCTATGGGACATCGCTGGACTCACGCCCTCGCCTCCCTCCCTCCCTCTGCAGGCCCAGCTGGTGGTTCTGTGCCTTCCCCTACAGTTTCCTCATCTTCGTCTACGACGAAATCCGCAAGCTCATCCTGCGCAGGAACCCCGGGGGTGAGGCGCGGCGCGGCGCGGGGAGGGCCGCCAGGGGGCGCCCGCCTGCCTCCCCCTCCCTCCCATCCCTCCGCCCCTCCCAGGGGCTGTGCGCCTGTCCCTTCCGTCGTCTTTGTCGCCTTTCCTCGTGTCGGGGGTGCTGTCTCCATCTCGCTCTCTCTCTCTCTCTCTCTCTCTCCAGGTTGGGTGGAGAAGGAAACCTACTACTGACCTCAGCCCTGCCGCGTCACCGTCCCCTCCCTGTCCCCAAGCCCAGGACGCTCCCTCCAGACCCCCCATTTTGTATTCTGGGGGAGGGGCCCTCTCTCCCTGTGGCCCCCGGACCCCGCGTCACCTCCCGCCCCCCCTGGCTGGCTTCTCTCCCCCACGCCCCGCCTCCCCTCCCTCTTTTCTGTGCCTCCCCCTCCTCAGCCCTCCCGCTGCCTCCCCGCCCCTCCCTGGGCTCTTTTTTACTCCCCCTCAGCCACCCCCGACGGCTGATGCCATCTCTGGTTCTGGACAATTATCAAATATATCACTGGGGAGAGAGAAGCGGGCGAGTGTCATGCTTGCTTTCTGGCCGGGACCCCGGGCGGGACTCACTGCGGGTGGTTCACTTGAGCCCACTTGAGCCTGACACCAGCTTGGGAGTCGTGGGATCTCAGGGTCCCCGAATCGTCCGCAGAAGTTAGAGGGAGAGCAGCTGGCACTGACCAGGTGATGGGATTAGGGGATGAGAACAGGGAGATGGAGGGGACTCAGACTTAGGATGGCAAGGGCGGGGGCTTATGTTGGAATAGGACCCGAGGAGACCATGGCTTTGTGATAAGGGTGAGGGTGATTCACTTTCACCCCTTCTAAGCACTATGAGGGTCTTAGCTTATTTAATATTCACAAGGTAGGAGGCACAGAGAGGGAAAGCAACTTGCTTATGGTCACACAGCTAGGAGGCAACAACAAATCTGGGATCTGAAGGGATGCTATGGGAGCTCTAGGTCACTATGCTAATCCACCTGTACCCAGATCAACTTTCATACATTAAAGCACACACATCTTAAGGGTACAGGTCAGTGATTTTAAAATTACATCTGTGCAATCACCACCCCAACCGAGGTGTAGAACATTTCCATCTGCCCAGAAAATTCCTTTGTGCCCCTTTCCAGTACTGCTAGATCCTTTCCAAAGCTCTTGTGTCATTTTACATCCAACAGTGTATAAAAGTCCCCAGTTGCTCCTCACCACTGCCACCACTTGGTATTGCCCATCCTTTTAATTTTAGCCATTCTGGTTGGGCAGTTTAACCATCTCCCTTGAGGCTGCCTTTCCCACACAGTCCAGAGTGCAAGTCAGGCAGGGGCTGGGGCCACAGCCAGTGCAGGAGTCCCGTGGCCAGGAACCGAGAGCCCATGGGAGTGCACTCTCTCTCACACCTTCAGCCCCCAAAGAAGCTCTGGCGCAGAGTGGGGAGGCAGCGGGAGGGCAGGGGCCCTGGTAGCCCCAGGACACCCTGGTCCTGGGAGTGGGGGAGCTGCAGAAGCCTGGACTCTCCTGTGACCCCTCAGAGAGGGGAGAGTGGTCACACAGCAGCATCCATCACCCAGGTTTCTAGCTGCCTGCGCTGACTAAGCTCCCAGCTCCACTTCCTCAGACTTCAAGAGGCAGGAAGGAAATCTCAGGCTGAGGGGACCTCAGGGCCAGGGCACCCTTCAGCTCCCAGCACCTGCTAATTCAGTCAATCTGCCACAGGGCCCTCTCTTAAGAACCCCAAAATTCCCACCCCTTACAACATCTCAGCCTTAGGGTCCTCTCTCCCACCCGGTTTCAACGGACTCCTTTCCCAAATGTCCCTTTTTTTTTTTTTTTTTTGGTACCAGGGATTGAACTCGGGGGCACTTAACCACTGAGCAACACCCTCTGCCCTTTTTTAATATTTTATTTTGAGACTTGATAAGTTGCTCAGGGCCTCACTAAGTTGCTGAGGCTGACTTTGAACTCAAGATCCTCCTGCCTCAGCTTCCTGAGCTGCTGGGATTACAGGTGTGCACCACCACGCCCAGCTCCCAAATGTTCCTATGTCCAGACCCTAACTCCCCAAATTATTTGATCCCAAGATCCTCCCGCCTTCCCATTCAGAGAGCACCTCCCCACAACATCCCTCTCTGCCTCTCCACCATCTGCCACTCCTGCAGCCCAATCCCCAGCCATGGCCAAACCATTTGGTGGCTCCAGGCCTCTGAGCAAGTACTGGTGGCTTATGGGACGAAAGGGCTTTCACCCCACACTCATAAGGAAACTCAGCAGCTTCCACAACAAAAGGAAAATTCAGATTTTCCAAGGCTGTCATGGGAAGAGGCAGCTGGGCATTTACCACCAACCTAGTTCCCAAGATTCCTCTGCTCCCTGGAAGCTCTGCACCCCCATTACTTTGAATTCAAGCACTGCTCCCCCATTAATGCTCAGGCCAATTGTCCATTCACAGTCCTCCATGGAATTCTGAAGCAAGGCTGGACCAAGTTGGAAAATCTAAACCAAATTTACTAACAGCCTCTGGACAAAAAAGGAAACCACCAGGAACTAATTACTGGCCCATAGTTAGCCAATTGGGTCTTCAAACTCTTTCAGCTTCATCTTGGGACCCGCCCAACGGGGGGCGGGCTTCTCTGCCCATCCCAGCAGCCCCTTTGACAGGAACTACTACCTTCCTCAGTGCCAGGGATGCTTCCCAGCAGGCCTCAAAGTACAGGGACGAATCTTGGAGTTCAAAGATTCACCTGGATTCCCCCGTGGGTACTGCTCTGTGGCCCCACCAGGTTTGGAGAACTGGGGTCTCAGCCCAGGAGGGAGCACAGGCATCCCCACCACCTTCCTGAGGCCCTGCTCTGGGGCTCGCAGTGGAGGAATTTGTTTAAAGAGCCCCTGCTTACAACACAACCATGCATGTCCAAAGGGAGAGCAGCCCCTAACATGTTACTACTGTTTGAGGAGGCTGAACTCTAGAAAAACCCAGAACAATTACGATAATGTAGTGGTAATTACAATGCCTACATTTATCAAGACTTGTTCAAGAACTTTACATGAAACATTTAACTGAAACATAACCCCAAGAATATGGTACCATTAAGATCCTCCAGTTCCCATAAGACACTGAGGTTCAGAGAAGTGACGAGGTTGAAATCACAAAGCCTGAATTTTCTCCTGAGTCCGACTCCAGAATTCCAGCTCTCTAGGGTATAAGAGTTGCCTCTTTTAAAAAAATTCAGCCCAGGTTGGGGGTGTAACTCAGTGATAGAGTTCTTTTCTAGCATGTGTGAGGCCCTGGGTTCAATGGTCAACATTGCAAAAAAATAAAAATAAAAATTCTCAGCCCTTTTCTTTTCCCGACTTTCCTCCCTCTTCTCCTATCTTATACATACCTGGAAGTCCAAAGTTGGGAGAGTGCTATGCTCCAGCAACTGCAGGGCCCTCCCCAGCATCTGCCTGTTAAGGAAGGAAGTGATTCCTACGCATTCTCTACAATCTTGCTGCTCAGAAATGTGGTCCACTGCCAGGCTGGTGGCACATTCCGATAATCCCAGCAACTCCAGGGGCTGAGGTAGGAGGACTGAAAGTTCAAGGCCAGACTCAGCAATTTAGTGAGGCCCTATCTCAAAATTTAAAAAACAAATAAATGAAAAGTAAAAATGTAAATGAATGAGTTCCACTCTAGACTTGCCGAATCCGAACATCTGGGGTTGGGACCATGTTTTTTTCTTTCTTTCTTTTTCTTGTTCTTTGGTACCGGCGATTGAATCCAGGGTTGCTTAAGCACTAAGCCACTCCCAGCTCTTTTTTTTTTTTTTTTTTTTTTTTTAATGTTTTTATTTTGAGACAAGATCTCATTAAGTCCTTTGGGCCTCACTAAGTTGCTGAGGTTGGTCATCTTGCCCCAGTCTTCCAAGTCACTGGGATAGCAGGCATGTACCACCGTGCCCCGTTCCGGATTTTTTATGCCCTTTAAAGTCAGAACGATGACTCTGCACGATCATCATAGTACCCTCCATGGAAGAATGAGTACACGACGCCTGCTTCTGCCATTCGAGCTCCCATAACGCCCTCATTCCTGATAGCCCTCCTGCTGGAAAATATATTCCACTGCAGAAACTACAACTCCCACAATGCCAAGAGGGGCTCACCACTTTCTGGAACTACATCTCCCAAGCTATCTTGCGAGGCAGACCACCACTATAGCGCCTGCTCTGCCCGATGCCACTAGGACTACAACTCCCACAATGCTCGGCGGCACAACTACCGCCCCCTGCGGCTCCGAGGCGGGACACGTCGGCTCCGCTGGGCGAGGTCGGGTCGGGCGGGGCCCAGGGGTCTGCAGGGCTAGGGGCAGGTTACAGCAGCTGTACCCTTCACGACGCAGACATGGCGGCCCAGAAGGACCAGCAGAAGGATGCCGAAGCGGAAGGGCTGAGCGCCACGTGAGCGAGCTGACTCCCCAGACCCGAGACGCGGGAGTCCCGACTCCTCCAGTCTCGGGAGTCCAAGATCCCAGACCCAAAAGAGGGCCCCCGATCTCCTCTTCGGGGACCCTGGAGTCTGGACCCCCAGCCCCCTCCTCCCCTGGGATCCAGGAGTCTTTTCCACGCTCCCCCGCCCCATGGGACACTAGCCTCCTGGGCTCCGGAGTCCAGCCCCCTACCCCCTTGTTTCCCACGGGTCTGAACTCCCGACCCGGTCGGCCGCTGACCGGGCCCCGCCCCACAGGACCCTGCTGCCAAAGCTGATTCCCTCCGGCGCAGGCCGCGAGTGGCTGGAGCGGCGCCGGGCGACCATCCGGCCCTGGGGCACCTTCGTGGACCAGCAGCGCTTCTCGCGACCCCGCAACCTGGGTGAGCTGTGCCAGCGCCTGATACGCAATGTCGAGTACTACCAGAGCAACTACGTGTTCGTCTTCCTGGGCCTCATTGTGTACTGCGTGTGAGTGCCGCCCAGACCCGTCCCCCGCCGGCTGACCCCGCCCCACCTGCTGGCCCCACTGCCAGGCCTGGTCACCAGAGGGCCAGGTCTCTACTCCTGCATCAATCTGGCCAAGATGCAGTGTGACCTATGTTATCCCACCTTCTTGTCCTGGAGGACATAACCTTTACCGACCAGTGTTCAGGGCTGCGGCCCCCAGGCTAGTCTAGCCCCAGAGGCCTGAATGCTGCCTTCCTACGCTCTTCTTCCAGGGTGACATCCCCCATGCTGCTGGTGGCCCTGGCCGTCTTCTTTGGCGCCTGTTACATTCTGTATCTGCGTACTCTGCAGTCCAAGCTTGTGCTCTTTGGTGAGAAATCCCCCCGCCCTGATGGATCCCTCAAATTCTGGTTTCTTGGAATGCAAACCTCAGAGTCCCAACCAAATCCTTGGAACCCAAGTCTGCCAGAGCCTAGGTGTTCCACCAAACCTAATACTTAAAATGTCAAACACACCAGTGCTCCCACCCAAACACAGAGTGAGATACCCCAAAGATACCACCCACCACCCAGTTCCTACATCTGTGGAAAGCATCAGCTGCAGGGACCCGCATTGGACACCAGGTGGCAACCTTGTACAGGCCTAGATCGTTTCCCTCTCCTTTCTTGCTTCCTGGGGTGGGACCTGGAAGATCCTGGAGCTTAAGAGAGGGAGGCTGAGGCCTATGGCTCATGTAGCCCCAGACTGATACCAAGCAACACTAGGAAGAAAGATGCCACACGTGGGGAATTTCACACAGGGGAAAGCCCAGGTTTGCTGTGGGCATGTGACAAAGATGGCTGGGCATGGAAGGAAAAGTACCGCCACACCTGGCTTGTCAGTTGCTGTCACCAGAACATGGAGACTTAAGCTTATAGTCATGTCAGAAACCAGAAATCTGTATTTTTATGTGAAATCATTCAGTGTGTTTGCCAGCCACAGACAAAATTCTTGGGAAACATCTCCAGAACACATCCTCAGGTCAGACGGGGACCTGGGGCCACCAATTTGAAACACCTTGTCTCTGAGTGCAGGTTGGAGCAGGAGGGCTCTGTGCAGGGGAGTGGGAGGCTCAAAGCCCCTGGAGGAGGAGGCTGAAGAACAGACAGGCTGAGGAAGGTGGGCTGTCTGCTGGTGGTCAGGGGACACTGGAAACTAGGTAGGGCCTGGGCACAGAGGGCCTTGGCATGAGGAGTTTGGAGTAGTTCCAGAAGCTTCCAGAGCTTGTGATGCTAGATTGTCAGGGGGCAGCAGAGGTTACTGACTGTGGGAGAGGGTGTGGGTTAGAACAGCTGCTTAATGACATCCGTCCCCAGGCCGGGAGGTGAGCCCTGTTCATCAGTACGCTCTGGCCGGAGGCATTTCCTTCCCCTTCTTCTGGCTGGCTGGTGCAGGCTCTGCCGTCTTCTGGGTCCTGGGTGAGTATAGGGTCTGGGTGGCTGGGGGTGGGCCATAGGGCCGGCCACGGAAGGTGGCCCTGAACTGCCTATTTCCCTGCAGGAGCCACCCTGGTGGTCATTGGCTTCCATGCTGCCTTCCACCAGATCGAGGCTATGGATGGGGAGGAGCTGCAGATGGAGCCAGTGTGAGGCGTCTTCAAGGCCTTACTGGCCTTCAGGGCCAGCTGACCCATCCCTGTCCATCCTGCCCCACACTGCCCTGCTGCTTGGGCCAGGGCTGCCTCCCGTCACGAGCCCAGGGAGGGGTTCCACCTTTAGAAATAAAGCCATTGCAGTCCCCGTCCAGCAAACTTTTTCCAGTGTCTTCTGTGAGTCTCCGGAGGCCAATGCTGGGAACAGCACAGAGAGCAGGTGTGGGGGGCACAGTGAGCAAGGCGCAGAGGTTCATCACAAGTTGTCACCAGGTGGTGAGTGCTAAGGAGAGAGAGGAGTTGAGGAGAGAGGGTGTCGGGGGTTCCCAAGATCACCCCTGGTTCCATGAAGTGCTAGGAGGACTTGGGACCCAGCACACATCTGTCCTCAGAACTGTGATTCATTAAGAAAGGACACAAAGCAAAATCAGCAAGAGGAGCAGGCATGTGGAGCCAAGTTAAGAGCAAATGGGGCAGGAGCCTCAGGTCTCTCCCAGGTGGCCGCACAGGGCAGGCTGAATTCCTCCTCCAGCAGCAAAGGGTGACAACATATGAGATGTCAACCTCAAGCCAGTTGAGACTCAGTGTCTGGTTATTACTGGGGATGTCCACATCAACACCCTCTGTGTGTTCCCACTCCAGGATCCAGGCTGCCCAAGGACAGCAGCCTCAGCTGCAGTGTTAATTCTCTACTGCACAGAGAAAGTTCTGGAGTTAGTGCAAGTTAAGGGTTAAAGAGGTTGGCCAGGGAAGGCCAAGGTGACCCTGGGTGAAGACCTAAACTGTGTGGGGAGGAGCAGTTGCAGATCTTTTCAACAAAGAATGTTCTGGGCAAAGGAGGCAGCAGATGCAGGAGGTCAGGGGCACCTGGAGGAGGCGCAGGCTGGGGCAGGTGCAGTGGGGGAAGCTGGGGGCTTGGACTCAGACTCAGGAAAGAGCTGCAGATGGCTTTTCATTGCAGGTTGTGACTACCACATGGGAACACTGTCAAGGAAGAAAGGTGCATGACAGGAAGGGGCAGCTGGATAAAGTCAGGAAAATGAGGCGCCAGAGAGAGGCCTGGGGGCTAGGGTGCAGTTCAGTGGTGGAGCGCTTGCCTGGTAAGCACGGGACCCTGGGTTCCATCCCCAGCACCACAAAAAAATAAAGAGAGGGCCTAGGAAGCTGCTCTTGGGGCTCTCTTTGAGGCAGTGACATTTCTGTGAGCCCTAAGGGACACGGCCAAGTGCAGGAAGAGTTGTGGGGAGTCTCCCAGGTTTGGCAGTGTGACCCTCAGCCTCTCCAACCTGGGCTTGTCACCAAAACTCACTGTGCATCATTTGTTCATTCAACGCCAGCGGGGACCTGTGTTGGTCTGGAATCCTGCTGTCAGCTAGGCCACCAGGCAGGCGTGTGGACTGTGCTCACTGCACCTGGGTGTGGCCGGTGCAAACAGAAGCCCAGAGTGTCAAAGGAGACCCCAGATTTCAGAGGCTTAGTGTGAAAAGGGTGTAAAATTTCTCATTAATCATTTTTACATTGATTATGTGTATTGGAAGGATGCTATTTTGGATACATTGACTTAAATTATTATTTTCACTTGTTTTTTGCTTTATTTTTAAAAATTTTTTTAAGTTGTTGATAGACCTTTATTTTACTTATTTATGTGTGGTACTGAGGATTGAATACAGTGCCTTACACATGCTAGGCAAGTGCTCTACCACTGAGCCACAACCCCAGCCCTGCTTCATTACTTTTAAAAAATGTTCAATTCTCAGCACCACATATAAATAAAAATGAATAAAATAAAGGTCCATCAACAACTAAAAAAAAATTTTTTAATTGGAAAAAAAAAATGTGAGCCAGGCACAGTGACACACACCTGTAATCCAGCTACTCTGGAGGCTGAGGCAGGAGGATTGCAAGTTTGAAATCAGCCTCAGCAACTTAGCAAGTCCCTGTCTCAATAAAAAATAAAAAGGGCTGGAGGTGGAGCTCAGAGGTAGAGCGCCCCTGGGTTCAACCCCCAATACCCAAAAGAAATAATAATAATAAAATGAAAATGTGGCCACATAGAGAATGGCAAGTCACATCAACAGCTTGGATTTGTTTCTACTAGTGCCGCGCAGGCAGCAGTGCCGCAAGCGAGGCCCAGCTTCCCAGAGCTCACCTTTGGTGTGAGAGGCCCATGATCCACAAGCAAACGGACCAGCCACCAGGGAGCCCTCAGAGAGGGACAGCTCTGAAGCCAGTCAGACAAGGCTGGGAGAGACGAGGGAGGAGCTGAGGGGAGGGCAAGGCCTTGCTGGGAAATGAGCAGTAGCTTGTCCCTCTGAGGCCTGGAGGGAGAGTAAGTGCAAAGGCCCTGAAGTCAGATTGCTCAGTAACTGGGTGCTGCTTGTGGATGGGGTGAATGGAGTGAGGGAAACAGCCCAGGAAATGACATTGGGAGGATATTGGGGACCAGATGGCACAGGATCTGCAGAACTGGGTGAGGTCTTTGGATTTTTGCTTAAGAGTTTTGAACAAGGAAGAGACAGGGTCAGGCGTGAACGTTAGAAATATCCTCTGGGCTGGGTGCAGTGGTGCACATCTGCAAACCCAGGAACTCAGGAGGCTGAGGCAAGAGGATCACAAGTTCAGGGCTAGCCTCAGCAAGTTAGCAAGACCCTGTCTCAAACAATAATAAGGGCTGTGGTGTGACTCAGTGGTAGAGTGCCCTTGGGTTCCATCCCTGGTACTGAGAAAATAAAATTTAAAAGAAAAAAGGAAAGACATGTTCCTCCGGGGCAGGCACACACTGTAATCTGTGATTGGGGCCTGGGGGGGGGGGGGTGTCGGGAAGCTGAGGCAGGAGGATCACAAGTTCAAAGTCAGCCTGGGCAACTTAGCAAGACCCTGTCTCAAAATTTTATAAAAGGTCTTGGGATGTAAATCAGTGGTAGAGTGCCCTGGGTTCAATCCCAGTGCCATGAATAAGAAAGACAGAAAAGGGAAGGGAAGGAAGATGGGCAGGAGGGAGCGAGATCATGGAGGAGGATCCAAGCTGGGGAAGGTGAGGCAGGGATGTGGGCTGGAGAGGAGGGACAGGGAAGGCAGAATCAGGTGGATGGAGCTTGTCGGGGGACCTGTGTGGGATCTAAGGGGAGGTAGCATGCAAGGATGACCCCATGTTTCAGGCCTGAGCACAATGGGAGGACCAGGGACCTAGACAGTCACTATGAGTCGCTCCCATAAGCTGCCACCAGAGGGCAGACAAGTGCTTCCTGCAGACTCGAGGGAGGGAGTCAGAACCAGGCTCCCTGAGAGATGAGGGCAGGGCAGGGACCTGGTCACCTGGGTCACTCTGAGGCCAGAGTCCCTATCCCAATTTTTGGGATAGCAGAGGGTGTTTTGTTCGTTGGTCTCAATGCCAGTGTTCCCAGAGGAGATGATGTCTGTGCCCATGTGGGCAAGTGGAGGCCACATCCAGTTTATACCCCTGGGCCTCGAATATGACCTACTTTCCTTATTTGCAGGTGACAAGGCCAGGGGCCCAGCACTGGAGACACATCATTGAGGCAGGTGGTAAACAGTCCGGGACTGAGACCCAGGCCAGAGGCCTGATCTGGGGGTAACATTATAGGCCCCTAATTCTAGTGTAGAGTCATTGAGGTTTGGTTTAGGGTGACAAACTAGATGGTTTGGTGTCTTATCAGGAGGACAGAAGCCAAAGGTCTGATTGTATATTTTGGGGACAGTGATTAAAGTCCAGCTGGCTGGCTGGGAGTGACAGATGTGTGATATGGATGACTTGTTTGGAGTGACAGCCCCGTTTCTGGTTTGGGGTATTAGAAATGAATTGTCACATTTAGGTGACAAGAGACCAGGGGCTGGGGATATGACTCGGTTGGTAGAGTGCCTACCTTGCATGCACAAGGCCCTGGGTTCAATTCCCAGCACTGCAAAAAAAAAAAAAAAAAAAAAAAGAGAGAGAGAGAGAGAGAGAGACTCGTAGTCAGGAGACAGAGGCTGGAATTCCTGAGGCCTAGGTGTCTAGAAGGCACATAGGATGCCTTTAGGATGATGACACTGTGAGCTGGAACTCTAGTTTCGGGTGACAAGGTTGGGCGTCCCCTTGGTTGGAGGTGATCTGTATTTGTTACCCTGGGGCCACAGAGGCAGGTTAGGAGCAGCTGCAGTGGAGGTCCAAGGTCTAATCATTGGAAACAGCCTGGGGGTCCCACTGTGTAATCTGGGACAACAAAGACTGAGGAGGGTCTCATTGCCTAGTGTGAAGTGATTGTAATTGGGGGTCACATATTTCAGTTTGGGAATGTCTGCTTACCTAGTTTGGGGTTAAACACATAATGAGTCCAGTTATCAATATTTTTATTATTGTTGTTGTTGTTACAAGGAATTGAACCCAGGGGTGCTTAACCACTGAGCCACATCCTCAGCCTTCTTTTATTTTTTATTTTGAGACAGGGTCTCACTAAATTGCTTAGGGCCTCGCTAAGTTACTGAAGCCAACCTTGAACTTGCAATCCTCCTGTTTCAGCCTCCCCAGTTGCTGGGATTACAGGCATGTGCACATACCTGACTCAGTTCTCAAGTTTTAAGTGACAGGTTAAGAACTCTTATCTGTTTGCGAGTGACAGGAACTGGAGTTGAGGCGTCAGTGACTTGGGTTCCTGTGTCAGTTGGGGTGATGGGGACTGAGATCCTAAGGTCCACTTTGGGGTGACAGACTGGGGTCTGATTATCTACTTGGGGGTGATGAAGACTAGGAGTCCTGGAACCTCCTTGGGGAAAATAGGGTCTAGCCTCTGGGGGCGACAGCTAGGTGGAGACACTGACATTTAAAGTTTGAGGTGCCAGATGGAAGGTTCAATGGCTAGTTTAGAGCAACAGAAATTGGGGTCTGGTGGACTCCATGGGGGTATCTGAAATTTGCATGCTAGTGCTCTCATTTGGGGCATCAGAGACCATGAGGTCTGACTTGGGGCTGGGGTTCCAGGGACCAAGGAACTGGTTTCCTAGTTCGGGGAGGTGACACGGGGCTCAGGGCTTTAGTCTGAGAGATCTGGCGATCGGTTGGCTCACCCAAGGCTGCAGACACTACAGGCCTGGTTGTCTCCGTGAGGGGACAAACCTACTGGGTCTGGTTGACTCCTGAGAGAGTGCGGGCTCCCTAGGGAGCGTAGCCACGCTGAGTGGAGGTGAGCAGCCCCCATGACAACAAGTTCCCTTTCACAGGTACACGACCCTGTCTCACATGGTTCTTCTAATAAATGTGTCACTCCTGTGTATGTCAGGAGTTCACCACTGGTCCCCTTCTCTGTGTGTCTGGGCCCACTGTCATCTCAGGGATGCTGTCGATCTTGGAAGTGACAGTGTCCAGCCTGGCCCAGGAGGCCCCAGACCTTAACTCCTCTGTGACACAGCGTCCTGTTCGTCAGCCTGGTTCACGCCCAGGCTCCTGTCAAGTCCTGCTAAGATTAATACCCAGGAAAGGGGGTGGCGGGGCCAGAGGACTGTGCTGCCAGTGGCAGTGGGTACCAAGCTGACTGCCTCAAGGTGACGGTGACGTGCAGTGCTGTTCTGGTGACTGGGGGGTGGGACAGCCACAGCGTTCTGGAGCGGGTGGTTCTCCCTGGGCCATGGTCCTCAGAGGCCAAAGGCAGCTCAGCTAGACCCCTCATCACGGCACTGGTGTCAAGGCACAGAGGACACCGTCTTGCTCCTGGGAGTGTCCATTCTTGCAGGCGACCCAGAGTGACCATGGCCTGGAAGGCTACCTGGCCTTGCCAAGAGGCAAGAAAGCCACCTGGGCTCCAGGAGGGCCTGTGGGCTCCGCTGCACTTCTCTCTTGGAGCAGCCTCAGCTCCTGGGATGAGCCAGCCCCGGCTGCCCAGGCAGGTCTCTCCCAGACCAGCAGGAAGCTGGGCTAGGGACACGTGGCTGGAGACAGGCCTGACAGCCAGAGAGGAAGGAGACTTGAAGACTTGGAGAAACAAGTTTTATTTTCAGTCTTCAATGGGTGGGATAATATTCATTTCATAATGCACTTTTGTGTAAATGAAGAATTATCAAACAATAGAAAATAAAGTTTCTTAATTCTGGGATAAAGTTTTTGTTTGTTTGTTTTGCGATACTTGGGGGATGAAGCTCAGGGGCACTCCACCACTGAGCTACATCCCCAGACCTTTTTACTTTTTTTTCTTTTTTATTTGGGGTCTCATTAGTTACTCAGGGCCTCACTAGGTTGCTGGGGCTGGCCAGTTGCTGGTCAGTTGCTGAGACTCAAACTTGCGATTTTCCTGCCTCAGGCCCTGAGTCGCTGGGATTATAGGCATGTGTCAGTGCGCCCAACTGAGGTCAAGTTTAAAAAAAGAAACTGTTGGTCTATTTTCTAGTTTGAGATGCCAAACTTTTTGTCTAGTTTGGCTGATAGTGATTGGGGTCCCTTTGTCCATTTGGGGAGCAGACACTGGGATCCATTGTCTAGTTTGGGGTGATGAGACCAGAAGTCAAGGGTCTTGCTTTGGGTAATATACAGACCCCATTGCCAGGTGACAGAGACAGCCCAGCTTGGGGGACAGACTGCAGTGCAGCTGGTGTTGGTGAGGCTCAGGACTGTGGTGGGAGCAGTCGTTCCAGTCCTCTCATTTGGGGTGCAGAGCCAGGGGTTCTTGAGTCTGAGCACGCTAATACCTGGGCGTTCCTGGGACAATTGAGCACAGGGTACCTGCACCCAGATGTGGGTCCCCTGAATAAATGGAGATCTCTAAGAAAGTGTGAGCAGGGAAGCGGAGCCTCATTTGTGGGTACTGAAGCTGGCAGCCTGGGCATTTGGAACTGGGGAGTCAGGAAGTCAGGATCCCAGATTCCAGGATCCAGTTGTGGAGTGTTTGTTTGGGTTGCTGATTTGTGTGGGTGACATGAAGGGCCAGTGCTTCCAAGGCTGGGAGCATCTCAGCCCCAGAGTCTGACGGTGACAGACCCCTGACTTAAGGAGACTGAAGATGGGCCCTGATGCCCAACGTGGGTCTCTGAGGCTGGAGCACAATTAACCACGGGCATTCTGACCCTGGGGGCTCTGCTTGCTGCCTTTATTGGACACGACAGGATCATGTGGACCCAAAGCCTATACTGGGAACAAGTGGTAATGATGGACAAGACGCCTGTGACTGCCACTGGAGACCCAGGTCCCTGCTGTGAAGAGATGGATACTGGGCTTAAGACACTGAATTTAGGACACTGGGCACGTAGCATGTAGCTCCGTGGTAGAGCACTTGCCTAGCATGCGTGAGGCCCTAGGTTTGATCTTCAGCAACACACACACACAAGATACTGAATTTGAAAGCCAGGTACAGTGGTACCCAGATACTTGGGAGGCTGAGGCAAGAGGATTATTTGAGTCCAGGAATTTCAGGCCATCTGAGCAATATAATGACACCCAATTTTTTTTAAAAAGATACAGAACTGGGGGTGACTCGAGTCCCTCTGTCGCCGTCTGGGTATCTGGTGTCTGGGAGCTGGTTTCCTGATGTGGGCAGCACAGGGCCAAGCTCTAGATGTCTGTGATAGTGCGGGCTCACTGTGGAGGAGGAGCTGGGGGAACCTCCAGGGCTCACATCATTGGTGACATTGGGAGCCCCAAGGTCTAGAGCAGAAGTGACTTTCTGTTGAGTGCCACCTGCCAAATTTGGAGTGAGTGAGTGAGTTCAGAGACTCAGAGGTCAAATTAAAATACTTGGTTTTGGGATCTGGTGATGACCAAGTTTGGTGACCGTGTGTTGATTCTGGGGTCCTACTGATTTACTGCTGACTAAGGCCTGGGACTCTCAGGCCTATTTTGGGGATCACTGAGCCTGGGGGTCCTATGCCCTGATGTAGGGGGTGTCTGAGCCTAGGAGGTGAGATGCTGAATTTGTAGGTGACCAGCTATAGAGTCAAGAGGCCTAGTTTGAGTGCCTCTCTGTCTTCACTGACTGCGGGTCCCTCAAGGTTAATTTAGGGTTGAGAAAGACTGTGGACCTGACCAAGACGGGGCCCTACATCTAAATTAGAAGTGGCTGCCTGTGCTGTCCAGATGGGGGAGTCTCGAGGCTGAGGGCCCAGAGCTCTAGATTGGGGTGATTGGATGTAGGGCTTCGATTCCAAGAAGCATACATGTTTTTGTGGGTAGCTGAGGCAAAAAGCTGTCTGGTTTAGGGTTGGCTGTCCAGATGTTGAGGTTGGGTTGGCCAACTGGGAGTCCAAGAGCCAGATGTTAAATTTGTCAGTGGCCATTTTGGTGGTCTAGCATCAAGCCAGGTTAACTGTCAGCAGGTGCCTCCCAGGGTGGCTGTCGTTCTTGTGAGGTTTGGGGAAAGCATCTGAGAGGGGTGGCTAGATGCCTGGTTTGGGAGTTACTGACTTCAGGCTCCTAATACTTCAATACAATATGGGGTTCGCTGAGCCTTAAGTTGCTAAGGTTTGACTGTTGCTGGGGTTCCTCAGACCCAGTTCAGGGAAGATGGAGTTTAGGGAGCTGTTGCCTAGTGTGAGGGGGCCTGAGGCGGACACCTACATGCCTAGATATGGTTGACTGACATGCAGCCTCAGATCCTGGGGAGACCAGATGTCTGGATTTGAGAGGCTTAATTTGGGGTCTTGATACCCAGTTCCAGGGACAACTGGCCTCAGGGCTCAGATGCTAAGATTAGGGTTTACCAATGACTGGGGACTGAATGTTCACTTTAGAAGTGTTTTAGTTTTCCATCACTGTGGCAAAATACCTGAGAAAATCAACTTAAAGGAACATTATTTTGACTCACAGTTCCAGAGATTTTAGTCCATGGTCAGTGACTGCTATTTCGGGATCTGTGGCGACGCACTACATCATGACAGAAGGGCATGGTGGAGGAAAGCTGTTCACTTCATGGAGACACAGAGAATGAATATGGAGTAAGCTGGGGATGAGATAGTCTTAAAAGGCCCACCCCCAAGGACCTACTTCCCCGTGAATTCCAACGAGGCCTGGTCTCCTAAGTTTCCATCACCTCCCAATACTCCATTAAATTATAAACCCATCAAAGGATTAATCCCCTGACGAGGTCAGAGCCCTCATGATCCAATCTCCTCCCAAGGGTCCCACCTCTAAACACTGCTGCCTTGGGGGACCAAGCCTTTAACACATGATATTTTGGGGGACATTTCAGATCCAAGCCATAACAAGGGGTGCCGAGACTGGGGACCCAGCTGCCTCCTGTGGAGGTGTTTCAATGTCAGGCGTCTGTTGCTGGGGCTGTGTGGTGAGTAGCTGGAGGTCACAGATGGGGTGGGTGGGGGTGGTCCTGATGCCTATTTTAGTTGTGGCAGAGGCTGTGAGTCCACATACATGCTCTGGGACTGAATGGGTCCCTGAACCTAGTTAACACATTATAGGGTTACTATGGGATCCCTGATGCCAAAATGGTGCCAATGAGTTGAGAGACGCAGAATCCTGGTCTGGGGAATTGTAGAGTTTAGGGCAGATGACTGTGGGAGCCCACATCCTTAGCTGTGTGGGTCACTGACTCAGTGGAGGGGTACAGAGGCTTGGTTTGGGGGGTCATATTAGTTTCCTGTGGCTGCTATAATAATCTTGGTGGCTTAACGCAGCAGAAGTTTACTCTATCAAAGTTTTGGAAGCCAGACGTCCAAAATCAAGATGAGAGCAAGGCAGCATCCCTCAGAAAGCTCCAGGGCAGGATCTTTCCTTGCCTTTTCCAGCTTCCGGTGGCTCCAGGCATCCCTGGGCCTGTGGCTGCCCCACTCTGGCCTCATTGCCACATGACCTTCTGCTCTTCTCCCTGTTCCTCTATTCTGTTCCTTATCAGGACATGCATCAGTGTCTCTCCCTTTTCCGCCCACCCCCACTCCGCTTCCAGCTGCCGGGAGCTGAGCAGCTTTCCTCTGGCTGGCTCTTCTGCCATGATGTTTCCGCCTTGGAGCAGCCAACCCTGGGCTGAAATCAGGAGCCAAAATAAACCTTTCCTCCTTTAAGTTGTGCTTGTCAGGTATTTTGGTCACAGCAATGAAAACTGACTAACATAGAAAACTGCTATCAATGGATTAATCGCCGATGAGGTCAGAGCCCTCGTGATGGAGTCCCCTCCCCAAGCCCTGCCTCTGGACTTCTTACTGGGGACCAAGCCTTCAACACATGCGCTCTTGGGGGACATTCTAGATCCAAACCAGAACAGACCTTTTCCTAATAAGGTCACGCTGGCAGATTCCAGGGTTAGGACGAGTTCATAACTTTTGAGGGGGCCCACATTCAAGTTGCTACAGGGTTGTCTGAGGCAGACACCCTAAATTCCAAGTTTGAGTCTCTGATTATTTTGTCAGTGCTGGGGATTAGTGGGTCTGATAATAGGGGTTCCTGGAGTTTGGGTTAGGATGACTGACACTTGATTTGGGGGTTCTTGACTTACCTACTTTGTTGGGTAACCATCAGGTTCTAATGGTATTCTAATGGGGTACCTGAAGTTTGGAGATCAGAGGGTAGTCTTAAGGCCACTAAGTCCTAACTTTGGGGCTGTGTGAGGTGGGGAAGCTAGATGATGAATTTGTGGGGTAATTTACTGAGCTCATGATTCATGAGTAGGTTTCACTGAAGTAAAAGCTCAGTTGTGTACATTAAGAGCAGCTGATACTGGGGTTCCAGATGCCAGGTTGCAGAGGGCTATTAAAACTTGTCCAAAGGCTTAGCTTGGACATGGGTGATGGTAGAGACCTAGATGACTAGTGTCAGGGAGACTTGCTGGGGGGGGGGGTTTCTGATCTTGATTTAGTAGAAACAGACTGGGGAACCAAATGTCTAGTAGTTTGGGGGGACTTAAGCTGGGGAGACCCAATTCCAATATTAAATCAAGTCTGAACATCCAAGCTGTCAAGCTTGCGGTTACTCAGTTTAAGGGTGACCAAGTTTCCCATTTTCTAGTCTGTGTTGAGAATGAAGGTCACATACTAAGTGGGGTGATAGGGTCCATCTGTCCAGAACATGGGCTATTTATCTTGAGGTCCTGATGTCCCTAGGAAAACCTAGTCTAGGGGTGCCAACTTTGGGACATCTGCCTAATTTGGGGTTACTGCCTAGGTTACGGGTGACTCATGAAGTTACTGGTACTTATTTTGGGATGGTTGAGTAAAGACCATTTCCAGTATCCTTTAAGTGTCTTGGCCTGGAGGGCTTGTTTTGGGATGAATGGAACCGGAGCCCAGAATATTCATTTGGGGGTACCTGGGATTGGACTGGGGATTCAGTCCTTGGCATTTCTGAGTCTGGGCTGACCCAATTGGAAGCATAGGCCAATTTGACAGGATCCCTGGTTTGCCTGGTCACGGGGACTTCTGAGGGACAGTGGGGGTTCGCATGCCTGGTTTGTGGGTACCTAGACAGATGACTCCTGTAGGGAAATCTAATACTAGGACCCAGAAGTCCTGGAGACCTGGTACCTGCGTCTGGGTATGGTGTGGGAGGATCCTAGCTCCAGGGCTGTCCAAGGCCGGGCTCCTCTTGGGAGGGGGAACAGGAATTTGGGGGTGACTCTCTGGGGCGGTCACAGGTCTGTAATTCGTGGTCCTGGTGGGGACTGAGGGGGTCCGCACGGGTGAGACGGGGGCGCTGCGGCACGGAGCAGGGCTGCGGCCCCGGGGGCTGGCTGCAGCGGAGGTTCCCGCGGGAAGCGGAGCGCGGCGGGGCGGCCGGCGGCGGGAGGGCGAGCGCCGGAGTGACAGGAGAGGAAGAAAAATGGGCAGAGAAATCAGAGTGGACGCGCGGGGGGCGCGAGTCCGGGAGCCAGCGGCGGCGGCGACTGGCGGGGGCCGCGCCTCTGCCTCGAGGGACGCTGCGGGCTCGCCTTCCCGGGCCCCCGCCCTAGAGGCTGGGCGGGCGAGCCGACCCTCTCCCCTAATCCGGATCCTGCGCCCCGCTGCGCGCTCCAGGCCCTCTCTAATTCCGTATGCCTTTCTCCTCGGGGAGTTCCACCTACTTTCTTCTGCTTCTGACCCCTCCCTGGGACGTTTCTGCCCCCTCCGCCTGCGTTCTACCAGAGCCGCCTACGTTCTGAACTGGGCGCCCTAACCCCTTCTCTCCGTGCCCTAGACCCCCTCTCCCAGTTCTAACGCTGCTCCTGCATTCCAACTCCATCTTCCTTCCACGCCCCCGGGTTTCCCCCTAGGGGCCCCCCCAAGTCCCTTGCAAAGGTTCGGAGCGGAAATGGGGCGCGCGGCGGCGGGGGAGGGGCGGGGCGGGGGCGGCGGCCAATGGAGCGGGAAGCAGGACAAATGAGGCCCGGCCCGCGCGGCCGACAGGCCCCTCCATCTTCCCATTAGCGCCTAATGGCCCCCCCGCCGCCGCCTGATGAAGATTTATCGGCCCCGGAACCCCCGCCCCCGCCCGGCCTCCCCGCGCCGGCCGCCCGCCCGCCCGCCGCGCGGACACCTGATGAAGCCGTCACCCCGCGGGAGGGGCGGCCGGCCCGGGGCCCGGCGGGCGCGGAAGGCGGAGGGAAAGTTCCGAGACCCGGGGAGGGGGGCGTCGAGGGCAGCCGGGAGCCCCCGCTGGGGGTCGTCCTCAGTTCTGCGCCCGCCCGACAGCCCGGGAGCCCTGGGAGAGAGTCCAGCCCAGGGGTCGCGGTCAGGGTCGTGGGACGCGAGGGGGACAGAGCTGGGCTCAGGAATCCCGGGTCTGGGCAGGAGGTTGGGGCCTGCGTCCCCGGTCCGAGGCAGGAGGGCTGGTCCCCCGGGGAAGAGAAGGCCGAGCCAGGACTCCTGGGCCCCGGGCTGGGAGCTGGGCACTGGGGGGCTGGGTTGGGAGGCCCCTGATTGATTTCTGTTTACCGGCTGTCCCCGCAGGCGGAAGAGCGAATCGCGCCCCATCCATCAACAGGCTCGCAGCCTCCCTAATAAAAACATTTTACTCCTAAATGATCTCGAACTAATTAACTCAAAGTGTTAATTAAAGTTTGCGCAGACAGCATTGTCATCAGGGAGGGCGGTGGATCCATCTTCCTGAGAGAGAGACAGGGTTTGGGGGGGCATCTGGAGAAGGGAGGGCTCCCCCTCTCCCCACGGGCTGATCCCTGTCCACCGCCCTGCCCCAGTGTCCTCCCAGCTTCCCCTCGCTGCTGCTTTCTTTGCTTCCGTTCCTACTTTTTGAGTTTTTCTCTTTTGTTCTTTATCAGTCCGAGTCTCTTAGGTCTCTGTCACCATGTCTGTCTTTTTATGCGTTTGCTGTCACTGTCTCTTGCTTCTCTTGCCATTGTTCCTACCTCCCATTAACAGGAGGCCTTTGTATGTTTGTGTGTGCTCTGGGTTTGTGTAAGTGGACACAAGTATGTATGTCAGAGTTTGTATGTGGACACATGTGAGAATATGTGTGTCACAATCTGTGTGTGCACATTGTGATTGAATCTGGGGTATTGGGACACATGCCCAAGTCCAGCAGTGTATGTGGACACATGTTGGAGTTGTGTATGTGTGCATAGGAATGTGAGCTCAGAGGTACCTGTGTGGACATGCGTGTCTGGATGTGGGTGACCAGTGCCCACAGGCAGGGTGTGGGACTTTGTCTCCCTCCCAGCATTGGCCTGGGGAATCAGGAGCATCAGCTGCAGATGCACTAGGTGAGTGAGCCACCAGGTTCAAGTTCATGTGGCCCATCCCCTTCCCCCTCTACCACAGCCCACAGCCTGCAGGGCAAGGGAGCTGGGGCCAGGACAGGCCACTAGGCCATGGGCATCAGTGGGGTGGCTGGCTGGGCGGCCCCGGTGTGAGCTCATACATCAGGGCTGACAGGCTCCGAAAGCCCCGGAATTAAAACCTAAATCGAATATTGATCACCCGCTCCGGCCGTGGCGCCCACGATGCCCCCCCAGCTGCCTCGCGCTTGCTCCCTGCTCCCAGGCTCTCAGGCGGCACCGCTGTCCTGTCTTTCTCTCTGTCTTTCTCACCTCCTCTCCCCCCAGCTTCTTCCTACCCTGGCCTTCTGGTGACTTGTCTCTGGCCCCAGTAGATGCCCCCCTCAGTCAGAGACAGAGAATGAGTCAGAGGGACACACACATAGGGACCCAGAAACATCAATGCACAGTAAAGAGACCTCCAAATAGACCCAGAGCAAGCAAGGCAGAGACACAAACCCAGACAGACAGACTGTCAGACCCAGGCGTACACAGATGCAGTGTCACGCCCTGAAAGTCTCACTGATACAGATACCCACCACATAAAAACCTATATACAAGATGTTCATAGAGAATGGTACACTCAAGCCAGGCAGGTGGCACATGCCTGTAATCCCAGCTACTCAGGAGGCTGAGGCAGGAGGACCGCCAGCTTGAGGCTGGCTGGGGTGACTTGGAACCTGTCTTGAAAATAAAATCAAAAAGTAAAAAAGGACTGAGGTATAGCTCAGTGGTAGAGCACTTGCTTAGCAAGCGTGAGGTCCTGGATTTCATCCCCAGCACTGTAGAAAAAAGAAAAAGAAAAAAAAGAAAGTGAGACACTGAAAAACAGATACTGAGAGGCCACAGAGTTACAGTCACACACAAGATCACAAAGGCACAGAGGCAGTCACAAAGCAAGTTACACTAATACAGGCACAGAAAGACAGAAGTACAGTCACCCATGCAGACAGACACACTGAGCTGAGTACAGAGGACACACTCATGCTTCCTGTCCCCCATTTCCACTCATCCTGAATTATGGCCACCTCCCTCTGACTCACTCTCCAGGTACCACCCCTACTCCTGGATCCAGAGCCCAGAAAGGCCCCCTGCATAGGGAGGAGGCTCCCAGACCTCACCCCAACATTGGGCCCCTTCAATGCCCCCAGAGTCTCAAACTGGTCCAGGAAAAGAGCTAAAGAGGGTGGACCCCAGAGAGGACCAAAGGTCTCCCCATCCAGAGGGAGGCAGGGACAGCACCAAGGTCATGCTGCCCGGACTGGCCAGGAAGCTGGGGTCCCCTTCTTGGAGACCACCTGTGGGTAGAAGACAGGACTTCCCTGGGCCATGAGGGCTGGGTCCCAGCACAGTGGGCAGGGGTGCTGCCCCAGCGCCCACCCCCACCCCAGGCTTCCCGACTGGGGCGGGCGGCGGTGGAGGCGGGCAGTGGCGGCTGCCGGGGAGAAGATGAATCTTTCATGAGTGATTTGCGGCCGCCTCTTCTCGTCCCGTGTTGTTTAATGTTTCAATTTGGGCGAAAGCAAAACATTCAATCAGGCGGATTAAGTGCGTAATGCGTCTCATCGCTCAATCTGTCGCCTCCGCCGGGCAGCCCGCCGGGTGGGGGGGTATTGGGCGGGGGTGGTAGGCAGAGACCCCAGCCAGGGGAGCCCTGTCCCCAGCTCTTCTCCCAAGCTTTGTCACAGGAGCCCCTCAGCCTGGAGCCCTGCCAGGCTCCAGCCTGCCCGTCCAGGTCTAGCCTCACCCCACATCCAGCTCTCTGCTTCATCTCTGGGTGCACACTTGGCTTTGGGCCCTGGCTTCTCTGTATCGCTCTGTCCACCTGCCTTGTTCTACCTGTCCCTCTGTGTCCACCTGTCTCCACCTCTTTCCTTTCTCTTTGGGCGTGTCTGCTTGCTTCTGCCCCTTGATCATCTCTCTCCATGTCTGCCCTTCTCTGTCCTCCTGTACCTCCAGATCTCTGTCTGTCTGTCTTCTCTCTGATGCCTAGGTTTTTCTCTCTTCCTTTCGAGACCTAGCCCTTTACCCTCTGTCGCCCTAACTGTCCTGTCCACATGACTCCAGTCCCTGTCTGTCACACTGTCTGCTCTGAGTCACCCTAGCCCAGCCCCTGTCAGCCTCCTCTATGGCCCTTCCTCTGTGCCCAGCTCTGGGTGCACCTCCTCTGCCCCCATCTTTTCCCCTCCCTCTTTATTTCCATCCAGGCTCCATGCCCCTGTCTCTGTCTCTGAATCTTATGTCTGCCTGGCCCTGACTCTCTCTTTCCTTACTTCTCTGTTCTCTGTTCATCTCCGTCCCTGTCTGTGTCTCCCTGTCTCTCTGTCCATATCTCCCCATCCCTCTCTTCTCTCCATCCCTGGCTGCTGGTATCTGCTACCACTTGGGTCAGTGTCTCTGAATTCCCTCTTAGGTTTCCTTGACCCTGTCAGCTCCTTGTCCCTTGACTGGCCTGATCTCCATGACCACTAGGGGGCAGCAGGTACAGGCTTTTCTGCTGGGGAGGCAGAGAGTGCCTGAGGGGCTTTCCTGCAAGTGCGGTTGCCTCACTGAAGACTTTGCCATTCATGCCCCCCTCCCTCAGACCCAGGGGTCCAGGCCCAGCCCTCCTCCCTCAGACCCAGGGGTCCAGGCCCAGCTCTGCTCACTCAGACCCAGGGGTCCAGGCCCAGCCCTCCTCCCTCAGACCCAGGGGTCCAGGCCCAGCTCTGCTCACTCAGACCCAGGGGTCCATGCCCAGCCCTCCTCCCTCAGACCCAGGGGACCAGGTCCAAATCCTCCTCCCTCAGACCCAGGGGACCAGGTCCAAATCCTCCTCCCTCAGACCCGGGGGTCCCCTTCTGGAGCCTCCTTCCCCTGTCTCTCCTTCTCCCAGGCAGCCTGTGACCTGCTCAGGAATAAATGGAGATTTCAGCTGGGGGACTGACAGGCACTAACCAGAAATGTTGTCACCACTGGCTGCTGCTGAGGCCCATGGGGCTGCCAGACCAGGGACCCACAACTCGAGCATGCACGTGAAAAGGGACACACACGGTGTCCTGCAGGAGGCAGTGGGATGCGCCAGTGTGCAAGGACACACAGACTCCAGGAAATGCATGCAGATGCCAGCCCTCAGGGACACACGTAGAGGGACCACAGCCCAGTGGGGGTGGGACAGACCCCTCGCCCTGCTGAGAAGCTGACAGACAGACAGACACCCCCCCCCCATCACATGGCTTTGGGGGAACAGAATAGGCAGGACAGGACGGTCTCTCCAGATCCCCAACTCGGCATTTGCCCTCAGCTCTGACCCTGGGCCTCTGCCCTTCCCCTGGGGCCCTCGCTGCCTCCCCTCCCTCTCTCAGCCCTCTCTGTCCCCAACTCTCTCCTCTGGGGCTTGGGCTCCCCTAGGCGTCCTCCCAGCTCCCTGAGTTTCTCCTCAGTCTCTCACTCTTCTGTCTCTCAGAAAGTCCGTTTCTCCTGCCTCTTTCTCCATCCTTCTCTGAATTTGTCTTTGTCCATTTCTTTGCACCTCTGTGGCAAGTCCCTCGCATCTGGGTTTTTCTCTCCGAGACGTTCATTTGTCTCTTCGCTGCGCTTTCTGAGGTCTCTGTCTGTCTGTCTTATCTCTCATCTCTATCTCTGCATCTCTGAGTGTCTCTCCGTCTCTGTCTCCCTGGAACTCCAGGCTCCGTTGCCTCCAAGTTTCTCCCTCCCTCTCTCCCCTCCCTCCCCCATCCCTGCCCCGCTCTGTCCGTCCCTCTCTATCTCCCGTCTCTCTGTCCATCCATCTCTCTCCCTCCCAGCCCCTCCCTCCCTCCCCCTCTCTCCCTCTCTGTCTCACTCTTCGCCTCTCTCTTTTCTCTCTCAAGTGTTTTCAATTTTATTCTGAGTGGAATTAACTACCCCTGATGTCAAATTGCCGCCGAAATCGATAATAATATCTTTACAAAAGAGGATATTCTTCTCTCGGAGAACGGCCTCTGAAAAATGGAAAATTTAGTCGAAATTGATTCATTACTTGACACTTTATAGAACGGCTGCGTATTGATCGCACCTGTCATGTCCCATCTCCCCTAATCGAAGCTGAAGGCCGGCTCCGATGCCTGCTATTTTTCATAATTCCACCGCAGCCGACAGCTCCACAAACACCGCCGCTCGCTCAGCCTCCGCCTCCCCGAGCTGGCCGCCACCGCGCGCCCCGGCCTGGCCCCGGCCCCGCGGGCCCCGGCGGAGCTGCCGCCCCTCCGTCCATCTGTCCACCAGTCCCTAGGATGCCCTGTCTGTCCTCCCTCACCCACGGCCTCTCTCTCCCGCCATCTGTCTGTCCTCCCTGCCCCAACCCCCAGCCCTGTCCGTCTGTCCTTTCTCTGGGACCCCCTCCCCCGCTGTCTCATCTCCCCGACACCCTCACCCATTCTTCCCCTGGAGCCTGGCCCCCACGCACACTCCAGGCTCCCCTCCGCCTGTGTGGCTGTCTGTCTGTCTTCCCTGAAGGAACCTCCCCCTGCGCCCCCCACGCCCGGCCACTTCCTCCCAGCATCTTCCAGGGGCCTCTGGGCCGGTCTGGGGCCAGGATGAGGGTGGGGCGGGGGGAGGCCGCTACCCCACCCAGCAGACTCCGATCCCCACTCCCTCCGCTCCCCCCAGCGTCCATGCTCCAGCCTGGCCCCGTTCCAGGCCCAGTCCCTGGCACCCCTCAGCCCCCAAGGAGCCCAGGGCCCCCTCCTCGCCTCCCTCCTCGCCCTGCTCTCCAGCACCCTCCTCCTCCCTCCCCGCCTCCTCCCTAGGCCCCCCGAGGGCCGGCCACGCCCTCCGTGGGGACTGAGAAGAATCAGACGCAGGCCCTGCCCTCAGGGAGCGCCCTGAGGTGGGACTCCGCCCCAGAACAGGGTGGGGTGGGCTCTGTCCTGGAGAGGTGGAGGTCAGGGGATGGTTTGGGTCACTGCTGGGCATGCAGAGCTGGCTTAGGTGAGGAGCTTGTGGAAAGCGGCTCCAGGGTGGGTGGGTGGGGGGTCAGGAGTGTTCAGCAGGTGGTATACCTGGGCAGTTGACACAGGCCCCACGCCAGTCCTCCCGTTTCCAACACCAACTAGCTGCGTAGTAGTGCCCAAGTGACGTGGGTGCCTCTGTTTCCCCATTGGCAAAATGGGGGTGACGCTAATGATGGCACCTACCTCAGAGGCTGTTGTGGGTTAAATCACGCATGGCGTCCAGGCCAGTGCTGACAGGGGAATGCCAGGCAGCTGCTCACAGCCGGGCTCCATCTGACCCTGCCCCTGCCTTGTGCCTGTGTGGGTCCCGCAGCTGTAGGAGGATGGGGTTAGGCAGGTGGGTCCTGGGGGTGAGAGGTCACCTCACCCCTTCCTGGCTTCACCCTCTGTCTCTCGAGCGCTGTTCACTACACCTGAAGGCATCTTCCCAGGAGTTAAAAGTGCTCTTGGGGAGGCTGGCAGCCCTCACGGAGGGGGTCCTCTCTCTCCCTGGAGGTTCGGAGTCTAATGGATATCATAGACCCAAGATGTTCTCCCTCCTGCGTGGGTAATAAATTCAGTCCCTTGGGTGTTGCAGGCTGGTGAGGGTGTCTCCTCCTCTCTTGCTCTCTCTCCCTTTCTTTCTCTCCTAGGGGCATTAAACGCCCTGAGGGCGTCCTCTCTCCGCGGGGTATTAACTACAGTTTTCTGCTCCTGCAGCCTCCCTGGGGATGTTAACTACAGCTTAATGATCCCCCTCCTGTGAGACGCTTCCTTCAGTCAAGTGAGTGTTGGCGATACTGCTAACGAGTGAGCACGCAGCCCCTGCCCAGGAACGCTGCACAGCAAGAGCTCTCACTTTACTGAGCACCTACTATGTGCATTACAAGGAAGGACACACCCTGAAATCTGCCTTTTCCTGCATCCTCTCACCAAGGGGGTTCAGAGAGGGAATGTAAATTGCCCAAATGTGCACCGCACAGAAGGTGCTACAGAAATCAGACCTGTGTGAGAGGGGACCAAGGGCGGTCAGAACAATCAGATGGGCACTGGTCACACATCCCCAGGGTGTTGGTCAACATGTGCGAAGTGCACACTAATAAGTCTTGCCCCCAAACCCCAAAGGCATCGGAGCTCTCCTTGGGGGTACCCCAGGTGCGGTGTGGTAAGCTGCTTGAAGGTGTTCCTTACTAAGGGGTGTTTCCACCCGGGGGTGTTTTGACCTCTCCTAGGGGTAAAGGCTTAGACACAGAGTGCTAAGCTCTTGACTGATGGTCTCTGCTGGCTGATGGTGTTGCTGATATTCCAAAGATGTTCTGCTTTCTGGAAGGGTGTGTGTACACTGTAATAAACTGTCTTCCCAGAGGGTGTTCTGTCTTACAGAAGGGTGTTATCTACAGTCAGACAGTGTTCTCTTTTCACACGTGTCTTCCCAGAGCGCAGTTCATGGTCAAAAAATGCAGTCCAGCTGGTGCTCTGGATGCCTTGATAGGTTTTCTGAAGGGCGTAGCCCACATCTATACCCAGAAAGGCTGTCCTACCCTACAGAGAGCATTCTAGAACCTCCTCTAGAGCCATGCCCTGGGAAGGGGGGAAGGGGTACTCTCTACGCTCAAGAGGGATGAGGCTCTAACACCATCTAGCTGGTGAGCTGTCAAAGGGGGCTGTGTTTAGTCTAGGGACTGGGACAGACACCCAGGGTCAGGGCTGTCCCTGGGGGTCTTAAGTGTCACCTACATACAGACACCCAGTGTGAGGGTTTCCTGCTTTCTCCTTTAGTGTTCCATCCAATCTAATGAGAAAAGGCAGAGGCGAGTGTCCAGATTCTTATTTGCCAGCAGAATTGGAGTGTCTCTAATAGGGTTATTTTGAAGTAGCAGTGCCCCAGCAAAGGTGTGCTTGCCTGCGCTTGGCACCAACTGCCCCACATGCGGTGTGCTGTTTTACCCTCCCTGCAACTCTACAATGTACTTCTCATTGTTGCTCCGTTTTGCAGATGAGGAAACTGAGGCTCAGAGGTGTTTTATTCCTCACCTGGGTAGGTGGTGAGTGGCAGCAGAGCTGGACGCCCCCTGTTCTGCAAAGCTGAAATTCTCTTCTAGAAGCTCTGCACCCAGTGTCAGCTCCTGGAGCCCTGTGGGGCTGTGAGATCCCACACAAGTGTCCTGACCAGGGTGTATCTACGCCACTCGGGGACTGCTGTCTTGCCAGAGACAGACTTACCCTTCCTGAGGCAGGTAGCTCCAGGGGCTGCCCCTGGGAGAAAGGCCTTTCCCTGGAGAAGGTGGCATTGAACTTGGGGGGTGGAGCCTGACCTGACTGGGAATGAGAGAGCAAAGTGGGGGAGGGAGATGGAGGAAGTGTGAGGGGAAAGGGGCAAGGGAGGGAGTGGGGTGGTGGACAGTGAAGGGCAAGGTCAGGTTGGGCCAGGAGGTGGGGGGGCACCGGTATGCAACTGCTTGCTCTCAGGGTCCAAAGGCCAGTCGATATTGACTTGTTATTTTAATGGGAGCAGATCTGGCTGAGCTGGGCCCTTCCGTGTCACCATAGGTATAAGTGTGTGTGCCTGGGTTCAGTGGGCACGTGAAGGGCTTATCAGTGTGCACACCCTGGGTTCTATTTGTGACTGTTGGTGTGTCAGTGGGGGTTTGTGTCCAGGTTGTGTCTCAGAGGGTGAGGTGTATGTCACCGTGGATCTATGTGTGTCCATGCATCCAGTTGGCAGGTCAGTGGATCCGGGCGTGGTCGTGGTTGGGGTAGATATGTGTGCACAGGCTGTGTGTCCATCTGTCTGTGTATATGTTCTCTGCGCTCAGCTGTGTCTTGGTGCATAGGTTGTTTCCACATTCTTTATTACCATGTCCGTGTGTGCTGCTTGGACAGAGGGCAGGTCTGCCTGTATGTGTGTCGGTGCCTGTCTACTGCGGGGAGCCCACGAGTGCTCGCTAGGCTGTGTCCTGTGTGTGTGGCTGTACTGTGTCACTGAATCCATGCTCCCCAAGTCCTGTGCGTCTGCTATGCAGGTTGTGTGTCTGCGGTTGTTTCCGTGTTCCAGGTTGGGTCCAGCTTTGCGTGTCCAGCAGGGATCCTGGCCACCACATAGTTGCTACCTCAGCCTGGGGCCTGTCCGTTTGTCCGCGCGTCCTCCTCGGCAGGGATGGGGCGGAGGGGGAAGGAGGTGGATGCAAGGGGGGAGGAGGGGGTCTCTCGGCCTCCCCGCCCCCACCCCCACTCGCTCAGTCCCGAGATCGAACCTTATTTAGAGTCGCGATTCGACATCTGTTTTCAAATTTGATCAGCTCTGAACTTTATTTTCCGAGTTTGAGGAAAATTATATTCCATCGATCGCGCTCCCGCCCCCTCCCCCGCACCGCCCGCCGCCGCCGCCTCCATATATCTGCGCGCCGAGCGGGGCCGGGCGGCCGCGAGGGCGGGAGGCGCGCGGCGCGCCGCGGAGGAGCAAGGAGGAGGAGGAGGAGGGAGAGGAGGAGGAGGAGGAGGAGGAGGAGGAGGGAGAGGAGGAGGAGGAGGAGGAGGAGGAGGTGGCGCAGGAGGTGGAGGAGGAGGCGCGGAGGCAGGGCCGCCCTAGCCCCGCGCCCCGCGCCGGCCCCGTCGGGTTCCCAGCTTTCCGCGTCTCCATCTCTTTGCGCGTCTCTGTGTCGGCGTCTCTGCATCTCCCCGTCTCTGCTCGTCCCTGTTCTGCCTCCCTGTCTCTGGGTCTGTCTCTGTCATGGTGTCTCAGTGACCCCCTGTCCTCCTCTCCGTCCCCCCCGGGCCCCGGGCATCTCCCCCACGGCGCCCCCGCCCGGGTGTGCCCTCCCCAGGACGCCGCGGGGCCATGGCTGCGGGATCCGAACTTTAAACACTTCTCCCCGGACCGGAGCGGATGCGCAAACCCCGGAAAGTGAGTGAGCGCCGCGGGACGGCGCAGGGGCGGGGTGGGGGGCGGGGATTCCTGCCCGAGGCGGGGGCCGGGGCGCGGGAGGTGGTCCCCAGAGGCCGTGGAGCCCGGCTCGGGAGCCCGAGGCGGGGCGGGCGGAGGGGGCCGCCAGCGGGGCGCGACTGTGCCAACTCTGGGGAGGCGGGGGAGAGTGCAGGAGGTGCGGCCTCGGGACGGGGGTGCGACATTTGGGGCGCGGGAAGGAGGAGTGTGTGAGAGCGACTGAGATGGGATAGGGAGAGGCTGGGGTCCGATTATTGGGAAATAGGGGCTGGTGGGCGGACCCGAGGGTGGGTCTGTACATTTGGGACTGAGGACTCTGGGTATTTGACGCTAGAGTCGGAGTGGGGCTTAGGGGTCACGGTTGAGGGCTTGACTATTTGGGACCTGGTGGCTCCAAGGCTAGCTATTTGAGGTTGGGAGCTGACTCCTTGGGGTTAGAGGTTAGGGCTCGGGGTGTGGATGTGTCCCGCTAGGGGTCAGCGTCAGGGTTTGAATTTAGGGGATCGATCGGGAGGTGTGAATTTGGGACTGCAGTTTTGGATATGGATACTTGGGGGTCTGGATATTTGGCGTGTGGGGGGATCACAGGGTCCGTGGGAATGACATATGGGCCAATCCTGGGGTCTGTGCAGTTTGGGCAGGGAGTACAGGGGCGGACTTTGCCGGGGGTGGGGGGGCATGTCTCTCTGGGAGGCTCCTATCCACCATTCCATTGCAGTCACAGTATCCTGCCGGGCCACATCTGTCATCTCTCTTCTGGCTGGGTCTCTCCTTATTGTCTCTCTGTCTCTGTCTCTCTTGAAGTACCTCTGTACCTACCTCTGAACTCTGCCAGGATGTGTCTCTCTGTCTCTGTATCTCTCAGTATCTTTACCTCTTTGGGTTCAACTCTTAGACAATCTCTCCCCAAATCTCTGTGCCTGTCTCTCCCCTTATCTCTCTCTCCTTCATCATCTCTCTGCCTTTCCATCTCTGCCTCTCTGTCTCTTACTATCTCTGTCTCTGTCTCCCTCAGCATCTCTGTCTCTGTCTCCCCCTTGCTGGTTTCCGCTCAGATTAAGCCGGGGACCTAATTCCAGGCCCAGGATCGAATTTTCTGGCAACAAAGGGAAATAGCGAATCGATCGGTCGCTCCGGAGATTAAGAGACAAGCGGCGCGCGGATCTATCACGGCTAAACGGCCCCCCCGCCCGCTCCCCCCGCCCCGCCGGCCGCCGAGGCCCAGACGCGCTCCGCATCGCCAAGCAGCCTCAGGGGCCCTGGCTGCCCGGCAGGCTGGGCCTCACCAAGCCCAGAGCTTCCTGCGTGCCCTGCCCAGGGCCGGAGCCATAGGAGGCACTGAGAGCCGCCACGGGCTCCCAGGTCCGGGAGGAGAGGGGAGCAAGAGAAACCGAGGCAGCAAACCACCCGGCAAAGTCACACTGCACATACCTGTGGCCTCAGGTAACACCTTTCGCCCACACCTATCAACACACCTGTCACATCCATCTTGCTGTTCAGTTTCCCACATCTGGACCTTCAAATAGCATTAGTCTCCTTCTACCTGTCCTCTGCAGAGAACACCTGTCCACACCTGTTCTGCTTACCTACTTCTGTAGGTAACACCTGTTCCTCTCACCTGCCCTGCCATTTGTCCCCCTCAAACCTGCACCAGAGATACTTGTAACATAATGTCTCTCAACACATGACCCCTCTTACCTGCCCCTCCAGGTAACAGGTATCTTCCAATTCTGCCCTTCTACCTGAGTATCTGCATCTATGTCAGTTCTCTTGCCAGGGTCCCCTTCATACCTGCACTGGCACCATCCCACCTGTCCCCTACAGCTCTGAATCTGTTTCTCTCACAGTCATATTTTCACCTCTGCCTCCCCTCAAGCTGTATGTGTTACATACACACATGTTCATACAAATGCTTTCCTTTGCATAGAACCCAGATGTGCAGCGTCCTCACCTGTGCCCCCTCCGCCTACTGTCCTAACCACCCTCACACCTGTCCTTCCCGAGCAGCTTCCCCTACAGGTGTCCCTGTGGCTGAGGAGCAGGTGTGCCTTCCGCACCAGCACCACTCACTGCCAGTACCCACACCTGGCGCTCCCCCTCCGTCACTACACGAACACCCTGTGCCTGTCTTTGTCACTCGTCATTCCACAACATGGGCATGATTCCTACCTGTCTCCTAGTTCCCAAAGCCACCTGAGTGTGGTCATGCACATGGGTCCCAGCTGTCACATGTATATGCCTTTCTCGGGTCTGCCCTGCCACAGGGCCTCCCCAGGAGCTACACCTGTCCCACCTGCACACTCGTTGCTCACCTGCGCCCAGGCTCCTTCTCTGTCCCGCCGCCTCTGCCTTCTCCCCAGTCTCATAACACACAACCCTTCACACTTACACTCTTTCGTGCAGAGAATCTATCCTTGGCCACAGGTACCCACCTCGCCTGAACACCTGGTTCCTTAGGTACCGTTTATCCACTTGGAATTTTTCATGTTCCTCACTTCGTCTTTCCCTGCTGCACCAACCACACCGGCCCCTCTCCACCTGCCCATTCCTCACCTGTTCACCTCAGCATCACGTGCTCCAGCACAACCTTCACTAACTCCTGTGTAGGTGTGTGAGGCCTCCTCACTGATCTTAACCTCTCTGCTCTGCGTCTCTTCAACCTGTCTCTGTCACATTCCTGATCTCTCCAACCTGTCCCCAGGGGGGACACCTAGACCCCTACCCACAGTCATACATGTGGCTCCCAACCCTGGTCCCCCTCTCCTTTCCCTCCCCTGATCTAGGAGCCCTCATCCCTTGCTGAGTGGGGTGAGCATCAGGAACCCCCTGCACACCTCTCTTTCATCTTCACTTCCTGCCCATACGACCTGTCGCCCACACCTTAAGGGACCAATCTTCAGGTTCCTCCTGCCTTCCCCAGCCTGCTCCATCCCACAGGCACCCGTCTCCAGCCAGCTGCCTCCTCAGGGATTGCGATGCCGTGTTTCTGGGCAGCCTCAGCAGGGCCAGAAGCAGGGTGTGCAGGACACTGTGCCCTGCCACCCGCACCCCTTGCCCTCTGCACCCTTGACTCCCCTAAGTCTTTATGCATCAGACCTTGGTCAGTGCGAGCCATCGGTGAGCAGAAGGCTGCACCAAAAACACCCAGCAGATTCCTGGGTCTCACGCCGGGTCAGTGGAGCCGGTGAGTGCATTTCTAAGTCTCCAGATGCTGCTGCGGATCCACCAGGTACCAGGCTTACAGCAGCACTTATTCTTGTTCCCCACCTGTTTCATCACACCTGCCCTCCCCCAGGCGTCCTGATGGCCAGGATGCTGATGATGATGATGGCAGCCACTGATTACCAAAGCTATCTCTGTGACATCTGTTGTCTTCATTCATCATGGAACCCTCATGAGGCAGTTTCTTGACTCTTATCCCCATTTTACAGAGAAGAAAACAGCCCAGAGACGTGAAGTAATTTCTTTGAGGCCCCAGATACTGGAAACTTATAGAATTGAATCCAACAGAAGCCATCTGACTCCAGAGACTGTCCTCCTAGCCATCCAAGTGTCCTTGCCTCCCACAGCTGCCCATCAGGTGACCTCCTTCCTCCATGGACACACCTGTGCACCTCGATGCCTTGGCAGTCCTTGCTTCTCCACCTCCCCAGCCTCACACCCACCCCCTCCATGCCCACCCTCAGGTGAGCCCCTCTGCCCACACCCTCAGCTCCCACTGACCTTGACTCGAGCAAGGTTCCCACATCCTCACCCTGACCCCCAGCACACACAACACACACCTGCTGCCCCCACACCCAAGGCGTCTGGAAGGACCTCTTCTGTGTGCTCCTTCCCAACAGCCTTCCTTTCACCTCCACCTCTGCCTCCTTCTGCCCACTTCTCCCTGCCCTGCTGCCTTGGCCTGTCTCTGAATCCAAGTCTCTGTGAGTGTAGCTCGTCTCGTCTCTGTTTTTTGGTTACTCCGTCCCTCTGTCTCTGTACTGTATGTTTCTCCCTTTGTCTTTCTCCATGTGTCTATCTCTCCATACCTCAGCATAGTCTTCTGACTCTGTGTCCTCCACTCTCTCTCTTTCCCTCTCTCTTCATTTTGGGGGGGACTTTGTCCCTTTCTCTCTTCTGATAGTGGAGAGATTGGGGGGCTTAAAGATATATGACCTGAATTCAAGTCCAGGCTTCACTACTCACCTCTGGGGGACTTTGATCAAGTTGCTTTCCTTGTGTGAGCCTCAGTTTCCACATCTGTGAAATGGGCATCATGGCAGTTCCTACCTTACAGATGATGGCCAGGATGATGTACTGAGGGAAGCAAGGACCTGGGTCAGATAGGGGCTGGGCTTCTCTCCTTGGGTCCCCTTCTGGTCCTGTCTCTTCTTCCCTTAGAGCTGCTGTCTATCCTGGTCACCAGGAGGAGTGAGTGTGTGGAGGGGGGGAATGGAGGGAGAAGTGGGCAGAGGCGTCCCAGCCAGCGAGGCCTGGGCATGGGACCCGGTGTGGGGCTGGGGACAGGGATCGATCCGCCTCGGCGGCAGTGCGCGGGCCAGGATTGCATCTTGTCACAATAATTTATTGCTCTCATCCCGTCTGATCGATGGCGCTGAATTAGCACCGCGCCTGATGCCCCTGGAGCCCCGAGCCTCCCCCGGCCCAGCCGGACCCTGGCCCTCCTGGGATCCCCAGCAGCCAGGCACCCAGATCCAGCTGACCCGCCCCTCCCCTCACCCCAGGCGCTGGCCGGCTCCATCCCCGCTCCTCTGGATCTCTCCCTCCCGTTCCCTTGACTTTCTGCCCTCATGTTTGCCCTCCTGGGACTTTGACTCCATTTCTCTTCTTGACCCTCAGTCACCCACTTCTCCCCATTTCCCTGTCCCTCTGGTGTTCTTATGCCCAGTCCCTTGAACTCTCTGCTGTATCCCTATCTTCCTTCCTCCTTCCCCTGTCCCCTGCCCTTCCTGACTCTCCCGGATCTCTGGTTCTTGGTCCCTTTCATTCACCTCTGACTCCCCACCATGCGGTTTCACCTGGATTCCACTCAGATCGTATTTCCTCAGCACACACGTGGTGCCAGCCCCGGAGCAGGACACACCCAGCCCCTGGCCCTTGGTGACCAGTCTAGAAGGAGTCTTGCACCCAGCACTCCCCCTCAGCATTCTGTCCCTCAGCCCTCGGCTCTCCAGCACCACTGATGACAGTCCTGTCCCCACACGTCTGTCACTCTGTCTGCAGTGGAGTGGTTGAGACCAACAGGTTCAGCCGAGACGAGGGCAGGGTGTGTGGAGATGGAACAGGGAGGAGACTGGGGTTTGTGATGGGGTTGGAGAGGGGGACAGGATAAGGTGGAGGTCGGAGCTGGGGATGGGGTGAACCAGATGGAGCAGGTGAGGAGGGGGTGGGGGCAGGTTTTGGAGTTGGGGTGCATCTGGCCCCTGGGGACATCGACCCCCAGACTGAAGCAGAGTGAGGTGGGCTTCTCACCCCAGGAGGCTGTGAATCTGCACTTGAGCTGTGCTCTCCCAGCGCCTTGCCTCTCATCCCCTCTTGCCTCTGCCCTAATCCCTCAATTTTCCGCATCTCTGCCCCCTCCTGCCCTCCTCCCTGACCCGGGGTCCCTGTGACCTCCAGCTCTCTAATTTACTTCGTCTCAGCCTTTCTTCATTCACTCCCTCTTTCTGGAGGTCCCTAATTCAGATCTCCCCTCTGCCTCTTTGTCTCTCTTCCTCTCTCCCTGTCTGTCTCTCCTGGCCTCCTTCCTTCCTCTCCTCTTTGGGGGACTCCTACTTTTTCTGGTCTTGGTCTCTGTCTCTCCATCCCTCTCTGCATCTCCTCCCTCTCTGCACGGCTCCCCCTTCCTCTCCCTGCTCTTCCTCTCCCCCACCTCCCCTCTGCATACTCCTCCTCCTCTCGGGACCCTCCCCCTCCCCCTCCCAGCCCCCAGCCCCTTCATCTCTCTGGGTGTCTGCAGGGAGGGGCTGTGGGCGGGGAGCAGCGAGCTGGGGCGCAAGGCTGGTCGCGCCTCCCGCCTCCCTTTCCCCTCCCCCAGCGCTGTTTGGTAGGCGGGGTGCGTGGCACTGCGGCTCCCACCTCCCCGGGGACGCTCTCTCACCACCACCCCCACTGACACTGTTCCAAGCGCTGGCCGCAGCCCCAGGGACATCCGTGCAGAGACTGAGACTTAAGGAGAGAGACAGAGACCCAGAGAGACAAACATGGTCCCAGACAGAGACACCCAGTGAGGGGGAACGGAAGGAGGGAGGGTGTGGGCGTCTGTCCCTGCCCTCGGCAGCCACTGAGTCTCTCTGTCCCTGGCCTGTGCCTCCCAGACACCCCGAATCCGGTCAGACACGCTTCCTCCTGAACAGAGAGCCCCTGCTCATGTCCCTCTGTCTGTCCTGCAGGGTGCAGCCTCAGCAGGTGTCCCCACACGTGACTGGTGTCGCAGCACGTGTAAATAGGATTTGGGTCCCTGGACACGAGGGGCTGTGTGCGGGTGTGTGAGGCCGCCTGCCTGCAGGACACGCGTGGCACTCAGCATGTGTCTAGTGTCAAGAAGTCTAGAGGCGAGCTGTGTCTGGTGTGTGCACATCGTGTGGCCCCGTGGGGTGTGCTGAGTGACTGGGGCAGGACAGGCAGCCGCTGTCCCCAAGGGCAAGGAGGCCAGAAGTCCAGAAGCAAGGTGGAGGACCAAGTAAGCAGAGCCCGAGGGATGGCAGGAGCCCAGCTGGTGGGGCACACGGCCAGGAAGAGCCACGGATGTGGCCAGAGAGCCCCGACCTGTGTGCCAGACACCAGCTGTGACACTCGTGTGGCAGGGTGCTTGTGTGGAGGGCTTGCTGTGCCTCTGAGCCTGTGTCTGAGTCTGGGCTCAGGTGTGGATGGGCATATGCGTGTGCGTGTGCGTGTGTGTGTATGTGTGTTCACACGTGTGGTCACTTGGGGGAGCGGAGTGGAGCAGGCTGGTGGGGTGCTGGTTCACGGCGTGAGCTGCGTGTACCTGAGATTCTCGTGAGGCTGTCGGGTGGCACACGTGTGTGCGACTTGTGTGAATGTCTGTCCAGTTCCACCTGTGAGCACTGATGAGTACTGGATTCGCTGTGTGTTGTGTGGGCCTGTGTTTCAGTTCCTTGTTTTATATGCCATGTGAGGATTATGTGTGCAGCACTGAGAGAAGCAGCAAGGTGTGTGTCAATGTGTGAGGTGTGTGTGGTACCTGCTGTGTGTGTCCGTGTGTGGCATGTGTGGGTGCGGTGGCTGTGGTATGAGTGTAGTGTGTGTGGCATGTGGCTTGTGTGGTGTTTGTGATATGTGTGATGTGTGGTCTGCGTGTGTGGTATATGGTGTGTGAATGGCATGGAGTGTGTATGTGGTGTGTGTGTGGTGTGTATGTGACATGCAGCATAGTGTGTGGGAGTGCTGTATGGTTGTGTGTGTGTAGCATAGGGTGTAAGTGTGTGGTGTGTGACCCCAGGCACAGAATCCCCCCCACCAGGGCTAGGCCAGAGCATCGGGTTGCTGCAGGCAGGGGTGGGGTGGGGGCAACATGTGGGGCGAGGTGGGCAGGTGTTGGCAGGAGAGCCCCTGTCCTGGTGCCTCCTTGCCAGGACAGCCAAGGGGTCTCCTGGTGCCTGTGGTGGGCAGGCCCTGAGCCTGGCTCTGTGTGCCCATGGACGAGGCCATAACCTGGAGGGACAGGTGTGAGTGAGCAGGAGTGGGCGTGTGCTCGGTGGGGCAACCTGCGTGGCTCGTGCTTGTGCAGACAGCCAGGTAGGGGCCTGGCCCCCGCCAGGGGTGTGCATGGTGTGTTGCCTGAGTCCTGTGAGTCTCTGCTGTGTGCCCAGGTGTGGCCTCCCCGGGCGCCTGGCATGGGAGGGTGTGTTCCAGATCCTCTGAACGGGTGGCCGTGGGCGCAGTCAGGGCATGTGTGTCTGGGCCTGATGTGTGTGTGCACTGGTGTGTGCGTGCACGCGGGGGCAGTGGCGGGAGAAGGGTCTCGGGCCGCGTCCCTCTCCTCTTTAGACAGAGCCCTGGAGAAGATATGAAATTTAAAAAAAAAATCAATTTTCATTCCACTTGTGCAGATTGTGTTAAGGGGAGGTGGGGATGGGGGGGCTGGGTGAGGGATGAAGGGGCTGGGGGGTGCGAGGCCCGAGGCGGCTCCTGAGGCGGCCAGCGCAGCTTAGAGAAATCAAAACAACTGGTTAAACCCCAGCCCAGGGGGCTGGGGTGATGGGGGCCAGGAGACAGGCGGAGAGGCGGACCGAGCTGCCTGGAGACAGAGGGACAGACAGAGGTGCCCAGAGATGGAGAAGCAGAGACACTCAAAGATGGAGACACTTAGAGGAAGAGGCAGACAGAGAGATGGGCAGCAAAGACCCTCGGTGAGAGACAGACAGACAGACACCGACACCAAAGGGGTGGTGGAAGAGACAGACAGAAGCAAGTCTGAGCCAAGTGCACATTTGACACACAGACAGACACGAATGTGCAAACCTGTGCACAGACATGCTTGAGAAGCCCACAGATAGATGAATGAACAGTCAGACAGATGGACAGATGGCGGCAGCAGAGGCAGGGACCCCTGAACACAGCCTTGTCCTATGGCTCTGAGTGTGTCCTGTGGGCTGCAGTGCAAGCTCCCTGCTGTGCTGGTTGTGAATTGTGATCTGTGTGTGTGTGTGTGTGTGTGTGTGTGTGTGTGTGTTGTGACTGTGTCCCTGAAAGAGTTGAGGCCACATGAGGTTGCCCTCTGGCTGTGGCCGTCTGTTGGTGGTGTGTGCCTGTGTGGCTGGGATCTCTCCTGCTGGTCTGTGACTCTGTGCTTTTGTGTCACTGGCTTGGCTATGTTGCTGTGTGTCTGGTGTGGGTCTCTGATTCTGTGTGACATTGTCTCAGTGTGACTGTGTGGTTGTAGTTCTGTATTTGAGCGGGAGCCTTGATGTGTGATTGTGTGTTTGTTAGTGTCTGTCTGGGATTTGTGATTGTGTGTCTTTGTTTCTGTGTGGGATTGAACTGGTGTTTGTTGTGTGGATCTGTGTAAAACTATGTGTCTGTTTCTGTGTGAGTGTGACTGTGCTGATGTGTGTGTGATTGTGTGTGACTGTGTTGCTGTGTGTGACATGCACCTGAATGATGTGTGTTGTTGGAATGTGACAGTGTGTCTGACTGTTGATGGGTGAGTCTCTGGGATTGTGTTGTGTGACCGGGTGTGTGTGATTTTGTTGACATGCACACATCTGTGCGATGTGTGCCACTCTGTTGGCATGTGTGCATGTGATGTGTCGTGTGTGAGGTGGGTGTGTGTGCCTGGGTAGGTGTGGGTTTGTGCAGTTGTGCTTGGCAAGGAGAGGAGGGAGCAGCCTCTGCCTGCCCAGCCCTGCTCCACACTGCTGCCTCACACACACACACACACTCGGTGCCATGGCTGCGGGCGGTGGAGATGGGGGTGAGGGGGGGTGGAGGAAGCAAAATAAAATTAAAAATTAAAGCTTGCCCGGAGTCCCCATCCGCACCATGCCGGCCGGCGGGGAGGGGCGGGGTTGCGGCTGCTGGCTGCTCCCCCTCCACAGCCACCAGGGCTGGGGCCGTCTGTCCATCTGTCCAGCTGCCCTACCAGGCCCCTGCCTGCTCTACAGCCTCAGGCCCGCAGGCCCTGCTCCCTCCATGGGTCGATCAGCAATCAATGGGGCCAGGGGGGTGCCAGGGGCAGGGCGAGATCAAAGGGGCCCCAAGAGAGGGACACTGGGACTGAAACAGAGACCTACAGATGGAGACCTGGAGACAGAGACATGGAGATGGGGTGTGGAGACAGAGACTAGGGTGCAGGGATAGAGACATGGAGACAGGGACTTTGGGAGAAGTGTACACATGGAGACAGAGACAGGGAGACATGGAGGCAGAGATGTGGAGACCCAGAGACGCAAGGGCAGAGGGAGAAATGTGGAGACCCAGAGATGTGAGACTGGGCAGAAACAGCAGGCTGGGGCACGCCGGGCAGGGAAGGGGACCCCGCGGAGGGGTCAGGGACCCAGGTCCCCAGGGGCCTGACACCGGACAGAGGGCGGGCACAGAGACAGACAGAAGTGGCAGCAGAGACCTCGAGATGGCAGAGACGCGTGCGAGAGACGAGACGGCGGGGCGGGGGGAGCGTGGGAGCAGGGCCCGGAGCGCCGATCCCACGGCTCCTCGTTATAACGTGTCCGGAGGAGGCGGCGGGGAGTTGAAAGCGTCGGGAAGAGAAATCAAAACCAACACGGAAATGAGAGGGGCCAATGGGGGGTGGGGGCGGGGGAGGAGGGGGGCCCAGAGAGGCAGAGCGAGCAGGGGAGGTGGGGAGAGGTGGGCAGGGGGAGCGCGGGAGAGGGGCCGTCCAGAGAGATGGGGAAACGGGGAGGGACGGGCGGGGGAGGGGGAGAGGGAGGGAGGGTCGGACAGATGGCGGGAGGGAGAGGCTAAGTCTCTCAGAGACAGAGATGGACGCGGACGGGGAGACGGAGAGGGAACGAGAAGAGGGCGCGGGGCGAGACAGGCAGAGAGAGGACGAGTGTGGCAGGCAAAGAATCAAGGAAAGAGGGACCGAGGAGGAGAGGAGCGTGATGGGGACGGAGGGAGAGGGCCAGGGCGACGGGGAGACACTGCAGGTGGAGGAGGGGTGGTGGGAGAGGAGACCCAGTGAGGAGACAGAGGCAGAGGAAGTGGAGGAGAGGGGCTCAAGGACCGGGTGTGGGGGTAGAGGCGGCCTGAGGCAGGGGAGACCCCAGGAGGCAGGTGAGGGGTAGCAGAACTCTAGGGGTCAGCATTTGGGGGCCTGTGGGGACATGGGGTACTGGAAACATCTTGTCCAGTGTCCAGGGGGTGAGCTGGCACTTGTGGGGAATGTGCCTGGGCTCTGGGGGTCTGAGGGGTTCCCGTGAGCACAGGCTGTCTGGGAGTGGTGGGCAGGTGGGCATCTGTGAGGAGTGGCTTGTCTGGGTACGGTATCAGACAGGGTGTCCAAGGAGAGACAGGAGGACCAGAGGTGGGTCTGAGGGTGGGTGGGGAGGGGTTCCTGAAAGTGCGGGCTGTGTCTAAGGGAGCGTCCTGCCTGAGGGTGCGGTGTCTGCGGGGATGTGCGCGGGAGCAGATGGTTGTGGGTGTGGGGTGGGTGGCAAGGGGAAGGTGTGAGGGAAGAGCGGAGGGAACGGAGCATCTTAGGGCATGGGGTATCTGAAGGGGGCGTCTGAGGGGATGGGGCTGAGGGGGAGGGGCCTGAGGGGGAGACCCAATGGGAAGGGGTGTCTTTGGAGGGCTGAGGGGAGGCAGAGCCAAGTGGCAAGAACCTTGAGTGAGCAGCAGGTTTGAGGCAAGGGGTCTTGGGATTCCTAGGGGCTGCCCTGTGCAGGGAGGGCCGGGGCCGGGGCCGGGCCAGCGGGTGCCCAGCTCTGCCAGCTCTGGGCTGACAGAAGAGAGTGGGGGACACCCTGCCCAGGATCAGCCAGGTGGGGGCAAGTTGGGGAGCAAAATATATCTGGGCAGCTGGAGAGACACAGAGGGAGACAGGCGCCCCCCAAATGCAGGGACCAGCCCCAGAAGTCAGGCGAGAGACAGGGATAGAGAAGGCAGCAGAGACAGTGCGGTGCGGTGCGGGCGGGCGTGAGGGCGGGTGGGCTGGCGGGCGGCGAGAGCCAACGAGTGTGAGTGAGTGAGAGTGGCGAGGAGCGGGAGGGAGGCTGGAGCGGCTGGCTAGAGATCTAGGCACCGGAGTAAGCGGAGGCTGAGGAAGGAGAGGCTGGCAGGGAAGGTCTGCGGTTCAGGCGGGGAGAGAGGGTCTAGGGACAGAGGGACCTGTGGGCAGAAGGGAGGGATCAGGCAGGGAGGAATTGGGGGGCAGAGGGTGGCGGGCACCAGGCAGACGCTGGGGACCTGGGAGAGGGAGAGCCCTGGCAGCACCCTGCTGGCTGACCCCTGTCTGTCTCTCCCACTGTCCCCCATCCTGTCCCGTGTGTCTGTCCCAGACTCTGCAGGGTCAGCTCCGCCATGGACTGTAGCTGCGTCTCCGACCTTCTCTTCGCCCCGCCCGCTCTGCCGGCTCTCTGGACCCCTGGTAACTGGCCCGGACTTCTCCCACCCTATCCCCCAACCCTCAGGCCTTCCTGGGGCCACATCCCCTTTATCTCTGTCTCCCTCTCCTCTGTGAGTCTGTCTCCCCTGGTTTCCATTGGAGTCCCCTGAATAAAACCCCTTCATGAAAAACTTGGCTATAAACTTTGCAGCCAGCCTTCCCTGCCATCTGCCTGCTGGGACGTGGGGGTCTTTTGAAGGGCAGGTGAGGCATGGAAGTGGGACAGGGATGGGGGTTGAGGAGACTGAGGTCTGGGGTCTCTGCCACATGCATCTCGACCTGCACCCACCCAGGACCTGTGGCAGAGAGCAGCGCCTGGGGCTGGAAGAGAGGGTCCAGGAGACATGGGCCGAGGGCATGGCTCAGTCAGCCGGAGCCCAGGGAGAGAGGATGGTTTGCTCAGAAGTGGACGCTCAGATCTGGGGATGTGGACAGGGAGGCCAGCTCAGACCTGTGTTTCAGCCCAAGTCACAGGGCCCCCAGATGGCAGCGCGTGAGAGGGACACCGAGGCTGCCTGGTTATTTGCAGTCTCACTGTGGAGTGTCACCGTGTCACACTTGGGCGTTTCTGGAGGAAGTGGTCACACTAGGCGAGTGTCTGCATGCATCTCCTCTTTGTGTGAGCTTGGGTTCCTGCTTATACGCACATGGCTGAGGCCACCTCCATCTCTGGACTGGCAGGCAGGTGGACATTTTAGGCTTGGGGGGGCGTCTGTTGACCCGCCGAGTGGGCCCTGCCTCAGTGGGGTGAAGAGGTTTCGCCCGTTTCCTGGGCCTGTGACGTGCTCTGTGGCATGCCCAGTGGACATCTTGGTGCATGTGGGCTGCGTGGGTGAATGTGCCCCTGGGTCTGTGTTTAGGCTGCATCTCGTTTTTAGCCCACGGGGGTGTGTGTCTGCCCGCCGAGGTGGATCCTGTAGCCATGTGTCGGTGTCTTGGTGGCGCGTTGGAGGTCATGGGTACAGGGCAGGGGGTCTTCCTGGGTTGGGTTTCGCATTGTCATCTTGGATCATGTCGCTTCTGGGTAGGATGTGCTCTGGGTATGGAATGGGCCAGGGCTTTCATAGTGACCAAGCCTGTCATCAAAGGTGAGGAAGGTCCCAAAAGGAGTTAAATAAAATCTCCCTTGAGGGAGAAAACTGCCTGGCCTTTGGGCAGGACAGCCTCAGCACCCATTTCAACACACCAGGCAGCCTGGATGGGAGCCTGCTCCTCCGGGCCCAGCTCTGAGGCCTTGAGAAGACAGCGAGGGCAAAGGTCTGCCCCGTGGCCACAGAGTGAGTGGATGCAGTCCCGCCCAGCCTTCTCCTTGCACTGCCTGCATCTCAGTGGAGACCAGTCCTGCCTTATTCTGGCCTGGGTCTGGGTCTTTGAGAGGAAGGGGACAGAGGATATGGCACAGGAGTTGGCACGGAAGCTGGCCCCAGGGCTCAGGATCTTCTGGGTGGGAGGCGGGATTTAGGGGTGGGGAAGAACCCCTGTTCATACCCGGCTTCTGGGTGCATGTAGAGTGGGACCCGATACCCATGTGAAGCACGTGGCTCTGTGGGAGCTGTGCCCAGTGCTGACAGGTGGTCCCGCGGGTGGGCTGGAGGCTGCTGCGTGGGGTCACTGTGTCCACCTGTCGGCTGTGCATCTGAGGCCCTGTCTTGACTCCATCTCCATCACTGCTCTTGTCATTTGGGTCTTTGGGCTCCTGTGTCTCGTCACAGTTGTTAGTGGGTCCCAGTTCTGAGGTGCCTGAGATGTGTAGCTGTGTCGTGACAGGTGGGGTGTGCAGTGCTGGGTCGTTGGCAAGGCACGGCCTGTGTCCTGGGTGGCCATGTCTGGTGTGCCTGCCTCAGTGGTCCTTGCAGCAGTGTGGCACACGGGCACGTCTGTGTCTCTGATGTGGTGTGTGATGCGCTGGGAGTGTGGGCACACAGGGACACACAGGATCATACATGTGGACATGCAAGCCCATTCAGGACAGCTGAGACCTGAGCATGGACACAGGAGTGGGTAGGGAACACGGGGACATGAAAGTACAGACAGGGAGGTGCAGACAGACGTGCCAAGGCTCTGCCAGTGTGCTGGGGGCCTCAGGGAGCAGGGAGGAGCAGAGGGCAAGGGACCAGGATATGGACGACAGCAAGAGCTGGGAGTGTTTCAGGGACCCGAGAAGCCGGGGCCTCCTGGGACAGTGGGGAGAATGGCTGCCGCTGTGGAGGGCTGTCCTTCCCTGCTACTTCTCCCTGTCATGGAGGCAGGACAGATCCCTCACACCCTTACCCCTCCGAAGCCATGCCGAACCTGGGGAGCTGTGCCCAGGTGAAGGGTCAGGCTGGGGTTACCAGCTCAGGGTCCTCCCCACTGGGTGGTCCAGCAGGGCAGGTCTGGAGATGCCCAAGGCTCGGTGGCTGATCCTTCAGAGCTTTGGAGTCAGAGAAGCACTGGTTGCCAAGTTCAGCCTGGAGCTTCTGACTTGGCGTCCCCACCCAGGCCGCTCCCTGCCTCCCGTCCCCAGGGTTTGCCTTCCCGGATTGGGCCTACAAGCCGGAGTCGTCCCCTGGCTCCAGGCAGATCCAGCTGTGGCACTTTATTCTGGAGCTGCTGCAGAAGGAGGAGTACCAGGGTGTCATCGCCTGGCAGGGGGACTACGGGGAATTCGTCATCAAGGACCCCGATGAAGTGGCCCGACTCTGGGGCATCCGCAAATGCAAACCCCACATGAATTACGACAAGCTGAGCCGGGCCCTGCGGTGAGAAGGGGCTGTGGGCTTTCCCTTCACATCCTGGGGCCAAAGTTCCCTGTGAGTCCAGGGGCAGCCAGGACCCCCCAGTCTGGACTTTGGAGCCATGCCAAGCAGGATCCCAGGTCCTGCCTCGCCCTTGCTTGCCCCATGACCTTGGTTAGGGGACTTCTGTGAGCCTGCTGGCACAGAGCAGGTGCTAGGAAGCCCTGAGGCCTGCTCTCTCCCCACAGTTACTACTATAACAAGCGCATCCTCCATAAGACCAAAGGCAAGAGGTTCACCTACAAGTTCAACTTCAGCAAAGTCGTGCTCGTCAATTACCCACTGCTGGACGTAGCAGCTGCTGCCACTGGCTCCCCACTCCTGTTGACCCCTGGTCCCTTTGCAGGGGGCCCTGGACCAGATGCTCCTCCCCTCACCCCTGAGGTGAGTTTGGATAATGGGATCCCAGAACTGGAGCTGGAATGTCCAGTGCCCGCTCTGCTATGAACCCCCTGGGAGAGGGCAGTCTGAGCAGTGCCACCATCCCCTCCAGGCCCTGCAGACCCTGTTTTCTGCCCCACGCCTGGGAGAGCCAGGGGCCCGGACACCCCTGTTTACCCCTGAGACGGACAAATTGCGGCTGGACAGCCCTTTCCCGTTCCTGGGCTCTGGTAAGAGCCTGGGGGTCTTAGGGGGGGATCCGCAGGTGTCTGAGGGAAGAGGAGCAAAGACTGGAGGGGGCGTGGAGGAAGGAGGTGGGGGCTGGGCCATGTGCACCTGTGAGGAGGGGAAGGGCTTCAGGAGTCCTAAAGGAGTTCGAGGCAGTGGGAGGAGGGAGGAGGTGGAGTGGGAGGAAGCCCTGTGAGATTGGGGTCACCAAGTGGGAAGGACGGTGGGGGGCGGGGGAGTGCGGAGGCGGCACCCTTCACCAGCTCCCCCACAGGCAGGCCCCCAGGGGAGTGGCCCAGCCTGACCTATACCCTGTGCCCCCCAGGTGCCACTGGCTATTCCAAGCCCCCCGGCCTGCTGGGTCCTTACGGCCGCGCCTTCCCCGAGTACCCCTGGAACTTTAACCCGTACCTCACAGGCCCCTTCCCCAAGCTGTCCCCTTCTCTCTACCCCCCGCATTTCTACCCCAACTCTCTGGCCAGTTCCCTGGGCCACCTGCCTACCACGGGAGCAGGGGGCGGCCCTGTGGGTGCACCCCTGCTGGCTGCAACGGGGGAGGGCCAAGGTCCTGAGCGCCCCTCAGGCCTGGTGGCGGCCCCTCGCCTGGCACTGCCAGGGGCTGGGGGACCAGAGACCGCGCTGGGCAGAAAGGAAGACAGTGACTCAGAACTGGAGATTACTGATGTCAGCGGCTGCAGCTCTGACAGCGAGGGCGACGAGGGCCTCCTGGTGTCCCCCAAGGCCAAGGCAGGCAAAGGGGGAACCGGCAGCTGAGCCAGTGGGGTGATGGATTCTGCCGAGGTGCGGCCCAGCCACCTGTGAAGCCTCTGCCACCTGGTCTGCCCTTGATGCCAGCCAAGGCCCAGGCCCAGGCCTCGGCACCCTCCCAGAGCCCAGTCTCCCTCCCCAACCCCAGAGTGGGGGTCTTACCTCCCCCTCCTTGGAGGGGGAGGGAACAGAATGGCCTCCAGCCTCCTCCCCAGGCTCCAGTTTGAGGGGGGTCCCCGCCTGGCCCCACTCCCAAAGTGCAATATGGCGCCCAGCCTCCCCTGCCCGCCCCTGTGCTGTGACCTGCGTGTTTGTGTGGCCGTGTCTCTGACCCCCTGTGCCAGCCCCCATCCTGACACCCTCACACAGGCCCCCCTGGGGACAGGGAGCTCAGAGCAATAACCCCGCCCCCAGCCCCTACCCAGGAGGGGCCCCCTCCCCACCAGCTCCCCATGACCTCCACAGCCACCTACAGAGTTTACTACAAAAATAAAAGAACAGAGGGAGATGTGGGGTGCCCAGCATTCTGGTGACTGTGGGGGCTGGGAAGGAGCAGGGGCCTTCCTCATATCGTGTGTGTGGGTTCTTTGGGAGAACTGCTAACAAGAAGGAATGAACGAGAAGGAATGAACGAACGACTCAAAGGCAGCAAGAGCCACGGCAGCGCTGTGGGGTCAGACCCAGGAAGTCAACGTCAACAGTCACGGAGGGGCCCAGACGCCGCCATGCTGGGCTCTGCCCACCCCTCACACACACAGGCGTCTCCTTAGATAATATATATTAAAAAATAAACCTCCAATTCAGGATATAAAAACAGAGCAAGGCACTTGGGGGTGGGAAAGAGGGTGGCCCCCACAGGCAATACTGAAATGGCCTGGGCAGTGGTGGGGTCACGGAAGTGCCCCCAGAATGAAGCCTGAGTCCCTCAACAAAGCAGGAGGGAGAGAAGGCTGAGGCCAGTGGGGAGACAGGACTCCAGCCGGGCCCACCCAGGCGTGGCCCGTGGCCCGCTCCCTCTCCTCGGGCCCTTGGGGGTGTGAGACGCTGCGGCGGCTGTGGGGGTGGTGCCCCCTCACGTCCTCTCCCCCATTCCTCTCCTCCTTGTGAAAGGCCTAGGGGATGGAGAAGGGAGGCAGGGAGAGAAATGGAGGGAGACGGGGAGAGATGGAGAGATGGAGAGACGGACACAAGCAGAGAGGAGAGAAAAGGGGCTGAGGAAACAGGTAGAGAAACAAATTGAAAGAAGCAAAGAGGAGGTGGGAGGCGGAGCGGGAGGCAAAGGAGAAAGGGAGAGAGCAGCTGCAGGGACCTGGTGTCCACTCTCGCTCCTCTCAGGTAGCACCCCGACTCCTAGCTCCTGCACTCACCTGCCCGGGCAGGGGCCTCAGGTGCAGCCAGGCTGGGGGACAGTATTCCCCCCGAGCTGAGACAAGAGAGGTCGCAGGCGGCAAAGTTCCTCCTCCAATTCCTGGAGAAGGGTCTTGGATGAGGGGGTACCCTTCCTTCCCAGCGTGCCCAGGTTTCCCCTCACCCAGCGTACCTCTAGCTGCTTTATGGCCTCTTCCAGGCTGAGCAGGTTCTCCTGAATTTCCTGGGTCTGTGCTGGGCCCAGGGAGCTGCCACCTAGCACCCCATCCCCATTCCGAGGAGGCCCGGCCCCATTGTCTTCCTCCACAGGAAACAGGAGCTGCTTCAGGGACAGCACTGGAGTGGGGCAGGGGAGCAGGGCAAAGGGGACAGAGTTATGAGAGGCAGGGGACTTTGGCTTGGGATCCAGGATGGGTGGGAAGGGCACAGGCCCAGGGCCTGCTGGGCAAAGCTAAAGAAATGGGGTTGGGAGATTCAGAAGGGGGTACAGAGGGGAGGCTGGAGGTTAGGGCTGCGATGGGGTGCAGGGCACTGGGCAGGGAACAGCTGAATTAGGGTCAAGTGAGGAGGGTGGCTGCAGGAGGATGAGGGACTTGGGCCACACGGGACGGTGGCACAGGCTGGGTGGGCTTGGTGAGATCTGAAAGGGGGAAGACTCTTTCTAGTTCCAACAGAGGCACTATTTGGCTGGCTGGAGGCCACCCTGGAATGGGCAGGACAGGGCTACCTTTCTGAAGGGCTGTGGCGGCAAGCTGGCCCTCGGGGCCTGGTCTGCAGAAGGGCAGGAGGTCACTGAGGATTCTCTCCGTCCGAGCTGGGTGAGGGAAGGGAGGTGTCAGAACCAGTCGTGCTTCCTGTGGACACCTCCATTACCCACAAACCTCCCTGGCCCCTCTGTCCTCTGGTCTCACCGTCAGCTGGCGGCATCTCTCGGCCACAGTTGCCATTCTCAGAGGTGCTGAGCAGGGGTTCTCGGGTGCTAGGGGAGGAAGTGCTTGGTGACCCCACACCCCTGGCCCTGGGGGGCAGCAGGGGCAGGGAACAGAAAGCTGGAGGTGGGGAGGTCTGGAGATAGAGAGACAGGGACACAGAGAGGCCTGGAAACAGGACACGGACGGGCCGTGGTAGGATTGGTACACATGTATGCACACGCGTATGCCCACGCTCACGCATGTGCAGTCGGGGCTCAGGCCTGGGTTCCGAGGATGCACAGGGAAACCCTGTCCCTCCAACTCCCTTCATGGCCCCCCTCACCTGCTTGGGCTGGGCCGGGGCTTAGGGCGGGAGGCAGGGGCGGGGACCTTCAGGGATCCAGCAGTCTCAGTTATGAGGGCACACCAGCTGGGGAGACAGGCCAAAGCCCAGGGCAGTCAGCACCCCTAGACCCTGTGATGCCTCCCATGCCCGCACTGACCCCAGAGTCCCCCCTCACTTCTTCCGCTCTGATATGGTCTGTGCTACCAGCTCGTATATCTGGGCCTCCTGGTCCCAGGTAAAAATGACGTAGAAGGCTTTGTGATCTGTAGGGGGAGGGGGGAGATAGGAAATAGTGCTCAGGGCCAGGGTCCCCGGTGTGCACCCCTCCCTCAGCACGGACTGGAGGCTGGGAAGCCCTGTGATGCAATGCACCCCTCACTGTCCCTCTAATACCCAAGGCCCACCCCCACCCCAGCCCTCTGCTTCCCCCAGCCACCATCTGATGAGGCAACCAGTCACTGGCTGCTCTGCCTACAGAAGCCCTCAAGCTACCCCACAGTCCTGCCTGCCCCACCATCCAGGACCCCAATGCAACTTCTTAGCAGTATGTTTACAAATCCCTCTCCTGGATCCCTACTATTCCTGCCCCAGCTCCCTACAATTCCCATGCAGTCAGCCAGGGTGTAATGTCAAAATACTAATCAGAGGTAGGTGCAGCGGCCCACACCTATAATCCCAGCAACTCAGGAGGCTGAAGCAGGAGGACTGCAAGTTCAAGGCCAGCAACTTAGTGAGGCCCTAAGCAACTCAGTGAGACTCTGTCTCTAAATAAAAAATATTTTGTGGTAAAGTGCCCCTGGGTTCAATCCCTAGTACCAGGAGGAAAAAAAAAAAAAAAAAAAAAAAGGCTGGGATATAGTTCAGAAGTAAAATGCTTCTGGGTTCAATTTGCAGTACCAAAAAAATACTGCTCAGGGCATGTCAGACGCTGGGGGCAGTTTCCCCTCTACTTTATTTTTCTGGTAACAGGTTTTGAACTCAGGGGTACTTAATCACTGAGTCATATTTCCAGCCTTTTTATATTTTATTTAGAGACAGGGTCTCACTGAGTTGCTTAGCACCATGCTAAGTTGCTGAGGCTGGCTTTGAACTCGAGATCCTCCTGCCTCAACCTCCTGAGCTGCTGGAATTACAGGCATGCACCAATGCACTCGGCTCCCTTCTACTTTAACAGGCCCCCTACCAAGCCCTGCCCACCTCCGCCTCCGTCAGCCAATACCTTTATTTTATTTATTTGTAAGTGTGCTGAGGATCAAACCCAGTGCCTCACATGTGCTCCACTGAGCCACAACCCCAACCCCAGCAGGCCTCTTCTTGACTTCTACAGAAATCAGAGTGGTCTCCCTGGTCCTATAGAGGGTTCCACCACCACGGGGCAGCTCTGCTCGGATGACCTGCCTTGAGCCACACCACTGTTACACTCACCGGTGGCCACCTCGCGGGTCATGGCAGAGGTGAGCCGCAACACGGGTCGCAGCATGGTCTTGCCGTCGGGCGTGGGCGTCAGTGTTCGGCTATGTGACTTGAGCAGCAGCCTCTCATCCTGGCGCTGGAGCAGCAGGAGTAGGTCGTCCAGTAGCAGCACGTGGACCTCTGTGGGGTGAGGCCAGCAGGTGCTCACGCCTGACCCCTCCACCCGCTCACAACCCCACCCTGCTGCCACCCTGGTGCTCACCCACAGCCTTGTCCTTGGTCACTCGCCACGTCAATGGACCCTCGTGCACCAGCTTCTTCTTGGTGATGTCCAGGTTCTTGGGGCAGGAGAGAGCGTGATGGTTGGTCAAGGGAAGGTGGGAAGGGGAGAGGACAGTGGCCACCAGGATGGCCACAGGGGTCAGAGTCAGGGATTGAAACAGATGCCTGGCAGGGAATGAGGTGGGGGCAGAGGTGGGCTGTGTGTCAGGGCAGCAGGCCTGGGAGGGCCATGGGGAGGGGCAGACAGGCAGGACCCACCTTGAACTCGCTCAGCATAGGGTCGCTGCTCTGCCGCAGGTGGGACAAGTCCAGGCGCCGCTGGTAATCCTTGAGCCGCTGGGGCAGAAATGAAGAGTATTATGGGGACAAGTTCTGGGGCTGACCCTTAGTGATCCCAAGGAGCACAAGCTGAGAAGCAAGGCCAACCTCTGAAGCCAGGCCTGACCTGCAGTGACTCTGAGGGGCAGTCATGAGGGACAGTTCGGTCTGACCTTGGGACAAGGTGAGGGTAGGTCCAGCCCCCACACATACCACACCCCAGCCCTGCTGGGGCCATGCCAGGGCTCACCAGCAGGTCCTCCATGTCACGCACGGCTTGGTTGACGTGGTGCAGAATCTCCCGGCAGCACTCGGCTGCCAGCTCCACTTTCTCCCGTTCTGTAGGCTCTTCTGTGGGCAAGGGGCAGACTGGCTGCAGTGAACCCCCACCCTGGAAGCTCCCGGCTCAGCGGTCACTGCTAGAGAAGGGGTCGCTGCTAGAGAAGGGGTCGCTGCTAGAGAAGGCCCAGAGGGGTGGGACCCCACAGTACCTGTGTTCTGCCCGATGCTCTGCAGGAGCAGCGGGTACTTGGTCAGCCGCTGCATCTCGGTGGGGATCATGTCCTTCAGTTGCAGGCGGCGGCACCGTGGGCGGCTCTCAGCGTCCTGTGGGGAATCGGCGCTGAGTGGCCTGTGCTTTAGCTCATCCCAGGGTGGGGACAACAGCCCATCCTCCCCTGGGACCTGGAGTCCAGGTATCACTTCACCTGCACGAAGGCACAGAATCGAGGCTCCTTGCGCTGTTTGGCTTTGAGCTGCTCTAAGGCAAATGACTGGCGGCTGCAGAAGCGGGAGGAGATTTTCTGGAACCAGGAGCCCTCGGCACCATCGAACTACAGCAAGATTCAGGCCAGGGAAGGTCTCAGGGGCGATGGGCAAAAATAGGGTCTCGAGCAGGGATGGGAGTCTAAAGTGGGACAGGCTTGGGGACAGGCAGGACACTCTCACCCGGGCCAACAGCACGTCTCCAATCTCTTCAATGAGGTAGCCACTTTCCTGTCTCCGTTTCATCAGGCGATCGAGGAACAGGGCTGTGGGGGCAGTGAGGAAAGCAGGTGCTCTGTTAGGGCCTAGAAGGTTGTCTGCAGTACCCAGGTAGGAGACGGTGGGGGCCACCTGTAGCCACAGGGGTCTGTGTCCGACTCTTGGGGGCCAGTGAGCCTGAGCCTTTCTCCCACCCTTCATGAGCTTAGACGGAATGCCTGCTCCCTTGAGATGTGAGGTCTGGGGGCCCCAGACAGGTGGCCCTCTGTAGTAAGACAGAGGTTGCCCACAGTAGGGGCTCAAGGAGAATAGGCTGAATTCCGGGTCTGCAGAGGCCTCCAAGGAGAAAGGTGGGTGGGGTGAAGGGGGATACGGCCTGATACTCACAGTGCACCTCGATGAGCTCATCCAGGCTGGGGAAGATGTTCTGCAGTTCCTCCAGAGGAAAGAAGCCCCCGTCAGCCATGGGCTGGTAGAAGAGGTCATGCAACACCCGCAGCATGCGCACATGGGCCGCCTCTGTCACCAGCAGCTCTGGGGGCGGTGGGGTGGGGGTGGGGCAAAGCAGGAAGCATCACTGAGGAGAGTGATGGTTTCAGAAGTGGGCTGGGGGAATGAGGAGGGGAAGCCAGAGCCAGAGGGGGTGAGAATGTTTCCTAGGTGTTGGTCTAGGGGACACACTCTCTGGGTGGGGTCATCTGTCCCCTTAAGCAGCCAGGGAGGATTCCTTGACTGGCAGTGCCTTTCCCTTCTGCCAGCCAGAGTGAGCAGTGGTTCCAATTTGCTGGTTGTGGGACTTTCAGTAATAAAACTGGGGAAGCCAAGAGGGGGCTGTAGCTCAGTGGCAGAGCGATTGCCTAGTGTGCATGAGACCCTGGGTTTGACCCTCAGCATCACAGAAACACAACAAAACTGAGAAAGTCCTAGGCAAACCAGGCTGAGTTCGTCCCCCCACTAGCAAGTTTGCAGCTATGTATACTGTCCAACCGTCCAGCCGTTTTCTCAGCTGTGATTTCTGTATGATGATTCCCTGTAGCACAGGTTGGTAACTCAGATCCAGGGATCCCCCTAGAGGGTGTGTGCACAAATTCCAGGGCCCCAGAAGTCTGCTGAAACTAAATGCACTGTTATGTGTGTTATGCATATTTTTCTGAGAGAAATTACTATGCTGGCCAGTGGGGTAGCCACTAGCCTCATACATCTGTTTACATTTAAATTAATTAAAATGCAAATGAAACACAAGAATCCAGTTCTCAGTTGTATCTACCACATTTTAAGATGTATATGTGGCTGGTCTTACAGACAAGCTGGACATGCAGACAAAGCACACTTCTCACCGTTCCAGAGAGTTCTATCACATAGGACTGCCTATGTTTTTATCATTTTAGAAAGGTTTATGACCCAAAAAGTATTCTCTGTGTACCTGAAAAGTCAGAGTTTTGGTTTTTGCAGTGCTTCAGATTGAACCCAAGACTGCGTGCTAAGAAGTACCTACCACTGAGCCACACCCCCAGCCTGTGCCCTAAAAACTCTGAATGAGCATCTTTCCTACTATTAAGAAACCTGTAAATAAACTTTCAAACAAGCTTCCACATGTTCTCTACTTTTGCCATCCCTCTTCCCACACACAATTAGAAAGCACACACACACAAATTAAGACCAGAAGATTCACCCACATCTCCCCACCCAGAAGCAAGCCCTGCTAATACATTGATCATTTCCCCAAACTTTTCCCTGTGGGAACCTTTTTCCCCTAAGTCATTAAGATCGTACTAATAACAACAATCCCAGTAAATGCGTGTCCCCTGTGCCCAGCACTGCACAGAATGTTCACATGATCCTCTCATCTTCATGACAGTCTTGAAGGAAGAAGCGTTAGAGCCCATGTTTCACAAATAAGGAAACAAAGGCTTACACTGGAAATATAATTTTGCATACTGTTTCTGGCACTTTGTTTTCACAGGACTGGAGATAAAGCCAGAGCTCTGCACATGCTAAGCAAGTGCTCTACCATGAGCCACACCCGAGCCCCTAGCTACAAATTCTCTGAAAACATAGCTTTGATAGCTGCATCAAGCAGCTGTCTGTAACTTATGTAATCAGCCGTCCTGTGTTAGTTACGAGCTGCTCTCAGGCATCGTGATGGTAAACAACACCAAGATGGACATCTCCCTGCACGTCTCTCTCCTTGGTCACAGCAGGGTGGAGGGGGTGGCACTCACCGCTGATCACCTCCTGCCGCTTCACCTGGCTTTTGGGCAGGCTGAGGAGGGTGTCCGGGGGGACGAGCTCCCGCCAGCCAGGAGGCTCTTCTGGCTCCAGCTCCAGTCCTGACCGCCCTGGCTCCCCCTCATCTCCAGGCTCAGGGCTGTGGGCAGAGGCCTTGTAAGGTCCCAGCTTGGGACACCTCAGGAAGGAGACTTTGGCTTCTTAGTGTTCAACCTCTCTGTACCCCTGGGTTGGTCCATGCTGCACAGAAGTCCCCAAAACTAGACAAAAGTGTTCCCCCCCACTCCTCCAAGGCCCACGATCATAGCTGGCTTTTAGTGACCTCAGCATCCGCTGCCCCCTGTGACTGGCAACAACCCCCTCCCTGACTCTCCAGGCTGCCTCAGTGGATGGGGAGAGAGACGTACGTGGCTCGTCGGGCAGGGCCAAGCACGGCCGTGGCGGAGCTGGGGTCCATGTCCACGTCGCTCCGGGAGCGGCCCCCACCCCGGCCCTTAGCCCCGAGGCTGCCCCGGGAAGGCCGGCGGCGGTCGCTCACCCGCAGGCTCTCTGAGCGCCCCAGACGCCCTGATAGCCTGGACCCCGAGGTCAAGGACAGAATCAGGCAGAGGCCAGGACAGAGACAAGGACAGACCAGGACAGGAACAGAGACAGGGAGAGACCAGGACAGGGACAAGGAGAGATTGGGACAGGGACAGAGGGAACCAAGACAGGGCAGGAGGGACCAGGACAGGGGAGACCAGGACAGAGATAGAGGAGACCAGGACAGGGACAAGGAGAGACCAGGACAGGGACAGAAGAGACCAGGACAGGATAGGGGAGACTAGGGCAGAGGAGACCAGGATAGGGACAGAAAACAGGACAAGGACAGAGGAGACCAGGACAGGGACAGGGACAGAGGAGACCAGAACGGGGACAGAACGGGGACAGGACAGGGACGAGGAGAGAACAGGTTAGGGATCAAACATGCAACAGAAGAGAGAGGAGAGTTAGAAGTAGTGGGATTTGAGGTGCCCGGGCAGTGGAGGGTGGTCAGGAGCACTGAAATTTGATGGGGCAAGGGGGACCCAGTGTGGTAGAGGACTGACCCCCCCTTCCCTGAAGCAGGGGAATAGGGATAGAAGGGGAGAGAGGAAGATTTAAATACTTAGCTCTTCAACTGGGAAGTGACGCTCCCCACCCACCCCTCAGAGGGGCTGAAGGGGAGAGGGTGGCCGAGGGGAGGGACAGGGGCTGGGAGAAATGGGGGAGGGGCTAGCCCTCCCCCACCAGGGCCCAGGCACCCACCTCTTCCACCTTCTGGGGAGAGAGGGGCACAGGGTCAGAGGTGGACCAAATGGAACCCTACCCACCTCCTTACACCCACCAAGGGGCCCCAAAGCAGCAGCACAAAGACAGGCAGGGGGCAGAGCCTGCCCCCCAACTGTGAGGGGGACAGGGCCCCCGGGGCACGGAGCACGGAGCACAGAGGGGGGATGAAGGGCACCAGGGGCAGAAGCGAGGCTGGCAGGGGCCTGAAGACAAGGGGAGGAAGGGACTGAAAATGAAAGGGGTAGGAGAGGCTGAGGAAGAAGAGGGGAGGAGGGGAAGAAAACCTGGCCAGAGAAAGGAGGAGGAGAGAAGGAAGGAGAACAGAGGAGAGAGAGGAGGAACAGCGAACACGGAAGGAGGGAGAAAGGGAGGAAGAGAGAACGACGACGAAGAGTGGAGGAGGACAGAAGAGCAGAGGAAGGGGCGCAGCATGGAGCTAGCTCAGGAGACGCAGGTGCGAATGGCAGCGGCAACCCCCACCCCCAGGAAGCTGGCCCTGCCCTGCCCTCCCGGCACCCGGGTCAGGCACCTCTCCGTCTCAGCACCCTCCTCTGTGCTCTCTGGAGGCGCTGGGGGCTCCAGGTTCATTGTGCCCTGTGGGGGTGGGTCCCCCAGCTCCAGGGGAGCATCCACACCTGCAGAGTGGAGGGGGGAGCTAAGCTGGCTGGAAGGCCCTGGGGTGGCAAGACTCTCCCTCTAGGGGCCTCGGTCTCCCCTGCTGAGGAAGGGGGTGGGGACTAAAGCACCCGGTGCCTGGCAGACACCATGCCACAGCTGGGTCCCTTAAGGAGAGACAGATGTTAAGAATGCAGAGAACATGGCAGGAGCCAAGGGGTGGTGATCCTCAGGACTAGGGTGCCCCCTGCACACATCCACCCAGCGAGACGGCAATCTCCCAAGGCAGGGGGGACTGGAGGCAGCAGGGCCTCTGCCAACATTCCTCCTCCCAGCCCCGTGGGCAGAGGTAGACCACACGTGGAGGGGAGTGGACAAGTCACAGAGCATAGCACTGGTAAGATGCAGAGTGGGGATGGGAATGCAGGCCAGGCCAAGCGGCCACCTCAGATCCAGGGTGCCGAGAGCCACACAGTCCTGAGGAACATGAACGATGAAGTTACTGGGGCAACTGCCTCAACACTCAAGGGGGCACGGAAGTGATCTGAGGTGGTCTGCCTGTACTCAGGTCCTGCAAAACCAGGCCCCAAGGAATGATGGAAGTGTTAGTCCAAGGAGGGGCAGACACGACACTGTGCCCAGAAGCGGGGAGAGGCAGATGCTGAGAACAAAGGGGAGGCCTCGCCAGGGACGGCCTTTATTTGAGCAGGTCCTGCCGTAGCCCAGGAAACTCACCTGGTTCCCGGTCTGGGCTGTCTCCAGACAGAGGGTGCAGAGAGACTCCAGGGATGTCCTGTCCAGAAGCCCCAACGTTCCGGTCCCGAGAAGGCACTCCCAGGCCTCCCTTCCGGTCTGTAGGGCCTGGCTTCTCAGCTGGGGAGACAGCAGGGAGAAAGAAGGAAATGAGAGGGCAGCAGTGCCAATCCACAACTGCAGGGAACCCAGGAGGCGGCGCTCTGCACCTTCTCCCCACCATGGGGAGACCTCCCTCCTCCCTCAAGGACCAAGGGTCCTCCCTACACACTGCCTCCTCTCCAGACCCAGCCCTCCTCCCTCAGACCCAGGATGGATGCTCTGGCTACAGGTTCATTACCATCAACCTCGCTTTTGAGGTGTCGAAAATCTGGAGCTGAAACAAGAGAGTGGGACAGTGAGGTGGGGGTGGTCTGGAAAAGACAGGGTGGGTCTGAGGCCAGGGCCACCTTACCCTGGGGCTCTCCCCGGTTCCAGCGAGCAGCATCCAGGATACTGCTCAGACCTTTCTTGGTCTTGGGAGGCTCGTCTGACCGCTTGTTCCCCATCACCTGCGAGGTTGGGGGGCAGAGGAGGTTAGCATGTTCAAGATGCAAGAAGGCAGAATAGGACCCCAGGGTCAGGCAGGGTCTTGAGGCTCTCCCAGGGTGTCTTTGGAGATAAAAGGGCCAAGTTTGGCCTCAGCACCTTTTTCCGGAAGAAGTTCCTCCCCGACTTCTTGTCCCCGCTCTTGGTCCGCACCCCCAGGTGTCGCATGTACAGGCTGATGGCAGTGACCACAGCAGCACTGTGGGGAGGGGACAGTGAGGGCTCAAAACACAGACATGTGCACACTACTGTCCCAGTGTAGAGGCACAGCCTCGCCTCCCCATCCCACAACCACTTCCTGAGTCTCTGAGGAAGGAGGGGAGGGCTCAACAGGCAGGCAGTCCAGGCCTCAGCACCCTCCCCAACCCCAGGGGACCAATGGCCTCTCCTGCCATGCTGTCCACCCCCATTACCTCTTTTCTTCATCGGTGGAGATGGTATGTCTGTAGGGAAAAGAAAACAGTTTTGTGGCAAAGCTGTGAAGTCTGGGGTCCCTGCCAACGAGCACACCCCTCCGGGCTGCGCTCACTCTCTGAGTAGGAAGGGCAACTGTGAAGCGTCAGAAGGAAGGGAGGCTCTCTTCCAGGTGGATGGGCGCTGCCTAGACAGGCCTGAGAGCCCGGCCCAAGCACAAGAACACGGACAAGACCCAGGAACCGCAAAGGGACCCCAAAGCCAAGAAGGGAAGATCCAGGACCGGGATGAATGAAAATGCCAGGGAGGAGGAAGAGCCCTCGTGCTAAGAAACAAGCCCTGGGGCTGGGAGGGACCCGCAAACTGGGGACTGAGGAGACAGGGTGCCCGGGCCACTCACTGCATCTCCTCCAGGTGGGTCAGCAGTCGCTCGGCCACATGCCGTTCGCGGGCCTCATAGCTCGTTCGGTCCCGCCCGACCCAGGCCTCCAGCTGGGCCAGCTCCTGCTCCCAGGGCGTCATGCCCATGAGCCTCTTGGAGCGGAAGTCCTCCAGCTGCCGGCCCACGGCTGCCTGCTGGCTCTGCACCACCTCCTGCACGAACCGCCTCTGGACATCCTCAGAGATGAGGTCAGGCCGCGTGCGGTCTGCAGGGACACACATGGGCTGGGGGCCAAGTCTCTGAGCCCCGCTCCCCACTCGCTCAGACCATAGTCCCCATCCAACTGCAGACAGCCAAGCTTCCCTGGGGTGCCACTATCAAGGGAGGAATGAATCTTGACCTCTCTCCCCAGGTGTCCTGGGAGGCGCTGCCCCTGTCAGAGACCCTCCCTCAACTCTAGTCCCCTTCTTCTCTCCTTACCAAGTTCAAAGGCGACGTTGGGAGGGACCAGCACCCGTAGGACCTGCTCAGGGGAGAAACTTTAGTGAGGGGGAACTCTGGGAGAGATGGGGATGCAGCCCAGGAGGCCCGGTAGGAACAAGAGTTCGGGGGAGGAGAGGATGCTGGGGAGGGCCCAGGTGGCAGTCACCCCAGGCCAAGCTGCCCTTTAAGCTGCCTCAGTAGGCGGAGGTCGGGAGGTGCACAGAGGCTCTCCAGGGCCAAGTAGGTGGGGATGGGTGGCTTAAGGGTGTCTCTCACCGCGGTCTTATCCAGGAAGCTGTGGTAGAAGTCGAGGAAGGCCTTCTTGGCCTCCTTGGGGCCCAGCGAGCCCAGCATATCCGCATGCAGGCAGCAGAGCTGGGGAGGACATACAGTGTGACTGTTCTCCTTCCCGGCACCCAACCACACTCCCCCCTCTGGATAGCCTGAGGGGTTTCCCAGCCCCCAGGTGCCCAGTGACTGAAGGGCTCTCACGCCACCTCCGGGGGAAGCGCTCCCTGATCTCTACCTCTACCCCCCAGGCCTTGCCTCCCCTAGCCTCTCTGGGGTCATCACCATGAGCACGTCCTAATTTTCTATCCTCTATAGTTCTTGCTGTTTCTGTCTCTTCACTACTCCTCCTGGTCATACCGAGGGCTCAGTGTATACCAGATGTGATTCTAAGTCCTTGTTGTGCATAAATGAATCTGTTCGATCACAGGGATCATCATTACCCCCATTTTTTTGTTTTGCCTTTTTATTAAAAGTACTGGGGATTGAACCCAGGGCCTCTTGCATGCTAGGCACATGCTCTACCACTGAATTATATTCCCAATTCTTTTTTATAATTTTATTTTGAGACAGAATCTCACCAAGTTGTCCAGACTAGCTTCCAACTTGGAATTCTCCTGCCTCAGCCTCTGTCCCAAGTAGTTAAAATTAAGTGTGCACCATGGAGTGCAGCATACATTACTCCCATTTTATAGATGGGAAAACTGAGTTTAAGATGCCTACTTGGGCTGGGGTTGTAGCTCAGTGGTATAGCACTAGCATGTGTGAGGCACTGGGTTTGATTCTCAACACCACATACAAATAAATACAATAAAAAGGTCCATCGACAATTTAAAAAAAAAAACAAAAAACAAAAGATGCCTACCCGAGGTCACACAGCTGGTAAGTGGCAAAGCTGGGATCTGAACGCAGGTAGCCTGTCTCTATGACTCCCCATTGTCTACAAATACTGTGAGCAACTTTAGAGTTTGCTGTGGACACAGCAGTGGTGGGTAGGGTCTGATCCTGAGTCCCCATGCACAGCAAGGGATTGATAAATAAATGGGTGGAGGAGTCGGGCTCACTCAGCATCTCCTGAGGTTGCCTGTGTGCCAGCTCTGGGCTGGATGACTCTGGCAGTGCAGCAGGGACTCCAACCTGTCCTGACTCACCTAGCAAGTGACAAGGCCTTAAGTGTGGTAAGGCAGACTTTCTCTGAACAGTTTCAACAAATCTACGTCCACGCTCCTTACCTCCACCCCTGAAATAAAGCCTGAAGGGCCACATGAGGGCAAATCTCAAAATGCCAGAGGCCATCTGAGGTCACTTCAACAAGCTCTGATCCTCTCTAGGCCTCAGTTTCCACATTCATACACAATATGGCAGTTAGCACCATCCCTGTGCTGAGGGCTAGGAAGCATCCTCGTGTTCTAGAAACCCAGGGCTTAGGCAGGACTCCCTGATGAAGGGCATGCAGACAGGTATGATACTGGCCATTTCCCTGTTTCTGCCAGTTTCTAAAGCTTAGGCATCAGGATACCCAGTCTTTGCTTTTGATGTCCCCTTCCTTCTACATCTCCAAGGGTTCCTCTTCGCTATTGCTTTGTCTTCCAGTTTTCTGGAGGGAAGCATGGTACATTTCCATGCAGTGCATGCCTGAGCTGTCTCCCAGCTCGAGGCCCATGTTGGGCTGCTCTGGGTCTTCTTGGGATGAGGCCTCATCTACAGATTCCCACTGGCCAGTGCTGTGGCCTCTCCTTCATATATTACCTCCTGAGTTTTCTAGACTCTGAAGGTGTTTCTGGACAGTATGATCCTGAATCCACAAATCCCAGGTATCTTCTGCCTGGTGCAAGAGGTTTCTGGATTAACAGTTACGTCCTGCCCATGTGGTAGGCACTTGCGGTGGTTTCCTTATTTCAGATCAAGGGCTATGGTGTCATCCAGGCTGGGATGGCTAACAGCTTTCTCCCAAACACCGACCCCGAATGCTAACTGGTAACACCTGCAGAGGCCTAGCTCGATCCTCCTTCAAAGTCTGTGGGAAGGGCACTGTGACAGGGGACCCTGCTCCAGTCCTGGTAGGCAACCTACAGGATATGTTTCTGCCACGCTACAGGGTTCTCTGTGGCTGCATGAGGGCCTGCCATGGGTACCTCCTGGCCAGTGCTGTCGCCTCACAGGTTTACACGGGGTACTCAGTATTGTCTAGATCACATGGTGTGCTTTCTGGCTCTCATCTGCTGTGCTATTTCTAGATTTGTGCTATGTGTTCTGGATCTGTTTTCCAGACCCTCCTGGCTTGCCTTTACTGGTCTAGCTCACTGAAAGGTATGCCTGCCCAACCTTGCTTCCCCCTTCTCCCGCTGTGTCCTCACCAGAGGTCCTGGCTCAAACTGCAGGGCCACATGCTGCAGGAGGGCCATGAGGTGGGCGGGGCGCCGCTTCACCTGCTCCAGGCTCTGGAACTGGCTGTTTTGCTCCTCTGAGTTCTGCAGGTGGGAAAGAAGGTAGCTAAGAGCCTTGGGGAGAGGTGAAGAGGCCTTGGTGGCCCTACCTGGTCCATGGCATCTCTCAATGGATCCAAACTGGGGAAGATTCTGGGAAGTTGGGGGTGGTGATGTGTCTACACCAGAATGGTGACAGTAGAGACAGAGGTTGGAGAGAATGAATGAGATTTAATGTCATATCCATGGGAGACAAGAACAGAAATTAGGAGAGAAGGAATGGGAATCCATGGTGGGGGCAGAGATAAATTGGGGCCAGAGTAAGAAGCCTATGCTGGAATGGGGGCACTGATTGGCAGGAAGCTGAGGAAGGCGGCATGGGGAAGATGAGAGAATAAGAGATGGGCAGAGGGGGCACAGCCAAGGATGGAGAATTGGCCCTGTGAAGGGACACTGACTGAGGATAAGACAGAAGATTTCCACTCCATCTCCCACTCACCGTCTCCAGCTCATTCTCGAAATCCTCGTCCTCAGCCCCAATGATGCTGACAGGCACCATGCCAGGCCGTGGGGGCCCTGGAGCCTGTGGAAGCGGTGGCATGGCTTCAGTCCACAAGGCTCCCCACCTCACAGCCCCCCAGTCCCCACACCCTCCCTGACTCGTCACTGTCACTCACCACCCCTCGGGCGATGTCTTCCATCTCCAAGGCTCTGTGGGGCTGGGAGAGGAGGGGCTGCGGTTAGGGGTGGGAGGAGGCAGCCCGGGGCGGTTACTCAGAGATTCCTGGCCCAGGTGTGAAGGTGAGTAAACAGCCTCCCCCCATCCCAGCCTCCGCAGCTCAATGGGGCCTCTGTGTGGCCACAAAGAGCCCTTCAGAGACTAGCCAGGGAGGGCGGGGAGCCCAAGGACCGGAGGGGGGGTGCAGGCTGGAGGCCCAGGAGCCTGGGTCCACAAAAGGACTGTGGGTGTGAGCTGGCAATCTGGGTCCCTAAATGAGGAGGGACCAGAGGCCTGGGGGTTGGCCCCCCGAGGAGGCAGGGCCTTCAGGCAAACAGTTAAAGGGAAGGTTGAGGGGAGGTAGGAAAGAGGACTAGGGTGTGGGGGGCTCTCCTCTGATCTGTGACAGGCCTAGGCCAGGATGTTGCCTCTGAACCCACTAGCCCCACTTCCTGTGACAGGAAGTCACAATGGCAAACCCCCAACCCCCAACTTTCTCCACACAAGAAAACAAAACTCTGAACCCTCCTCTAGGGGTTCTTCTTTCTTTCAGGAACCAACGATCTTTCCCAGCATCTGGTCCCAGAAAATGAGGGAGGGGCCCTTGACAGCTACCCCCAAGGCGTGAGTCTCCCTCTAACCTACATGATCTTCCGGGGGTGGGGCCTGACTGTCTCTCCCTGGAATCTGTCTCCTGTCTCTGCCCTTCTTTCTGCTTCCTGGGCTCTTCCCCTTCTTTCAGCCCAGTCTCCTCCTGACTGATCTCTGCCTCTCCACCCTCCTCCACCCTGGTTCCATTACTCCCTGCTTCTCTCCCTCTGTGTGCCTGCCTGCCCTTCCACAGCCAGTTTCTGAAGTCCCAAGTTGCTGTGTCATTTTTCTCCATCCCTTTCTCTCCTCATCTCTCAATGTCTCTCCCATCTTTGTCTCTGCTTCTCCTTGAGTCTTTCCAAAGACATTTCTGTGTCCCTAATTAGCCTGAATAATGCCCCAGAAGCTGTGTCAGGCGGGAAGGAGCTGTGGGAAGATGGGTGGGGTGGATGGGGGGGTGCAGCTCCCTACACCCCAAAGCTATTTATAATCCTAGCTGCCTGAGACCCACCCTTTTCCCTCTTCCATGGGCCTCTTCCCTAGCACTCAATAAATGGTAGCTATGATATTGCTACAATTATAAAATAATGATGCTTTTGCCATCTTGTAGGATCCACCCAAGCAGGTATCATTTTTATTCTTTTCCATAAAAAGTGTGTCTACCATTCAAGCTTGGGTGATTTCAAGATTTGAGCAGTTAAATGTTCACATAAATAAATTTGCAAACCAAGGCAGAAAAATAACAGTAATTATTTATTATGAGAGCTAAACTCACCTAGTACTTACATTGGGTACTGCTCTAAGGACTGCTCATGTATTAATTCAGTTAAACCCCACAAAAGCAAGCACCTTGTGCTAGTCTCATTCCTAGACCATCAGTTGCAACTTCTGGGTTGGAAGATATGACCACTGACAAGAATCCACACTTATCCCACTTAAGGATGGAAAAGTTCAACTGAGGCAACACTGTTCCAAAGGAGGAGCTGAGGTTGTAGCTCAGGCGTAGGGAACTTGCCTAACATGAGTTCCAAACCCTGAGTTCCAAACCCACAACCGGGGCAGGGAAGGAGCAAAGAAGGGAAGGCATATTATCTGAGCCATGCTTAGTGCCAGGTCTCAAGTCATACTTGACAAGCATCATCTCCTCACTCCTCATCATAATTATATGAAATAATAGCTAACACTCAATGTGCACTTAGTATATGCCCAATACAGCATACCGTGTTACAGATGCTTACTCACAGAATCCTCTCCGTGACCTCGTGAAGCCAGTAATATTCTGATTTAATTTTTTTGCCACTATTATTCTCATCCCCATTTTACAGAGAAGGAAACTGAAGCACAGCTCATAAGAGACAGAGCCAAGATTCAGATGCAGGCAGTCTGGCTTCAGAGTAGATGAATTTGATAGACTGCATTACTTCAGAGCATAAGGATCCCCCACCACACCCTTAGGAAACTAAAATCTGAACCAAAAGCTCTGATACACAAGTCTCTTTAGGAGCCTGGGAAAGTCAGGGGTATGCAGCTGCTGTGGCCTGGGCAGGAGTGCAGGTTGGATCTGGCCTGGGGCTCAGGGCTGGGACTCGGGTGAGAGGAAGTGCTCAATGTTTAGGGCATGGGAGGGGAGGGGGCCCCCACAGAAGCTACGGAATTATAGGTGAAGTTGTCCAAGGGAAAATGTGATCTATAGGCGACTGACAAGGCCTGGGATCCAGCAAAGGGAGCACCGTGTGCATGAGGGTTTGCTTCATCGACAGGTTTAGAAGGTTCATGGGGTGGGTATTCTAGAGGAAAGTGCCGAACATGGGCCCCTGGGTTCTCTGCAGGGCTCAGGGTCTATAAGATATTGACAGGATGACCCAGGATCTCCAAGAACCTTTGGGAGTCTTGGAGAACCTAAAAGGAGCCCTTAGAATGTATAAAGCCCCAGATTCTATTGACACACGGTGGATCTAAAGAATCTGAGATAATATGGATCATGATTCTATAGGGAAAGCAGCCAGTCTACGGGACTTATGGAAACTTAAATGGGGGCACAGAATTCTTGCAGGGGTGTGTGGTGTATCCCGGGACCCAAGATCTATAGGGCCCAGGATTCTAGGGGACGTTATTGACCTATCAGAACCCTATGTTTATAAGAGGCCGGCCCTCCACGGGAGGCTAGCCGGAACCTGGAGGGTCTGAAGATCTTGTAACCTATATGGAACGTGGCGGGTCTTCACGAGCCCCAAATCTTACATGGGACGTGGCGGCTCTACACCGGCCCTAAACTCTATAGGGATGCAGAGGTATAAACAGCCGGGGATGCCGGGTCGGACGCGCAGAGCCTGACGCCAGCTAGGACCCGCGTCCCTCACCTGCTTGGGTTGGAAGAGAAGTCACTGCAGCCGCCGAAACCGAAGCCTCCGCGCGCGGGCTCCGGGCTCCCCCACCCCTGCCGCCGAGTCGCTCTAGCCGCCCCAGAGTCCACTTTACGCCCAGCTCCACTCCTCCCGCCGACCGCTCTAGCCTGGCTCCTACCAGGCTTCTGCCCTCGCGACTCTACTCCTCCGCCCGCCGCTCTAGCTTTCCACTGCGCCACGCTGGCCAGATAGGGCCGCTCTGGCCTGCCTTGGAGGGCCGGCGTTTCCGTATCTCGACTGCCCCTGTCACTCTTTCGGCCCCGCCCCCCTGACCGGAGGTAAGGGTGGTTCCAACTCCTAGCCAGAACTCAATCCGACATCACCGTCTCGCTCTGTCCCTAAATCTCTGGACCTTGCACTGGGGGTCCGCGCCTTATTTGCCTCCCCAACACGGGAACCTGCTGAATTCCCAGCGCTCATACATTCCCTCCGCAACACCACCACCCCTTTCCGCTGGAGCTGGAGAGCTAAAACCTTGGGTTTGAGCATACCTTTCCTTGACATCAGGGTAACATTGAAAATGCAGTGACTTGTTTCCAAGCCTCAGTCTTCCCATCTGTACAACGCGGGAAGTTTCGAGCTCTCTCCCCTACTCCCATCTCCCAGGGTATAATTAACGGCCCAAAGAGGAGCTTCCCAAAAACACTTTCAAACGTGCTCTGCAACTCTCAGCTTCCCAGCGGCCCACGGCGTTATTGTTGTTGTTTTTCTTTTTAGGTGGCCCTAGAGCGTGCAGGGATGGAGGACGGCGCTTAGCTGAAAGCAACTTAGAATTCAAATCCCAACTGCACACTGTCTCACGAAGTGTCCCTGGCACGAGTCGGTTCGGTTTCCCGGGCCTCAGTTTCCCCACCCGTGCAGTGGGTGTGATCATCCGTCCTGAACAGTTGGGAGCCTTGACCCCGGCTCACAGCGTTCATCCCCGCCCCCTGGGCACTTGACAAATATCAGAGCGCTCTCTGTCCCCTTTGACAGATGGAAAAACTGAGGCCCCAGGAGGGGCGGGCGCGGGGTCAGGGGTCTCGGAGGAGAGGCCCCTCCGCCGCCGCAGCGCCCCAGGCCCCGCTCTCCTCCGCCCCACTTCCCCGGGCAGCCAAGGGGAGGAGGCCGGGCGGGGCCGGGACGGTGTACCTGTTGTCCGCGCTGGGAGGTAACCGGCGGGGCGCCCGAGGTCGGGCTCGGCGATCCCGGGCCCTGCGTCCCGGCTCCCGCTTCCTGGCTCCGGCGGGGCAGGAAGTTGGGGCGTTTTTCCGGAGGCCCCCGCCCCGCCGCCCCTCCCCGCTTCCTGCCCGCGCCCCGCGCCCGCCCGGCACCTCCGCTTCCTTCCCCTTCTCGCCGCCCGCCCGGCCCCTCCTTTCCCCCGGGCACCGGCCCCGCCCGGTCCCGCCCGGCCCTCCCGGCCGGGTCCGTCTGTCCGCGCGCCCAGCGGGCTCCCTGGTGCTCGCATCTCCGGCCGGGGTCCCGCATCGCCTCGCCCTCCAGCCGGGGCGGGGGACCAGGGCAGCCTCCCCTGCCCTCCGTCTCCGTGCGCCCCTGCTCTTCCTCTTTCTTCGCCCCTCTGGGCGTCCTGCTTCTGTGCCCTTCTCGCCTGGTCCCAGTGGCTCATTCCCTCCCCTGTGGGGTCTTTCTCGTCCTGGCCGGTTTTCCCCGCCCTTCCTCCTCTGTCCCTCTCTACCTTGTAGCCCTTCTCCCCTCTCTCATCTTTCTGCATCCGCCCCTCAGGCTCTGGCTTTCCCTGACAGTCTCTTCGGTCAGCCTCTCGTGTCCAGGTGTCCGTGGACTTGTCTTTCCTCTGTCTCTTTCTTGCTGCCTCTCTTTCCGCCTCCTTTTGCCTGTCTCTTGAATTCCCAGTGTCCACTTCATCCCTTCTTCCCTTGCTGGCTCTCCTTGACTGCCTCTTTGTACCTCTGCCACCCTCTTCTCCCTACTTGAGTGACTGGGTGTCACAGCCTGTCACTTTCCCCTGGGTTTCCTCCCCTGTCTCCCCATAGAGGAATTCAGAACAAACCCTACAGGATAGTCCACTCTTTCCAGAGTTTAAAAAGGCAATAAAAAATTTGGTAGCCATGACACCCCTTCCACTTACCCTCTTTGCTTGGGGACATGGAGAGGGCTGAGGCACTAGAAGGGGCCAAACCGGTCCTTCTATTGGGGTGGGGGATTTGCCAGGAGACTTCCTGTTTTTTGGGTGGGTGGGTGGGGGTGGCCAAGTCTGACTACCTGGTCCCAGGTGTAGGGAGTGGGTGGACATGACTTGGGCCCAGAATCCTAGGTCTGGAGGAGAAGAAGGCTTAGGCCTGAACTCCTGGGTCCCAAGGAAGGAGGGGGTGCGTCCTCATGAGATCCATGACTCCTGCCAAGATCTGCAGTTGGGAAGGATTTATTATCACTAAGTGGCCATGACAGATCCAGGAGGAGGGGGTGACACTAACGAGGCTGTTGTAATCAGCTCCCCTAGAGGCAGCGATTAAGGGCTCATTACCCACTGGGGAGGGAGCCTGGGAAAGGCAACAGGGGAGGGCTGGGTTAGTGGGGGGGGGGCAGTCTCCAGGGAAGAGTGGGACACTCCAAGGGGGAAGATGACTCAGGAAGCTCCCAGGAAAGAGGAGAGAACGTTCCAGGAGAGAAGCTGGAGTTGGGTGCACATAGCAGACAGGTCGGGGTGCCTATGCTGGGGAAGGAGTCACGGCTTCTCCAACTGGACATCTCCAATGTGGAGGCTGCCCACGTCCTGGTAGGTGCCCTGGAGGCCCCTGGAGATGTCCTCATACATGGAGCAGTCATCGATGTTCAGGCCCTGTAGGGACACCATGGAGTACAGGGCATCAGTGCCCTGACACCTGGGGTCCCTGCCTTCAATCTACCCCAGGGAGGGACCCCCCCAACATACGTGCTCCTGCTCTACCCCCACCTTCTGCTCACCTCATAAAGATTTTCATCTTCATAGTCATCCTGGGTGTCCACCCCAAACCTCTCATTCTGCCAGCGCTTCTGGGGGGTTTGAGGGAGTGGGAGGAGGCATGAGTAGGAGGAGATGGTGATGAATTTTTCAGACCCTCCTGGATGCCAATGATATTTTCCCAGAAAGGGTAAGGGACATGCCCAAGGCCATGTATGAGCTATGTGACAGGTCTCCTGGGTTCCTTTTGACTGTCTCCACTGCCTTATTATTCTCCAGGATTGACTACAATAATAATAATAGTAAATAATAATAGTAGCCTGAGGAGCAAGGACGGCTTGAGGACACAGGTCCTGTACACCTTGCTGTTGGCTACATCTGCAGGGGACTGGGCTTCTGGGTGCAGGCAGGAGGGTGAGACACCCTGAGTGAGTGAGCACCTCCCTGAGGAGGGAACAGTGGGGACACAGTGAAAGGGGAACAATGAGAACAGCCCTCTGGCCCACACCACTTAAAATCCTCTCAGGTTAGTTCTCTTAACCCCCATCTCCCCAGACAGATGCATGCTCTCAGTCTTCCAAATTCTGGGAGGTGGAACCTGGGGGTCTTACCCTGAACAACAGCAGTGTCCCTGGTACCACAGCACAGAACAGCAGGATGATGCCCTCGGCTGTGATAATGCGGTTCTTGGTGCCCTCTCCCATGTCCAGGAAGGGTCTGGGGGGCAGCTCTGTGAGGAGGGGTTGCTGCTCAGAAGGCTGGCACCTCCTGCGCCCCAGCTCTTGGCCCTCTCCCTCCCCCTGCCAGGCCCAGAACCCCTGAGCCCACAGACCTGTAGGTGAAAACATCAGTCACTGTGTCCATCCAGTTCCAAGCCCATGACAAAGGCACTGGCTCTATCCCCACTTCACAGATGAGGAGAGTTGGAGGGGGGCATGGTACTGGGGCCAGAGCGGGGCTACTCACCTCGAACCCGCAGGTAGGTACCGCAGGAGTACCTTAATTTTCCATTTTCTTCCACTCGGCACTGGTACATGCCCCCGTGGCTCTTGTTCACCTTTGGGATGGTCCACTCACCCTTGGGGCTGTGGCCTGAACCCAGGAACATGGGCGGCCAGGAGTGGTTGCCCTGGATGATGAGCCACCAGGTGACGTTGGGCCTGCTGCCATTGTGCTGGCACTGGAGGCGGGCCTCATCCCCCGTGCTCACTGTCACTGACGGTGGGCCCCCATGCACCCACAGGGCCTGGCACCCAGGGCCTGCAGAAAGGTAGGTGGAGTCAGGGTCAGGGTCTGGGGTGCAGGCCCCTGGGAAGCTCCAGCACTCCTGGGTGTGTCCCCTGCCTCTCCTGCACACCAACTTTGTGCTTTGGCCTCTGCAAATTCTGACTTTTGGATGTTTGATTTCCTAGTATGAAATGTCCCTGCCCAGACAACTCCTCCCAAAGTCAGTTCAGGCAGCACCCTCAGCGAAAGCCTTCCCCGTGCATGTTCCCACCCCCAGGCTCAGGCCAGCCCTGCACCCAGTTCACCCAGGGTAACTCCATTGCAAAACCCTTGGTTCTGGCTTCCCCTGTATGTGTGTTGTGGGGGGCGGCTGAGGCCCAAGGAGGGCAGGGGATTGCCCAGCATCATTGGGGCTGTTCAGAGTGGCTGTGGGGGTTCAGATTCCCAGCTCCTTGGGCCTGCTCCTGCTTGGGACCCAGCAAACAGTCTTGGGGCCTACTTGTGAGCCTGGATCAGTTCCCAGTTCTCTGTAACTTGAATGCATCAACCTAGGGGTCCTGGTGGGTTTATTCCTTCCCCCGCACCTGGAATTGGGAGTGGGGCATCCTAGGGTGGAGACAAAGGTGTCTCAGATAACACAAATGGTGCGACTCTACTTCATGTACAACCAGAGAAACAACAGTTGTACCCCATTTGTGTCCAATGAATCAAAGTAAGTAAATTAAAAAAAAAGAAAAGGTGTCTCAGAAGGAGGCAGGGGTGGCCCAGTGGCTGTGGTGTCTCCTCTGGCCTCCTCTGGGATGCCCCAGCTGTCAGGCTTCCCAGTTCAATCCACATGGTCAGCTCCCTGTCTTTGGGAGGTAAAAGGAGGAAGGAGTTGAGGAAGTGGGGAAGGCAGAGGAGGTGGGGAAAGAGGCTGAGCAACCTCATGGTCACAGGCTTAAGACTCAGACAGATGTGAGCTCTAGTCCTGTTACTAGGGTCACTGGGGTGAGTGACCTTTCTCTCTGAATTCCTTAGTCAATGTGTTCACAGCCCTTGCCAGCTGGCCTTGGGTGGGGGAGGGGAGGAGAGGCGAAACACCCCCCCCCCCACTTGGGCACTGAGAAAGGGCAGCCTACATAGAGGGCAACTTACATTTAGGACAGAGGAGAAAGCTTTTGCTCCCCTTTGGCTCTTAGTGCCACCCCCAAATCCCCGTCCTGCCACCTAATTTCCTTATTTTGACTTGTGGGAACAGGGCGGGGAGGGTGGCCCTCTAGGTCCTCCCTCCCTCCCTCCCTCCCTCCCTGGGACTGTGGAGACCCAGTCCGCTTCCCTGAGCCTCCTCCAGCTTTACCTGGGCACAGCTTGGATTGGTCAAACCAACAGCTGCGATTTCTGCAGGGCCTTCCCTAGCTCCCCGTTCATCTGACCTCTCCCTGCCCCCACTACCTGTGCCTGTCCTCCGGCCTGCTCGCCTCCTCCACCCCTTCACACACCACCTGCTCTTTGGCCACATACCCAGGCAGGCTGTAGAGAGCAAGAAGAGGAGGAAGATGGTGGCAGGCAGAGCTGGAAGGTCTCCTGGACCCCTAGGCATCTTCTCCCAGCTGGCAGGCGAGTCTGGGCTGCAGCAGTCCTGGGGTACCAGATTCCACCCCAACCCCGCCCCACTTCCTGCCCTGCCCTGCCGGAGATGGGCTCCACTGGTCTTCACTGCGGGGCCCTTTGTCTGTTGTCCTGGGGGCAGCCCCTGCCGTTTGCTTTGAGCTGGTAGCTGCAGACCGAGTGGGGAGAAGCCGCTCCCTGCACCTGCAGTGGCCACAATTCCCCCGAGGCGAGGCGCTGCTGCTGGGGTGGGGGCAGAGGCTGGTTCAAGCCTGGCTCAGCACTGGTAAGTCTTGGGACAGAAGCTTGAGGGAGCCACAGTTCAGGGTGCCTGCTGCTGGCGGTCTGTGTGGTTCAGAACTCGGCTTCTGTCCCACTCCTAGAACTTGCTCCCCGCTGAGCCTGTTTCCTTACTTATTGGGGTTGTGAACAAGGATTTGCCCTCCTCTGAGTTTTGGATTTTTTTTTTTTTCCTTTTTTCCAGTACTGGCCATCAAACCCAGGGCCTCAGGCATTCTAGGCAAGAGTTACCACTGAGTTACATCTTCAGCCATGGCCTTGGCATCTGTAAATCCACAGATGAGGAGCAGAGGCTCTCCTTGACATTGTGACGTGGGATGGTGTGCCCAGCACCCAGGAGTTAGAACCATGATAAGCTCTTTACTGGAGTTCTGTTACATAGGTCTTCCCACATGGGACAACATAGGCCATTCGCCACTTTACAGGAGAGGAAACTAAGGCCCAAAGAGGCGGGGTTGTCGCTTTCCAGGTGTTATAAGTCTAGGAGTGATGGTGCAGGGATTCAAAGTCACCCTTTTGTTCCAGGTTTCTTTAAGCCTCTCATTCTTGGCCAGGGAAGTAAGTCTGAGTAGGGAGGGTGGAGTTGATGGATACCTGTGAGCAATCAGGGGACCCATGTACACACACACAGAGTGGCGCTCGCCTGTAATCCCAGCAACTTCGGAAGCTGAGGTAGGCAGATCACAAGATGGGAGGCCAGCCTGGGCAACTTTGTAAATCAAAATAAAGAGGCAGGGAGCTGGGGTAGAGTACCCTACGTTCAACCCCCAGCGCTGGGAAAAACAAAACAAAACAAGGCAGAAAACACTGCAGGGAGATTTTTATTAGCAAAAATATAGAAGCAACCCAAAAGACCACTTACAGGAGAACGAATTCATGGGTTGTGACAGTCGACCAACCAAATACCACAGAACAGGGGAAGCGTCAATAAGGCTGCCACTCAAACAATGTGAGGATGAGAAAGAAGTGCAGCATGATGCAGTTGACTTGTTTTCAAAAGGCAAAACACTGTGTGCTGCTTTGGGACACATGCCTGTAATGGCGACTTGGATAGATGACAAACGCCCAGTTCTGAGGAGGGTTACTTCTCAGGGAAGGAAGGACAAGGTTGGGGAAGGGCACACAGAGGGACTGGCCAGTTTTGGTTTTATTCCTTGCGTTTCTCATTTTTTATTTGTTCTGTGGTGCTGGGGATTGAACCCAGGGCCTTGTGCACACATAGCATGTGCTGTATCACTGAACTATACCATCAGGGCCCCTTGTGTTCTCTCTTAAGCTGGGCGGTAGGTTTATGGGTGGCTGTTTTACTGTTATGGATACTCTTTTGCATGCCTTAAGTATTTAATAATTAATAAAAAATGCAACAGTCACCACCTACAGAGGAGCACAGGCTTCAATAGTCCAGGATTCTGGGATCTGCATCTCAGTTCTGCCAACCCACTGGTCATCTGAGCCTCAGTGTCTTCTGTAATGTGGGTTCAATTCTCCTTTGTAAAACTGCATGATTAGGAAGTACACTTAGCACAGCTCCCAGGACAAGGTTAATTCTCCTGACTTTGGAGACCATCCCTCTTGAGACCCAGATGTTGTTGGGCCCCTGCTATCACTTAAGAGCACAGTGGTCAGCCCCTGTGCCTGGAATTCAACTTCAGTTTTTCTGGTTTCCAGGCCATTGACTGCCCCCTAGTGGTTGGAGAGGCAAAGCTGCAGGATTTCAAGCTCACTAGGGCCCAAGTTTACCTAGCACTGCTTCCTGGTGCCCCACCCTGTGTGGACCAGACACTTGGCATTGGGTCCTTATATCAGCTCTGTAAAGTGTTTTCATTCTCAACGGACAAGAGACAACAAAAATGGATTCCAGAACTGGGTGCTGACCGGTCTGAGTCATGCCAAGTATAACCTTTTGGGCCTCATTTTCTCGGCTTTTTCTTCCAAGACAGGTAGCCATAGGACTGACTCTTCCTGCCTCCCAACACCTAAGTGCTGCTTGGCACTTGACTGGGTGTACAAAATATTTGTGAAGTACCTGGCACATACTTGGCATTTATTCACCACTGACAACCTCCAAGCTGGGAGGAGTGGCAGCTTCACTCCCCACTGGGTGCAGGAGCTGTAGGTTGTCTATCTTAAATGCAAGGCCAACTGATTATCCACTGGCGTGCTGCCCTGAGCAAAGCTCAAGATAGAGATTATTTTGCTGAATCTCTCAGGGATAAGAGAGGGAGGACTACAGGAAGAGTCAGATGCACAGGGTCACAGAAAATTAGGAGCAGAGCTGGCTCCCCTCCGCCCCCGTGTTGGGGATGGAACCAGGTAAATGCTCCACCACTGAGCTATATCTCAAGCTGCAACCTAAACCTAAGTATTGAGTTCAGGTTTTGCTTTAAAGTGGATCAATCTGGGAGGGGGTCTGGTAACATTGGTTAAGTCTTTCAGGGGTTGGGCACCATGCAGATCTAACTGCCTCATCAGGGACCTAAGTAACAGGACCCACACCACTTGTCATGTAGAACTGGGGAGGCTACTGAGGTGGCTGCACCCAAGCATCAGAAGCAGGATCTCCCCACCAGAGCTCCATGGGTCTAGCCCTGCACAAAGTCCTAGTAGTTTAAGTGGCAGGTTGGATTTGCTGGAGGGATAGGTCCCAGGCCACCCCCTAATGCAGAAAGTAAGTAGGCCCACCTTCCCCATGTGGTCCTATAAACAGGTGCCAGCCTACAGAAGCCTGGCAAATTAATTTGGGTCCTGGGTAGCAGTGCACACCTGGTAACCCCCAAAACTGCAGGAGCCTATGGGGAGGCAGAATGGTACCAGTTGTGAGATCTGCAGATCTCTCTTCACTTACTCCCAGGGAAGACCCTAGCCCCAGGACTAGCAGATGCCACCTCTGCAACCTGGGCATCAGATTTGCCACCACTTAACCTGTCACCCTTGTTTCTTGCTTTCAGAGAACTGCAAAGACAGGATGTGGAGGAGGCACAGAGTCCCCTGACCCACTGCTGGAAAATGTCCTGTAAGGGGAGAGTTGTCTGAAGTGCCAGCTGCTGGTCATCATAACCATCCAGGGACCCCTTTCAGTCAGCATGAGACCCAGACCAGAATTACGAATGAGGCGATTTATTAACCCAGCATCCTTTTGTTCTAATGCTTCTTGTTGGCAGCTGCCACCTGTGGGAAAAGATGAAGAATTCAGCTCAGTGGTGAGGTCTCTGCTGGGACACTCTAATGGCCCAAACCCTAGATGCCAAGTGTACTCATCTAATCCTCGTAACTGTGGGCATCTCCCCATTTTATAGACATACAAACTGGGGCTCAAGCAAATGGATGAGCCCAACTTTTGCCCACTGCCCCCTGAAATCTAACCATCAGCGTTGATGTTGGTGCTGGCTCTTGTCTACCAACTCCCACAGGGCCGACAACTTCCATTCTTTTGTGACACTTCACCAAATGACTACATATCTCAAGACTTCTAGGAGGCCTGAGTCCATGAAATAGAAAACCTACAAAGAGCCCACGCCAGGCCCCCTCAGGTACTGGGGCTCCTGCTGTATTGCAGCCTATGGAGTCCTCATACCCACCAGAGGCTGGTGAGTGGGTCACTCCATAGACAGGGAGACCACAGGCATGGTGAAGTGACTCTGCCTAAGTGTCAGCCAGCCAGGATCCGGATGGAGACCTGGGTTCTGGGGCCTGACCTAGCCTGCTGCCCAGCAAGCACAAAATATGAGGCGGCAACACTGCAGAAGAATCCCTCATCAGGCTGATATGGGGAAATGGAACCACCAGTGTGTGGGGCCAGATATGTTCTACAGAGGCCCACTGTCACCCTGGCCTGGGCTCACTCTATTCTAACACCCAAATTTCCAATCAACTTCAGCAGAAAAAGAAATATTTCTGTTCCTGCTCCTGGGGAGCCCTCTCCTAAGCTGTGTCCTCCAGGGGAGGAAAAAAGTCACATCTACATGTCAAGGAGCTCTGGAAATGCCAGGGAGTGACTGAGGGACCTGGCCCTAAAACTGGGCACATCTCACCTGTCCAGCGATTCTGTCCAGATCTCTCTGTCCCTGAGGTGTCAGCTTGCGGCCCCTGAGGAGAAAAGAATCTCAGTTGCTCCCTGATGAGTACAGGCTCTCAGTCCCCTCCCTCTTGGTCACAAACCAGGGTTCCCGAGAAAGAACCTGGCTGTGGGATCACATGCCAGCTCCAGTCAAGTCCCCTGGAGGCCCCAGCAAGTTGCATTCCAACGAGCTGGTGGAAGGAGCATGAGCCCTCCTGGGAGCTGACTGGGTGTCGTTTGTGCAAGCATTAGATCAAAAGCCTCGAAAAATCAATTGGGAAAAGTTAACGAGCAGGCTAATGAAAGCGGACAGTCGCTAAATTACCTTCCTGGAGCCCGAGGAAGTCAGCCAGAGAGGTCAGGGTGAGGCTCCTCACTGTTTGCTTTTCTGCTGAATGCCCTGCCTGGCCCCGACAGGAGACAGGTGGGAGGCTCCTGATGGCCCCAGTGTATGTGATCTATGGGTAGTGATACCCTGGTCCCCAGGTTCCCTTACTGCTTACCCATCTTGGTCCTTTTCCACCATTTTCAGCCCCTCCAGGGCTTGGAGGACACGGCGGGCCACACTCTTGGAGCCTCTGCTGAAGTGGCTGGGCATGACACCATTTCTCTGACGCCCCCCATAGATCTTGGTCATGGAGCCAACCCCAGCGCCACCCCGGAGGTACAGATGTCGTGCTGTGGAAGCTGGAGGTGGAGTGAGAGGGAGCTTGAGAACAGTTCTTAGACAAAAGATTGTTCCATAGCTGAGATAAGTGGGTGTTCAAGGTCACACACAACAATTTAGTGAGGCAGCTAAACCTCACCATTTTATATGAGTAAATGTTTAAGAAACTGATGCCCAAGAGAGCTTGGGTAACAAGGGCAGGTAGACACCCTATGCAGTGGACGCTTCCAACTTGGAATGTACATCGCCCCCTCCATGACACAGGGTTCTTATCCCTGGACTGGCTTGATCAAGCTTCCCCGCCTGGGTCAGCCTCCTTGCCTAAAAGGCAAGCTCCAGCAACACCCAGAACTGCTATGGAACAGAAGCACAGGTCTGCCAGACCCTGTGCCAAATGCCCTGCACACATTCACTCATGCATCAAAGATGGCCTCAGGAGCTGGACTGAAACAGCCTTAGGCAAACCACCAAACCTCACCAGGACAAGAAGCGACAGTCCTCCAGCCATCACATGGCTGTACTGGCTGGGGAACACAAGGGCCAGAATCTGCCCAAGTGAGTTCTCTTCTGGTTCTGAAGAAGATCAATAGTGTCAATCAGTGATTCGTTTCAAAAACTACAGACTCAGAGCTGGGGGCTGGGCAGTGCTCTCTGTGTACAACAAACCAAGTGAGATGGGTTGCTTGTCCCCTACAGCCCGTTTTTCTTTTTTTCTTTTCTTTTTTTTTTAAAAGTACCAGGAACTGAACCCAGGGTCTTGGGCATGCTAAGCAAGTTCTCTACCACGCTATATCCCTAGCCCTTTTTTGTTTTTTGGCCTCCAGCTTGTGATCCTCCTGCCTCAGCCTCCCAGGTAGCTGGGAACATCAGGTGTGTACCACCACACCCAGCTCCAGAACAGTTCTTGCACACAATTAGTTCATAGCCTCCTCTTGCCCTAAGATCATCTCCAGACACATCCAGGCTCTGCTGGGGGCCAAAAGCTCAGTCCAAACACATTCTCACTGCTTTTGGCCTCTGCTTATTTTAGTCTCATCCATTCCCACTTTACTATAGGTCCTACCTCTACCCTTGAACTTTATACTATAGCTCTGCCCCTCTGCCAGGATCAAAAGACTATCTTGGCATAAACCACTTCACCCCCAGTCTTTAGAAAATGCTACCCCTGAAGACCACCTTGAGTGCCCAACAACCACTTCTGTCCCTGGGCTTTTACCTGGCTGTGTCCTGCTCAGGAGACCTGTTCTGCTAGGGATGGGGAAAGCAGGATAACCTCCGGAAAGGTAAGAGGCTATGTACCAGAAGTGGTACAGGCAACCTTCATCTTGCCAAGCCAGGACCAGTGCCCAGAGCTCTGGGGTCTTAGCCTGGGCTCAATATGCAAAACAGATGGCCAACACTGAGCTAACAGGCAGGTGTGAATCTCAGTGGGGCTCCTTATTAGCAGTGTCACTAAGTGCATATATTTAGCCTTCAGAAGGAAAGTACACTGGCACCAAAGGAGACCATTAAATTTAACCCCTACATATAGTGACTAGTAGGAAATAAATTCTAATAAAGCATACTAGTTTCTTCAATGGGGGCTCACAATGGAGAACCACCTTTGTCAGATGGTACAAGGCCCTGCCAAGCCATTATTTTTCTGATCCACAAGAGAGAGGAAAGGACTTACTTCACTGGAGTTCTAAGGTACCATACCAAGTTCTGGAAAGCACTGGCCTCGTTTCCACCCCCTTGAGACCTGGGCCCAATTGCCACACTTTGAGGTGGAGCTTTAAATAAAAAATCCAGGCCATCCTAGATGGAATTTATGTGGGTCAGTGAGTTAGGCCCTGTCACAAACAGACTAAGGAGAACCCCACAGGCCTTCTGCACCCTTGGATGTCAACCCACTCTTAGAAAAGTCCACAGGCAAGGAGGAATAGCTGTGTTCCTGCTGGGCTGAGGGACAATAGCCACTCTGCACTTGGACAGTCAACCTAATGCTTTTTGAGTCACCACAGCTTGTGCTAATAAGCACAGACTGGTGGTGCTTCCTGACCCACTGAGTCAAAAGTGGGAGGTTCTGCCCTGACCCTTCTCTGCCATAGTAAGGAAAACCCACTTCCTGATATTGATTTACCCCTTGGATTTTTCTGTGATGCCTCCCAGGCTTCATTTCTTCTACTACCAGCACGACTTAGTCCCTGACCCTGCATAGGAGTCAGAAGGACCAGCCTTCATCCTACAGCAATAAGATGTCTTCAAGTACACAATTTAGCAATTACTCCCAGACACCCACCAAGACACCATAGTGCATTTTCATCTCACTCCTAAGCAGATCTTTTGGAGTATCAATAAGCCAAGAGACCTAACTAACTAGGGTGACACCATCCTGCCCCTCAGGTCCACTGTAGTCTGACTTTGAGCAACAGACTCCCTTTAGAGGTTTCTATCTCCTCCTAACTGCCTTGGGACTTCTTGATCCTATGGTCCTGACTTGCATCCAGGCCACCTTCTGTCATAAACTTTATTTCCCACACCTCAAGACCAAGACCTGCATGCTGCACCACTGTACTCCAGCCTCAATCCCCGAGCGGGCAAAACAGAAAGAGGAAAACGGCAAATACAGCCTAGAACCTACTGTTGAACATAGTTAGTTTGCCAATGCTCCCAAAGCTGCTTGAAGTCACTTTACCTCTCTATACCTCAGTTTCCTCTGTGGTAAAGCAGGTTATTCCTATGACTATTGTTGACTGAATATAAGCCAACAGCTGAACTGGGTGAAAGCACATTTGATTCCAGAATAGACCTTAGTAAACATCCTTTGTAGTGAGATCAGAAAGTAACTCAGCTTCTGCTGCTGTAGCTGTGTAAATAACAGGAACAACAGCACCCCAAACTAGAACCCAAACTCCCTATGTTACAAGGTGACCGGGAAAGTGAGGTCCAAAAGGGGGCTTTGGGAGCTCCAGTTCCACTGGGGGAAACACCCAATGTGAGATGTCCAGGAAAGGGCATGCTAAGCAAAGGACCAGAACTGTTTTGTGACCAGCAGGTTCCCTGAGGTTCACCATCTAGGGCCTGGATCCCATTTTTCAATTAATTATTTCCCACCTTAAAATTTTTTGGAATCTTGGAGTCTCCTCCAAGCAGTGTTAAGGATGGATGGATTATGGATGGATTTTGGTATCACTAGCCGACCAACCCTGGACATGCTACTTAACTACCTGATATCAAATGTGAAGCAGACACAATCAATTCTACTTCAGTTTTTTAGCACATGCAGATTATTCAAAACGTCTGTGCACATCACCTAATGGAAAAAGGTATTACATTCTCTAATCCTAAATCCAAATCTTCCTTGACCTACTCTTGAGGTATTGTCCCAAAACACCAAGGGCATGTGTGTCATTCAAGTCTTGTCACTATTATGTGCCCAGGGAGTCAGCTTCCCATTACCATCCCTACCCTCTCTCTTTTGGTACTAGAGATTGAACCCAAAAGCTTTTAACACTGCCCTTCATCCTGAACCCTTTTTAAAAATTTTGACACAGGATCTTGCTAAGAAGTTACTCAGACTGGCTTCAAACTTGCCATCCTCCTGCCTTAGTACTCTGAATCACCGGGATTACAGATATGTACCATCCAACCCAGCAACCACCCCCATTTTCTAAAACTATTTTGGTGGGTGGGTGGATATGCTACCCATCCTACCCACCTCACAGAGTTGATCTTTTAGTCCTCAGAGGTCAGAGGCTGTGATGAGTCATGTTGGTCCCCTGTGCCCAGTCCAAGGCCTGAAACAAAGTGGGCCCCATGGACATTTGATGTACGAGTGCACAACAAGCCTACAATATGTTGTTCAAGAGCTAATCAACTTGTACCAAGGCTGAAGCCAACTGATCTTAGGGTTATTCTTAAAATCTGACAATATCCAAACTTTCCTATCTGATAATGACCTTTGGCTAGGTTGGAGCCTTCAACTTCACAAAGGGAGATCAGAGAGCTCAAGGTACTGTAGAAGGCCTGTGCAGAAGCTGCCACCTTGGTACAACCCAGCACTGACCCTGCCCCGGGGTTTACAGAAAGTTTATAGAAGAGTGGTGATGTATACACAATCTAGAAATGTCAAAACAGTAAGAACAAGCACTGTGAAGTTAGCAAAATGTATTTACATTATGACTTAAAAGATCTAAAAGGAAAAAAAAAATAAAGAAAGAAAGTAAAGAAAAATGAGAGCTGCCATGAGGGCAGATGGTGACCAGAAGGCCAGGACATTTTCTTTTAGGCACTTAGAAGTCATGTCAAGATTTAGAGCAAGAAGTTGCCCACATCCCCAACTTCTTAGTTAGAAACGACTTGCTACAGACAGCAGGCTAACATGACGGATCTGAACAGAAACAAGACTGCAGACTTTAATTACTGTGCAATGGGAATGCTTCTAAAATTTTCACTGCATTAAATTCATCTAATCCTCATGGTAATCCTGCAACAGTACAATCATTAGCTCCAACATAAAGATGAGAAACTGGAAACACAGGCAACTTAAGCAACTTGCCCAAGGTTATGGTTAAGTGGTAGAGATGAATCTGACTCCCCGAACGTAGAAGAGATATTGCTTCTCTAAAATGAACTTGTAATTAAAAATGAACACCCATTTGACATCAAACTTTCCTTGAAGCTCAGTCAAAAACACAGTTATTAAAGTCTCAAGTCACAAAACACGTGGCAACACAAGTCTTTCCTACTGCAACCTTGGGAGGGAACAAGAAGGGGTTTGTGCATGGGGTCATCCAGCTTCCCACCCCCAGCCAAAGGCCCACCCACATTCCTCACCAGCTCGTGTGTAGAACCAGTTCTCATCATAGGGTGCAAGCTCTTTATGCTTGGCTAGCTTGACTGTGTCCACCCATTCGGGGACTTTCAGTTTGCCGGACCTAGGGCCAAAACAGAAAGAAAGCACAATTGAGAAATCTCCACAATTTCATCCATATAACCCCTTCACCTGAAGGTAACTTTAGCTTAATGAGAACCTGACAGTTTCAAAGACACGAACAGGCTGAAACTCAAAACCCACCAACCCAGGCCTCATAGAGAAAGGGCAGTCTTCACAAGGAGGCCCCACACAAATCTACCCTGCCAGAACAGGGAGATTGGCGCCCTGACGTGCCAAAGGCGACAGACTTCATCCACTCTGAGCCTCAGTCCCCATACTTACTTTTTAAGGAAGGCTGCCAGAGCTCTAACGAACTCTTGCTGGTTTACGTCTTTTACAGTAACTCCAGGCATCTGTGAGAGAAAGTCGGGCACATGAACATAAGGTCTCGTGGAGAAGACTAACAAAGCCCGGACCCTGGAAGCCAACCTCCGTCCCTCCGCGATCTAAAAACCGCAGCACCCGCATGAACTCCCAAGGCCCATTTCAATTAGGGCCCTGGCTCCTGTGGATCCCACAGAACTCACGGGCGCCTGTCTCGGTGGGTCCCAGCAACTCGGCCTGGCCCAGTTTAGGAGGTTCCTGCACAACGCCACCCCTCAGGCCCCCGGATTTTGGATGCCTTACGCACCCCTCCGCTGCCCGCCAGGCCCTCTGGGTTCCGGACCGCGCCGAGCAAGCATGTCCGGGCCTGCCGCTCGCACGTGGTCGCGGCTTCAGGGGGCGGGGCAGCCCCGCGCCGGGCGCCCGGGGGCTCTGAGGCACGCACTCCGGGGCCGGGAAATTCGGCCGCGATGTCCCATGCCCAGCCCGTACCGGAGCGCCAGCTTACCGTGCGGCCTCCGCGCTGCCAGCCAGGGGAAAGGGAGCGACGGGGTTTCCCGGGCGCACAAGTCGGGCGTCAAGTCTCGCGATACTTCTGAGATCTCGCGATAACGGGGCTAGAGTAGGCGGCTCCGCCTTTCTCAGGGCGAATGTGGCTTCGTCTTCGCCCAGATGGGAGGGTGTATGGTGAGGCATAGAGCGGCAACTATAGTAGCTAGCGTGACGGGCGCGGGGGCCAGTGCTTCCTTCCAGCCCTTCCTTTTTCTCGGGGCGGGGCGTTATAGAAGAGGGAGTTCTCGTCTGGAGCTGGGGGAAGCTGTCTTTGTTCGCGTCGTGACTGGCAGGAGTTGTGGTAGGAGACACTGAGGGCGGAAGCATGGGGGAAGTTGGGCAGGAAGGAAGACCTGGCCACAATGGACGACCCTTTTTCCGGGTGGAAGTGACTTTTCCATGGCCGGAAGTGAGAGTAGTAAGGGCGGAACTTCTACGAGAAACCTAGGGGAAGGGCAAGAAAAGAAGAGGCCACTGCTTTCCCTTCTTCCACTACTAGTACTCGCGAGGGCAAGAGCTGGAAGCGTCACCCTTCTTAGGGCGGAAATTGCTTCAGCTCATCCGAGGTGACCAGAGTGGGACTGGAGGCGGCGGGGAGATAAGGGCAGGGACAAAGAGGCAGAGGCGGGACCTTCGGAGAAGTTAAGTCAGTCTCTTAGTGCTGCAATCATTGCTCAACCCTTAGGCTCACTTTGCCCCTTTCTCGTTCGCGCCTGCTGACTTGTGTAACTTTAGGCAGAGAGCTTGCCTCCCAACCCTACCCGCCCCGCCCTCGGGATTCGGTCTCAGCACTTTAATACCCCCAACCACCACCACTGAGATCCCCATCATTTGCCGACTTTAAGTGACTGCTCTGGCACGTGGTGCGTCACGTTAATTCTAGCAACAAATATTTTGAGTGCCTACTCTATGCCAGGTACAGGTAAACATTTGGACGTTTTTCTTGTGACTTGTCCTATAGATTACATGCTTGATCTCACTTAATTTTCATGAGGCCCAATCACCAAAGAACTTAAAGGATAACCCTTGTGGTTCAATAAAATTATGTTAACTTGCTGCAAAAAAGAAACACATGTATGTAGCCATTTTCTTATATTCAAAAGACAATTTAAAACATCAACTTAAAAATATAAAAGTTTCCAACATTGAGGTACCATATGCAAAAAAGTCAATTATTTATAAAGCAATATCTTATACTAGTATCTATTAAAAAACAAATCTTGGGCCTGGGAGAGTACCTTGGTGGTAGAGTGCTTACCTAGCCTGGAGGAGGCTCTTTTTGGGTTTGATACCCAGCCCTGCAAAAAAAAAGTTAAAATCAACTATACTTCTTGCATGATAAAATCATGCATTTAAACCTGAGTTTTACATTCAGGTAGAATGCAGTTGAAACCCATTTCTCACAGTTGTTAAAACACGAGAATATTTTTAGTATCTTGGCTTTTTTCCTCCCAGAAAAAAACATGTACTTAATTATGTATTTGTATGTATGCTTAACTGGAAATATCTATTTACTTGGATAATTTGTTCACTTTTTGTACATTTCAAATACCAGTTCTAAGACTTGTAAGCCTAATTCATTGAGGCCAATTCATGGAATCATTTTTATGGCTATTTTTAAAAGAGAGATCTCCAAAGTTACTGTGGAGTACCATACAAAACAAAGGAAGAGATGGAGTTAATGCAGGAATTTGGGAAGTGTGAAGCTTAGGTAAAATTTATGCTAAGCAGAGTTTTGATGGATTTAGGTAAAGTGGGCTCTGTTTATTGTTAGCATCTTGTCTGGTGGAGAAGCAGACCCATAGTGCTGATTCCCCGGAAATAAAGGGTTAGGATAAATGTGCGTTGTTGTCTCTAGGAATCCTTTCTCTGAAGTTCTCATCTGGGTTGGAAACCATGACTGCTTCTATGTATCAGAGTGATTTAGACCCTCCAGGTAAGGATGGGCTTCCCATTCTTCTTATTGCTGTGCTTTTCAAGAGCAAGCTTTCTTATGGTCTGTGATTTTAGAGAACATGGCTTCTCAGCACTGTGTCCTTGGTGTTAATTTTTATACCTGTTCATTTTTACAGATACATAATTGCTTGGTGGTTATAAAGTAGGCAGTGAGACTTAGTTGAGTCACTTACACAGCCAGGCATGGTGAACAGGCCTCTAATCCCATCCCAGGAATCAGGAGGCTGTTAGGAGGATCCCAAATTCAAGGCCAGCCTCAGCAGTTTAGTGAGGCTTAGCAATTTAGACCCTGCCTCAAAATTAAAAAATAAAAAGGGCTGGGGATTTGGTTCAGTGCACAGTATTTGCTTAGCATGTATTAGGCCCTTAGTTTGATCCATAGCCCTTAAAAGAAAAATAAATTTGAGGCTGTGGTACATCTAGACAATGGAATATTATTACTAATAAAAATAAATCAGCTATCAAACTATGAAAAGATACAGAAAGCCAGGGGTGGTGGCACATGCCTGTAATCCCAGCAACTCGGGAGGCTGAGGCAAGAAGCGATTTAGCAAGCCAGCTTCAGCAACTAAGCGAGACCCTGTCTTGAAATAAAAAATAAGAAGAGCTGAGAATGCGGCTCAATGGTTAAGTGCCCCTGGGTTCAATAACCAGTGCACCGCCCCCAGAAAAAAAAAAAGACACAGAGAAACTTTGAATATGTATAATTTAGCCAATCTGAAAATAGCACATGCTATATGATTTTACCTATATAGCATCCTGGAAAAAGGCAAAACTTCAGGGATGGTAATAAGATCAGTGGTTGCCAAGGTTTGGAGGGAATGAATAGATGTTTCTCAGAGGAGTTTTAGGGTAGTGAAATTTTTCTCTTTGATATTATAATAATATATGTTGTATGTTAGAATCTAAAGAATGCATACTACCAAGTGTGAACCCTAATGTAAGAGCATTTTGTGAATGTTATGTTAATGTAGATTCATCAGTTGTAATAAATGTACCACTTTGGTGTAGGGTGCTGATAGAGGTGGAGACTGTGTATGTGTGTGTGTGTGTGTGTGTGTGTGTGTAGAAAGAGTGGTGTATGTAAACACCACTTTGTTCCATTTTGCTGTGAACCCAAAACTGCTGTAAAAAATGAACTACATTAGAAGAATGACTTGAGGGCAGGAAGTTGTTTATATTATCATGGGGCAAGGAGTAGCACTGGAACACGTTAATTTAGTAGGAAAAACAATTCCTAAGATATTGGAAACACCCTGTTAACCCATATATTCTGAAATCTCAAAGAGGTACTGAATACAGGCCCTGTCCTCTGGATTTTTTGTTTTTCATTTGTGGTGTTGGAGATGGAACCTAGGACCTGTTTGTACTAGGGGAGCACTCTAGCGTTGAGTTACACCCCAACCTAGTTACACCTAGGTGCTATCCTCTGAGAATACTTATTCTGGGCTTGGAGGAGACACAGATGGATGTAGGCATATTTTAAGATGGATCAGGTCTGTGAAATAGGGACCAAGGGCCCCTAAGGAACACAAGGACTGACTAATGGGTTCAACAGAGATGAAAAGGGTAATTCTTGCTTTGGGGAAGAGCTCAAGATTTTCATGAGAGTCTATGCGGGGCATGAGTTATAGGGCTGGATATATTTGAACATTTGTTTATGAGCTGCAAAGCCAACTACACAAGGGGTTATGGGTACAGAATGACCTACATGTTATGGTTTAGATGTGGTGTCCCCCAAAAGCTCACATGTGAGCCAGTGCAAGATTTGGAGGAGAGATGTTTGGTTATAGCCTTAGTCAGTGAATTAATCCCTAATGGGATTAACTGGTGTGGTTGGAGGAAGTGGTTCATTTGGGGCATGGCTATGGAGTATGTATTTTGTATCTGGAAAATGTAGTCTCTCTCTTCTTGATCACCATGTGAGCGGCTTCCTTCCTCTACATTCTTCTGCCATGATGTTGTGCCTCATCTCAAGCCTTGAGGAATGGAGTTGACCTTCTATGGACTAAGACCTCTGAAACTGTGAGCCCCTAAATAAACCTTTCCTCCTTTTATAGTTGTTCTGTCAGGTCCTTCAGTTACACTAGCGAAAAAGCTGACTAAAACACTACATGAACCAGGAATGAGGGTCTGAGGGTAGCCTGGATAGGATAGGTGGCATGATATCATGTCTACCTTGGACTAGAAGTGTGGTCAGGAATGGACCAAGTTCAAGTAGGTCTGAAGCGAAGGGAACATGAATTTCAAAGGGCAGAATTGAACTGTGCTCCTGAAATAAAACCTGGTTGGAGTCCAGCATGGTGGCCCATACACATAATCCCAATTACCTGGGAGGCTGAGGTGGAAGGGTCACAAGTAGTGTTTGCCTAGTATGCTTGATGCTCTGGGTTCATTGCCAAGTACTGCAAAACAAAAATAGCTTGGCATGTGAATGCCTGTAACTCCAGCACCTGGGGAGGCAGAAGCTGGAGGACTGCAAGTTCCAGGCCAGCCTCTTAATTTATCAAGACTGTCTCTCAAAGTAAAAGATAAAAAGGGCTGGAGATGTACCAAGTGCAGTGGTTCATGCCTGTAATCCAAGCTACTTGGGAGGCTGAGGCAGGAGAATCTCAAGTTCAAGTCCAGCCTCAGCAACTTTAGCAAGGCTCTAAGCAACTTGGCAAGACCTGTCTCAAAAAAAAAAAAAAAAAAAAAAAAAAAAAAAACTTAAAAAAACAGGGACTGGGGACATAGCTAAGTGATAGCGTACCTTTGGATTCAGTTCTAATACTGCAAAATGAAAAAAAAATGTGTATGGCTCTGGGAAAGAGTCTTGTGAGGAGAGAAGGGAGCAGGGATGGTGCTTCATATTTGAAACTACTCGTTATTTATCTACAGAGTGTTGAGAGAGTATGTAAGTGAAAAGACTTATTCAGTATTCCACTGGGCCATAGTAACAACTTTCCCTACTCTGCAGTGGCAAGTGGGAAAGGGGGTTGTATAGGAAGCAGTGCTCACAGTTCACTGGCTGAAATCTCAGAGGGCTGATTTCCTCCATTGTGGGTGAAGAGTGCTGTACTCAAAGAGGTAACAATGTGGAAGCATGAACAATTCTTAAATCTGCCTGGTTCTCAAGGTCGACCTCTGCAGGAGATCTGTCCCACTCCTTCAGGCACCACTGAGAGGTACTAATGATTTGGAAAAACATTAGCGCTGAAGGGGAGGTGGACTTCAGGGAAATAAGAGGTCCCCTTTCTCATGCCATCCTTTATCCTCAAATTATACATTCATTTCCTTTCCAACTGTGTGACCTTGGCACACTGGAGACCCTTGGTCTGCCCTGAGTAGCAGAGTCTTAGTTTAGTATAGTTGAGTTACATGTTGCAGTGATTTCCTGCTATGTGATGATATGTGCTTGGTCATCTGTCACTGAGAAAGCATGGCACAGCAAGGCTTAGGCAGGTCTATTAAAGGGCAATCATATATCTAAGTTATAACTAGGGAGTAAAGGAAGATGTCAAGTGGACTTCAGTTCTTTTGATATCTTACAAGGTCTCCTGAGAAGTGTTGCAGTTTTCTTACTCTGTCATCTGTTAGGGAGCAGAAGCAGCCCACCTTCTTAAGGTCCCAAATAAAAAAGAACAAACTATAATTGGATGTCATTAGCACTGATAAATAAAAAGAGGGGTATGGGTAACATCAGGAAAAACAGTCAGTGATCAGGCATGTCCCTTGAAGCCTCTGTGTGCCCCTTCTAAGGGTGGAATGGATTGGGTCTCCAGGATTGCATATCTTTAGAATAGCTCATAGGTCTTCATGTTTGGAACAGCTCAAGGAGACTTGACAGCAGAGGACTAAGAAACAAATATAGGTAAGCTCTTATTACTTAATGATATCTTGAGTAGAAAACCAAGACATTTTTGAAAAACCTTGATTCATGTCTGTCTCCTGGAAATAAGACTCTATGCTTTATAAAAATTATCTATTGGGGCTGGGGTTGTAGCTCAGTGGTAGAACACTTGCCTAGCACATGTGAGGTACTGGGTTCCATTCTCAGCACCATGTGAAAATAAATAAATAAAATAAGGGCATTCTGTCCATCTACAACTAAAAATATGTATGGATTAAAAATGTTTTAAAATTATTAATTGATTTGAGGCCTGGCAAGGAGAAGGAGTGCCTTGAGTGTTGCTTAGAAATTTTCCTTAAAATTTCAGGCATGGTCACTTTACTTCTTTAAGCCTCTTCCTTTTTTGTTTTTTGGTTTTTTTTTTTGTGGTGCTGGGGATTGAACCCAGGGCCTTGTGCTTGCGAGGCAAGCACTCTACCAACTGAGCTATCTCCCCAGCCCTTCCTTTTTTAATAAAATGGAAATTATCCACAGCTTATAGTTACTGTGAGGATATGTGTATCAAATGTAGTGGATACTTAATAAATGGTAATGATTGTCTCTAACCTTTTATGGTTTCTTCCAAACTTAGGAAAAACTCCTGATAAAGACTAACTTGGTGTTTCCTGGTTTGATTGGCCTCAGTTTCTCCATTTGGAAAATGTCATGTTAGTTTAGCATCAAACTGACATTCCACTGACCAAAGCTGGCCTTTAGATATGTTTTATTTGGCCCACATAAGATATAAAGAAAAAGGTGCCAATATTAAAAAATTAACATGTTGAACATAAAAAACCTGTTTCCCAGTTTCCCAATTTCATTTGAAAAAATCAGAAGATGTGGCAACCTTGAGCCCATGTTTCTGCCTGGTAGCAATCCACTAGGGCCAAAAAAGTCTGCCCCTTTAGGTAAGGGGCAGTCTCAGTTTTCCAGCCATCACCTTCCCCTTTTAACTCATTTATATGATCTGCTTGGCCCTTAGGTATTTCATTTTGTGGCCCTCTGGACAGCAGGAAACTGTTGTATGGTCATAATAAGAAGTCCAAGTTTGTGCTTTATTTGTGGTAGTTTTTAGTGGTACTGGGAATAGATCCAGAGCCTTGGGCATGCAAGGCCCAGTCCTTGCCGTGGGTCTTGAATAACTGAGAGGTGAACTGAATAAGTCCTTTCTGTCAGTCAGGACAGATGAGGTTAGGCTATAGTAACAAATAATCCCCAAATCTCAGTACTTAAAACAACAAAGGTTTATTTTTTGCTTACTCACACAAACCTAGACATGTAATGAAAGTACTCTCCTGTTTTCATATGCATGGAGACAGACATGAGTGCATAGGTATATACAGAACATGAACTCATGCAGAAACATATTTCGATACTGGTCAGCTTAAACTGTACAACTCTTTCTTGGATATCTGAAAAGATCCTAGGACCCAAGGACGGGTATGAAAATATCCATCTTTGGACAAGGAAATGCCCACACTATAAAAGGAACTGAAAGCTAACAAAGCACCTGAAAGCTTAAAAAAGAGCCTGAAGCTTGTACTACATTAAATTCCATGCAAAAATCTGTAAGTAAAATACCAAATATGCAGTGCCTGTGGGCTATTGATTCCTTGCCCCAGTGAAACAGCCTCCACCTCTGGGCTTCTAACTCAGAAGAGAGATGGACCCCAGACGCCCAATATGCAGAGAGACTGAGGGAGCTGGGCTGGGTCGGAGAGAGGGGCCGACAGGTTGGAATCCTCTTCCTCCAGCAGGAGCTGCAGGCAGGAAAAGGCCGGACCAGGTCATATCCCTTCCCCTTCCCAGCGACTCCCTCTGTTTACCCCATCTGATCCACCTCACCCTATTTACCTGCTTACTGCACAGACCTCCTCATGCTTATTTTCCTCATCTCCAATCTTGCTTTCTCTGACCCCTCCACTAAAGCCACCATATTTTTCTTTCTCAAGCTCAGGCTCTCTGAATATATCTTGCTTAGTTTAGAAACATTCCTTGGCCCCACTTTGTGTACAGTTGCTGGTGTAAACTCCTAAGTCCAGCATGCCAGATCTCCACAATCAGAAGCCTATCTAGCTGCATTTCTCCCTGTTATAGCAATTCCTCTAGGCCAATCCACTATTGGACAGAGGGATTCTCAGCCTTCCCTCTCTGTCCCCTGAGTGTTTCTCATGCCTCAAGAGTTCCTGAGTTCCTATGGTCTCACCACTGAGCCTTGTGAAAGCATCCAGATTCCCCAACCAGGATGGAAACTCCTGGAAGGCAGTTATCACCTCCACCCAGGTCAGACCCTGGTTACTTCTTCATTCCCTCTTCAGACTTCAGCAAGCAGCTAGAGTCTCGAGAGAGCCTGGAGTCAGGAGACAGTCTTCCACACTGTCTGGCTATATGCCCTTGGAAAAGTCCCCACCTCTAATTTTCCTTGACATCAGGACACTGGATATTTGCTGTTGAGCACAAAACTGGGTAAATGTGATTCATGGAACAAGCCTCAACTAAAATCCCAGAGACCAGGCTGAAGAACTTGGGAGCCTATATCTGAGGACATTCAACTTAACTCCTTCCCTCATCTCCGTGATTGATCCCTGCTTGCTCTAGTGACCTCCATTTACTACCATCCTTAACCCATCCTCTCCTTTTAGGAAGCAGGTTACCTGGTGGGCCACAGGGGTGGAGCAGGGAGATCCAGGCAGGGTTGGGAGGGACAGAAGGGGTCAGGCGGGGAGCCTGGGATGAATCTTTCAGACCCACAAGGGCTTCAGCTGCTTCCCGCTGCAGCTGCCGCTCTGAGGGGGCAGATGTCCAGGCCAGGCGAGAGGCTCCGGGGGCCTGCAAAGGAAAGGGAAAGAAGCAGACTGGGAACCCCCATTTCTGCCCACCCTGCAGGTGTTCCTTTGCCCCTGGTTCCTTCACAGTTCTTTGCTTTTCCCTTCCCCAGACTCAACCTCCTCCCTGGGTCTTGGATACCCCTTCTTTCCCAGGACCTGTGGCTGTAGCAGAAGAGAATCTGGGGTGCCACAGGACTGGAGTATCAGAGTTGAGCATCTAGAAATAAGGAGAGATGCCAGGGCATATTAAACACACAAACAGACATGTACATATTCTGATCTGGGAATCTGAGAACCTGCTGGGCCACTGGACTTTGTGGGCTTAGGTAAATTCTGTTCACTGTCTGGGCCTCCTTTGTTTTCCATAAAATGAAAATCCCTGCCAGCTTTTCCTACCCAGGCTACTGTGAGGATTACAGGAAATCATTGGTGTTAGTTTTTTAAAAATGGACAAAATACATAGAAGGACTGAGATTATGTCCCTGCCCTACTAGAGTCTGGTTTCTCTCCCCCAGTTCCCCTATCCCACCTTCAAGAAGCTTTCTCTAATGGCCTCTGAGGCTCTTGTCATAGTGGCCCTCCATTTCAGCAGGCAATCCTAATTCATCTTATCTGTTTAAGAGGATTTAATAGCCTGGGCTAGGTGTATTACATATATTATTGTTAATTATTATGACAACTGGAAAGTAATAGCATCTCTTATTTGACAATAGAAAAACAGACTCAGAGAGGTACAGATACTTATTCAAAGGTTCACAGCTAAGAAACAGTAGAACTAGGAGAGCTCTGCCTCACCAGTCTGAGACCTTTTTTATCATCCCCTATGGTGTCTATCACAGAGTCAGGCTCAGAATAAATACACATTCTTCAGTCCCTACTCACGTGTGGGGCAGGCTAGGGGGCCCTTGGGGCTCTGCAGAAAGAGGAGCCGTCAGTACTGAGCGAGATCCTGGGAAGGTTGGGAGGGACCCATGAGTGGGCAGCCGGAGGGAGGTGCCGGGGTCAAAGCCTAAGGAGGGTAAGAAGATGCAGAGTGTATAGGGGTCAGACCTCTTCCCTTTCTGATAGTGGCAAATTGGCACTCAACTATCTGCTGAATGAATGTTGAACTATCTTCTTACCAGGGAAGGGATGTAGAGGGACAGCAGGTTCTTGGCACAGCAAGCGGCACACCACTGGAGGTGGCATGGAGAGGCCTGGAGGCAGCCAGTGCCCTGGTCCCCAAGGGCCAGGAGGCACTGGAGTCCAGGGCAAAGGTAAGGCTTCTGGGGGACGGCTGAGCAGCAGAGGCCCACAGGAGTTCTCCTGCACAGGCAGAGAGCACAGGTTAGAGTTAGGTACAAGGCTGTAGAAGGAATGGGTGTATTCTGGGATGGTTGTAGGACCCCCAAACTATGGAGGGACTTAAAAGTTCCACCCTCTCATCTTGTGCACAGAAGTGACTTGCCCATGATTACACAGTAAGTCAGACTGGGGCTAGAATCAAGTGTTGAGGGCACAGAGGAAGGGGTCCCTGTATGAGTTAGGGTGGGAGCCACTCCCTCAGGGCACAGGCTTTCCTTACCTTCCCAGGGGGTGTCAGTGCCAGTGGGACTGCCCCATGGGGACTCTGAGGCTGGGGTGCTATGTTCTCCTTTCCAGCTGTGAGGGACCAGAGAGCACTAGTGAGTCTTTTATCTTGACCTCTGTCTTATCCCAGCCCCATCTGATTTCATATGTCCCTCTGACCATGTTCTGCATCCCTCTATGTTCTACCTACAGATCTCACTGTACCCTCACAACATTTGATCACATTTTATAGTTGGGGTGACTTTGCCAAGGTCAAATACCAATTCAGTGGCAGGACTCCTTTTCCCTACTTTTGTGCTTTTTACGCCCAAGATCCCTGTTCCATTCCCAGCCAGAGACACTCACAGGGGATCCCTGGTCGAGTGGCTCCCTTCTTGATACGGCTGGGAGCTTTGAGAGGGGCTGCCCCTCTCCTCATCAGTCCTTGAGCCAGATGCCTCTTTAGCTGTGCCTCTTGCTGCCTGCGCAAGGCGACCTGGGCAGCCATGACCCTCCGGCGCTCCCTAAAATTGGGGGGAAGGGTGCAAGTTAAAACTCGGTCAGTCTTTAGAGGAAGCCATTCCTCTTCCCCTCACTGGACCTTATACTCACAGGATAAGGACACACTTGTGACACTCGCAAGCCTGGAAGAGGCAGAGGCGCTTGTGGCCCTTAAGGTGGGCAGTGACACCATGGTTGCGGCAACGGGCACAGGTTGGAGAGCGACTGACAGCTCTTCTGGGGATAAGCTCTGTGCTCTGGGGAGCTCTGGTCTCACCTCCCAGGGCAGAGTCATCAGGGCAGTGGTGGGCAGCAGTTGTTTCATTGGGTTCCATGGATCTAGGGGCAGGAGAGGCAGGTCAGCATGGACATGTGGGTCCTCTACTAAGCAACCCTAACAACCCTCCTGCCTTGAAGAGGACACATCACGATTCTCTAGCCTGACCACTCTGGACCCAGCTTTCACCCTGACTTCACCTCATGACTTTTCTGATGGATCTTCCTTTCTAAAACCCATCCCCTGGTCCCTTTCTTAGGTATGCATTCAATGCAAACATCATTCTCTTGCTCATCTGTACACTCTTCCATGACAGAATTCAGTTTGGGGCATACATATGCCTTCCCAGGTCCCCCTCAGTGATACCTGCACCCCCTTTTCCACAAACATCCCATTCCATCCAACAGTTTTCCCTGGCATCGTTTTCAACAATTGTCAGACTATGGCTTGCATCTGTCTAATCCCTAAAAATATTTTTATGCCCCCTCAATTCTTGGTCCCACCATGCTCGCGATTCAGAAGTCAGTCTGCCCATCGCACTCCTCCAGACTGATTCTGTTCTACATGATTCTAATGGGTTCCTTGCCCTTCTTTCATTCCTTTTCTTTTAGGGCAGTGCTGGGGAATTGAACTCTTGGCCTCATAAATGCCAGGCAAACCCTCTCCTGTTAAGCCACATTCCCTGCCCCTTTCCCTACTTTAAATAGTTATTTTAATTCACGTCTTCCTTCACTGGGCAGTTCACTGAGTTCCAGCCATGCGTGAGTCCCTGATCAAAGCCAAAATTCTTCAAATGACTGCATCAGTTTCTCCACTGCATCTAGAAGGCGTCCAGGACTTCACGCAAACCTGTGGTCATGGCTGCACCCAGTGCTTATGCCCCGTACCCACTTCTAACAGTCTCATGCATTCCCCACTCCTTATGCAACCATTTCTCTCGTGCACCCCTTCCAGCAGCCATCCCCCCAAACACTGGGCTTGTGGCTCCGCCCCGCTCCAGAGTCCCTGGGAGGGGGCTGGGCACCAGAACGCGCCCAGGGGCCCGCGGGGTGGGGGAAGGGAGAAGAGAGGCACGAGGAGCGCGAGGGGAAGGGCGAGAGGGTGCCTGTGGGGAGATCCAGTGCCAAGTGAGAGGGAGCAGAAGGAACAGGAAGCAGGGGTAGTGTTCGCGCCCCGGTCCGTGGTTACCACAGCCTCGAGAGCAGAGTCAGACTCAGACAGGAGGAAGCCAAGGGAAAGGACGAGAAAGTGGCTAGAGGAACGGCTGCGCTCCCACTGGTTTTCCCGCCCCTTCTCACAAGGGCCAATGAGCTTCAAGCACCGCCTCCTGCTGCTCAGACCAGTGGCCAATGTGCTTCGAGATCCTTGCATTGAGGGCCCGCCCCTTCCCTCCTGCCCGCTTTTCCTCGCGCCAGACCATCAGGCTAGCCAATAGCGCGTCGAGTTGAGTCTCGTGCCCCTTGCCCTTCCCCCCTGTGGCTTGCCTTCTCAGATTGTTCTTCCTCTTTTGGAGAAGGTGACCAATGGGGCGTCGAATACTGCCTCTGGGACGAGGTTGGCCCAGCCCCCCTCCAGGAACGGTAGGCCCGGCCCCGCCCCTAGGCGTTGACCAGACTGTGGGCGCATGCGCAACCTCATCCTTCTGGCCTGAGCTGCGGGCTTTGCCTTCGCTCCTGATCCTGTCTGCGTGAACTCCCTTGTTCTTTTCCACTTCTCTTCCAGTTTCTGACTGAATCTACGCTTCGCCTCTTATGCATTCCCCTACCCTGTGATTTCCCTGTTTCCTGCCAGGGTTTCACCTTAGGTCGAGCCCCTTTTCTTGTCTCTCTGTCCGACCCTCTGCTTGTTCATCGTGCCGCTTTTTGGACCCATCTTTTCCTCGTTATTTATTCCCTGATAGTCTGGCCCCCATTTGCTTCCAGAGACTCGTCTGTACGTTTTCTATGAGGCCCTCTGCCCTGTGTGCCTCTTAAGGATTTCAGCCCTTCCCAGGACTCCTCTTTAGTGGTAGCCTTCTCTGCGTTTCCCTGTAAGACCCATCTCACGCGTTCCCTCCTCATCCTGTCTGTATCATCCCCTTTTCTCTGTTCATCCCACCCAATCCTTTTCTTTCACGGGTTTTGAGTGCCCCACGCCTCATTTTCCTGCGTCTTTGCTGTGCTGCCCCTGCTGGTCCTCTTGTCTCCCTGCAAGGTTCCAGTCCACCAAGGTGCTTCTCCTTTCTCTGTAGGCTTGTTTTTTCGTGGGGGTAGCATCCCCTCTGACCACTCCATCCTTTGCTTTTTCAGAATTTCATTTCAGGTCTGTTCTGGTTGTGTCCCCACTTGTGCTTGGATTGTTCTGTCATTTTGCCTCCAGGGCTGGTGTGTGCCATTTTCTCTGGGACAACACCTCTGTGTAATCCTTTGTTAGTCTTCATTTCCCCTTCCCATGTCCCATCTTTTCTGTGGGCCTTAGCCTCTTTGCCACAGATTTCCAAATCACAGGCTCTGTGTGTCGGTGGCATTCCAGGCTTGAAAAGGGTGACAGAAGTGACTTCCAGCTGGACTGCTGTGCAGGGGAACCATACTAGATAAAATTGAAAAGGTTGTTTGGGGTCATCTTGGGGGTGGTGGTGAGGTGGGGGAATGCTCAATGCCAGCTACACAGGTTAAACTCGATGCTCTAAATGGGGAAGGAAGAGGGAGAGAAACCAACATTTATAGAGTTCAGCATTTGCTGGTACTTTATATTAATAGTCTTAGTACTCTTAACAATGACCCTATGAGATATATTATTAATACACTATATTAATGAGAAAGCAGACTCAAGAGTTCAACAAGAAGTTCAAGAAGATCACATAGCTGGTAAGCGGCAGGATAAAGATTCCAACTTTGGTCTCTCTTTGAGTGCAAAGCCTGTGAACTTTGTACCCTATCCTACATTATTTTAGTTATTTCCACAAATCCCTATTCCCCTAATCTTCTATTCCCTAATGTTCCTATATGCAGGCATTCTAAGGTGCTTAATGTATATCTTTTGGCTTTTGTGTTCCAAGATATATAGAGTTTATTGCACACTTTCAAGTTTATACACATGATATTGTTATTTACTACTTAAAATGATCCATGCACATACACAAGTGTACATCTAATCAGTTGCTTCTAACTGCTGTGATATTCTGTGGGGTGTATCCCTTGCATATTGTGCTACAGTTGGTCCCAGGGAGGGATGTGCCAATTGTCTGCTTACCCATCACAATGCTTGCATCCTTATAAACCCAAGGGTGGAAATTTTTGTTATATGTATCAAGGATATACCAGAAGTGGGTATTTATATACCTAATCTGACTAAATATTGTTGGACTTCCTTCTGCAGTGCTGTATTGGGCCTGAGACACTGATCAGAACTCTCAACTCCTCTGTTCCTCAGAGTTCAGAAAAGGTCCCTATCCACCATCCCCCCAACCATTCCATGACCAGCAGTGCACAAGGACCTCTTTATACCCACATTCCTGCCCAAACTTGTCTGTTTCCAACTTCCTGATTATTGTCAGTCTAAGAGATGTACAGTCTGAGGAGGTTGCATTTCCCTGATTCTTGCTGGGTGTGTTTCTTAGCCTTTATAGTTTGCTCATCTGAGGATTGCCTCTTCATGTACTTGGTTCATTTTCCTACAGGGTTGCTCTCTCTCTCTCTCTCTCTTTTTTTTTTTTTTTTTTTTTTTTTTTTTTTTGGGGGCTTGGGATCGAAGCCAGGGCCTTGTGCTTACAAGGGGGTTGCTCTCTTTTTCTGGTTGCTTTTCAGGAGGTCCTTGGCTTTTCCTGTTGGTTTCAGGCACTACATATATTCATCCTCCAGCCCCCCTTACTGGGGATTGAACCCAGAGTCTTAAGTATGCTAGGCAAGTTCTGTATCACTGAGCTACATCCCCAGCCCTGCGTTATGCATATTCTTATGCTAATTTTGGCATTTTCTATTATTTTAAAAGTTTATTCACTGCATCTAGGTTTTCAAATTTATCAATGTAGGGTTGTTAATGATACTTTTATTATTTATAAAACATCTGCTGTCACTTCCCATTTTTCATTCTTATTTTATTTGCATCTTTTCTCTTGAGCACATTTGCCAGATAATTATATTATTAATCTTTTCAAAGAATGAACATTAGTTTTTTTGGTAATAATGTGTGTTGTTGTTGTTTACTGTTTCATTGGTTTCTGCCATCCTTTATATTTCCATTCTTATTTTGGGAGCATGTGCTTCGTTTTTCCTTATACACTTCTTGAGCTAATTCATGAACATATTTATTTTTCAGTATTTCTTGGTTTCCTGATAAATGTATTTAAAAATATAGGTTTACTTGTAAATACTACTTTAGTTGTATCCCAAAATTTGGTATGTTGTTTAAAAAAAAAAAAAAGCAAAATCTCTTGATTGTGAAATGATTATTGGCTCACAGAAAGTTGCAAAAATAATACATGAAGTCCCTTGAACCCTTCCTCTAGTGTCCCCATGGGAGCATCTTGTATAACTATAGTATATGAGTAGGAAATTGATATTCGTACAATACTCTTAACTAGTCCACAGATGTTACTGAGTTTTCAGTGGATTTGGCATACACTCGTGAGTGTGGTGTACATTATATTTATTATAATTCAGTCATAAATACTTTGTAGTTTCTTTATTGAACCAAGGGGTGTTTAGTAGTCTTGTAGATTGACTTCCACTCAGGAATTTTAAGCATCCCTTTGTTGTTCTGATCTCATTGTGTCTGACTGGATAAAAGCCTGTGCAATAGCGGTCCTTCAGATCAGACCAAGGCTAGTGGGAGGGTTAGAGCTGTGCTTTGAGAAGCTGATGCGGTGGGCATGGGTTAGGTTGGAGGGAGACCATGGAGATGGGGAGCCTGTGTCCCTGAAGCCCTCGAGTAACTGATGCAGTCAACTTTCTGCTCCAGAAACAGTGACCCAGAGGTGGGTGAACAGAGAATTTAGGGACTGCCAAGAACTGAATTTGGAACCCACGCTGAAATTGGTTCCAGACTGACTTTTAGCATACGGGACCCAGACCCAGGACCATGGGACCCCAGCATTTGAGACCTGTGCAACTGCTCTGCCTCCTAGGGGCCATCTCTTCTCTACCTCGTATGTCTTGGGGGGCTGCATGCTATTAAGAGCTCAAAAGGTGGGAGGCTGGATTCCTGTCACTTGGGGAAGGAGGGCTGGGTATCTAGGTCCAAGGCTGAATTCTTGGTTGGCAATTCAGGACCTGAGAAGGTGATGTGGGGCAGATGACTGAAAGTTCATTCTCTTTTTAGGGGCTGGTACTCTTTTGTGCTACCAATCAAAAGCCTCAGCCTTCAGAGCTGTTACCTTCCATAACTGGAGGTGGCGTCTGATGAAGAGCATGGTGTGTAAGCTGAGAGAAGGCTGTGAGGAGACACTAGTGCTCATTGAGTCAGGTAAAGTGGGGTGGGTTTAATAATCTCCTTTTGCTCATTCTTCTACCCCTAGCTGCACTCCTGGCACTTAGGACTAGAGTTCCAGATATTCACATCCTTGTATATTTGGGAATATGTCAGGACATTGGCAAATACAGGGATAGTCCCAGCTATTTGTAGAGTGGGCTGATTAAGAGGGCAAAAGGGAGGTGGGCAGATCTTGGAGGAGGGGAAAATTTGGGGGAGAGGAAAGGGTGGGATACAGGGAGGGGGAGGAGAGGGACTCCTGTAGGGAGAAGGTTGGAGGGATAGATGGAGACCTTAGCACATGAGCCTCATGTAGCTGTAGTGAGTGAACATGTGGAAGAGGCAAAGGTGGCAGTGGACAGAGAGGGCACAGGAAGCACAGGGCTGAGGGAGAAGGGTTGACTTCAGTCAAGTCCAATGACACTGATCAGAACTCTCTAATCCTCTGCTTTCCAGGGACCAAAAGGGGAGTTCTGGGATTTAAAGGCTGCAGTTCAAGCTTATCTTACCATCAGCAAGTCTCCTACCTTGTTGCACCTCCCGGAGTGTCCATTGCCTCCTATAGTCGAGTTTGCCGGACCTTTCTCTGCAATAACCTCACCAACTTGCAGCCTTTTGTGGAACTCAAGGCCAAATATCATAAATCTACCTCAACTTCGTCACATACTTGCCCAACATGTGTGGGCGAGCATGATAAGGAATGTCTTCCAAATTTTGTCTCCACTGAGGCTTGTCCCTCTGTTGCCCCTAGCTGTTTCAGTTCCACCTTCAAATTTCAGGCAGGTGAGAGGAGAGGAACTTTGTTTATCAAATACTTGCTGTATGCCAGGGTCTGTTTAGGACTTCAAACCTCTGAAAGAGGCTGGTGGGGTCTGGAGATGGGATTATGGGTATCAGGGACCAGTCACAAGAATTCCAAGGAGGAAGGGGTAAGATGCCTGATGTGTAAATCTCTGGTGGGAAAGTAGGTGGTTGGTGAGGGGCTTCTGGGAAATGACTCTCTTGAAAACGTCCCTGAATCTTTCCTTTCTTCCTTATAGGGCTTCTCAATACCACCTTCCTCGTCTTGGGCTGTACTCGTAAATATCAGAGTCTTTTGTCAAATTTTCATCATATTGGAAGTATCAAAGTGACTGAGGTTCTCAACATCATTGAGAAGTCCCAGATTGTTGGTGCAGGGCCCTCTAGTCAAGATCGTTCTTGGGGCATCCTCTTAGGCCTCCTGCTTGTCTTCAGGTACTGACCATTCAGCTGGATGAAACACCCAGACCCCTTTGATTAACCGAATAAAGTTGTGGAGTTACCCTTGTGCTTTGTCCTGTGGTCTGTGAGTGTAAGGGTGTGTGGAAGGTGTGAGGAGGGCCAGCCATGTCCAGGGAATGGACAGGTTGGCTTGATAAAATGGCAGTGTCATGCCAGTTGCCAGGGAGAACATTTTTCTGGAATGAAGGGAAAATAAGGACTTTTTTTGATAAAGAAAATTTTTGCTGTATTTAAAGAATAGCTAAAAGTCTAGGTGCAGTAGTATATGCGTGTAATTCCAGTGACTCAGGAGGCCGAGGTAGGAGGATCTTTGAGACCAGCCTGGGTGACTTAGTGAGACCCTGTCTCAAAATAAAAATGAAAAGGGTTAAGGATGTAGCTCAGTGTAGAGAGCCCCTACCAGGTTCAATTCCTGGTACAAAAAAAAAAAAAAAAAAAAAAAAAATAGAAGGCTGAAAACTTCAGAAGGAAAAAGAACAAGAGAATGGGTAAAAATAGAAGTAAACATAATATACTGTCCTTTATCCATGAGTTTCTTTAATCATATTGTATTATTGATGCAAAATCATAGTAATACCTAATATGGTGCTGAATACATGCAGAGGAAAAATTTTAAGAATTATATTGTTGAACATTTTCTCCTTAATTTATAATAGCTTTATTGAGATATAACACACATGCCATAAAATCCACCTATTTTAAGTGTCCGATTTTTAACTGTCTGGTTTTTAGGTATCCATAGAATTGTACACCATCATTAAAAATTCTTTTAAAACTTCTTTATCAACTCCACAAGAAACTCTGTATTCATTAACAATCACACTCCATTTCCCCCCAAATCCCACAGCCCTAGAAAACCACTTGTGTGTTTTCTGTCTGTGTATATTTGCCTATTCTGAAGGTATTAATCATATGTAATTGAATCATAACCATAAGTGGTCTTTTGTGACTGGTTTCTCTCACTTATCATGTTTTCAAAATTAATCCATGTTGTAGCATGTATCAATACTTCATTTCATTGTAATGCAGAATATGTTCCATTGTATTGATATACCATATTTTATTTATCTGATCATCACCTTGGCTCAGCTTCCTAGGGGCTGTGGCTCAGGAAGCAGATTGCTATATTCAGGGTGTGTTCGAGAATGGGTGGTGTATGTGGTTCCATGGTCAAGCACCAGGGGTCAGAAGATAATCACGAAAAGTCCCCATTGTATTGTGGGTAGAAACAGTGGCTGAGACTTGGGGCATTTCCTGCTCGCCCCAAGGAGCTGAGTATGAAACACAGACCTCACCCACACCAGGCAAGGACTATAATGTTGAACTATGCCCCAAACCTCCAAGTGTCAGGGGCAGAGACACCATGAGGCTGCAGCAGGCTCTCATCTTCTCTGAGGCTGTACTCTGGTGCAGTCATCTGCCATCCAGAGAGTTGTGGTGGATGTGCCAACAACCCTAAAGCCCCGACATGTGCACAGGCCTCACAGTATGTAAAGTAGAAGCTACTTGGATCACACCTGGAATAACTCTCTTGCGTAGAATGGAAATGGGAGGCTTTCCCAGCAGACCCTTCTCTTTGTTCTACCTGCTGCAGCGCCTGGGAACCAGCAGCCTGAGACTCTGTCCGTGGTGCTGACAACCATGAACTACTGAAGGCTGGTGAGTTGGGTCTCACAATTCTTTTATTCCTAAGAGCTGAGCATCATCAGCAGGGAGAAGTGGGGGGAGGGGTTGGGGTGTGGTGTATCCCCCACCTCCCTGTCAGGAGCTAGAGGTGATGTGGACATTACTGCAGCAAGTGACACCATAGTCAAGGTACTCACGTGTAGTTTTCAGTGAAAAGCAGTGTCACCACACGAGGGAGCCACATGCATCTTGACTCTCCCTGACCTCAGTGTCCCTACTGTGGCCAGAGCCTCTTCGCAGGCAGGAGGTGCTGAAACGTGACAGTGGCCTTGTCCTCTCTCCAGCCACCCGACCAGGAGGCAAAGGACTTTCCAGGACATACTATACTGGCTGGGTTTCAGGACTTCCACCTCATATTTCAGGGGCTGTGGGTAACCCAGCAGCTGTGGGAAACTGACCCCACCAGCCTCTCCAGGTCCCTCCTGAGTGACCTGAGACAGGACCACCCCTCAGATACAGAGTGTCACCCCTCACTTAGGATGGGTGAAATAAACTGCAGGAGATGCCATTTTTGAGCACTAGCTGTCACAGGAAGTGCTACAGGTTTACTGTGTGAAGAAAGGACAGTGCTGTGGGGACAGGTCCCTAGTGACCTGGGTACAGAGGAGGAAGCCCTTGAGGCATCAGCCCAGGGCCAGCAGCTCCTGAGGGAGGAGCCAGAGGAATGAGAGGTGAGGGTCAATGGGAAGTCTGAGGCCCAGAATCTGAGGACGGGTCTCCTTCCTTCAGGCCTGGGGTCAGCCTGGGGTGAGATCAGGTGGGGAGAAGCCTTGGTACCTTCCAGTTCTTGTGTGGAGCAGGAAACACCCCAGGGCAGCCACCAGACCTACCCCAACCAGGACCCCGGTCCCGATGCTGGCGATGGTCCCCACAGGAATGCATGGGGTCTTCTCTTCCGCTGAGAGGAGAAGAGAAAGGGGATGGAGGTCCAGGTCTCAGGGGAACCATGCCAGGCCCTGCAGGGGGCCCACATATGGTGGAACCAAATGGCCCCGAGGTCCGAGTGCAGTTTGTCATGTCGCCATCACCAGGTCCTCCTGACTCTGCTTCTGGTGATTTCTTCATGTTTGGGTTTGAAACCCTGGATGTGCTCTAAGCTTGACATTCACAGCAGCTGGGCCACATCTTGCTCATGTTCCTCCTAAGCCTCTTCCTCTTTTCTTCCTTCTATCACAGGACAGTGTTAGAGGGTAGACCCTCGCAGACTGTCTAGCCCAAGGCCCAGCCTCTGGTACAGATCAGAACCAAGGGAACATCAAAGGCACCTAGTTTCTGGGTGGGTAGCCACGTTCTCTACTAGCTCTAGCATCTACCCCTTCCTCATGGCTTGAGCCATATTGTGGCCCTTGACAGTGAAATACATGAGGAAATGGGTGGGAGGGACCAGGGGGCCACTCACAGATCACAGCCAGTCTGAAGGGGTCACTCCTGCTGGAACTGGCGGCGTTGGAGACCTCACACTGATACTCCCCAGCATCCTCCTGTCTGACGGGGTCTATGCTGAGGGTGCTGTGGTCCTGGGACAGCTGCATCCTCTCTCTGAACTGCAGAGTCCAGCTATTGAAGATCCACATGATGGAGATTCCAGAGTCATCTGAGAGGCAGGTCATGACCACAGAGTCTGGTGCTGTGTTGGTGGCCTGGATGGTGGGCTGGGTCACAAGCTCTGTGGAAAAACAGCAAGGAATTGACTGAGATCGGGCCTGAGGCCTGGGCCCCTCTCTTTCCTTAGAGGTGCCTGCAGGTCTCAGGGGCGACAGTGATGTGTAAGCTGTCCAGAGGATGAGCTAGATGGTTGAGGCCATGGACAATGGTTGAGGACTCAGAAATAAGATGACCTTGTCATGATCTTGGTTCTGGTATGGTTCAAGTCTGTTCTGGGGAAACTACAAAATGTACCACAATACGTGGACCTTGGACTACACAGCCGACCTCCTGACCTCAGGTTCCTCATCTTAACAAGGAAATTACTGAACCTCTCTCTGACTCCAAGACACCTCCCTTGATCTCTCTCTGAGATCCAGATGGGACACCTCCTCTCAGTCCCCAGGTGCAGCAACCTCATTATCAGCTGGGTTTCCCCATGGGCTCTTGTGTCTTTTCCTCCAGAATTTCTGTGCTGGTCTTGGTCCATCTTCTGCTGCGCTAACAGAGTACCTGAGCCTGGGTGGCTTATAAAGAAGAGAGGTCTCTTGCTCACAGTTCTGGAGCCTGAGAAGTGCAAGATCAAGGAGCAGCATGTGATGAGGGCTCCTTGCTTCATCGTAACAGGGGAAAGAAAACCCATAGTGAGAGAGCACACTGGAGAGGGAGGTAGGGAGGCGGCCACACTCACCCTTTATCAGGAAACCAGGTCAGCAGCACTTGGTCAGCAGCATTGCTGCTTCTGGAGCAGCAGCACTGCTCCTTTCACAGGGACCTGTCTCCTTCCTTGAGGCCACACCTCAGATTCCTGTTGCACTGGGAGTTCAGGTCCCAGCACGTGCTCTTTTGGGGGCACATTCACAGCACAGCAGTGATTCTATAAAAGTGTATTGGCCATTTCTGGAATGTGCTGCCATGTACGTTGGGGAAGGAGGGAGTATCAGGCCTGTCCACCTCTGGCTCCAGGGAGGACTTGCATGGAGTGGGGCAGGTATGGACTTCTTGTTCACTAGGAACTGAGGACGGCCCAGCCTAACCCTAACCCTCATGGCTTAAGATCTGTTTTGGTTCAAATGTAAATAATTTCTCAATGAAAGATGGAATGGACATGCTGGTCCAGGAAGGAACCACCTCAGTGAATGAAATCTCTAGAGAGGTGATCACAGCACTGACAGAAGCCCTGACCTCCTACCTTCTTGCAAATATACACTTTTGCCACTGTCCTTCCTTCCCCAACCGGTACTCCATGGGTGAAGCCCTTGTCTCTCCAGGTGTAAGTCACTCACTGCTCTCCATAGTGGGCCACATGTACAGGCCTCCACAGCCTCATGCAGCTGACTCAGAGGTGTCTGCTACAAGGTTGACTTTTCCCATTTCTGTACCCCTGACTCTGGAGAGGCTCAGGCTTTCATGGGTGACATGACAGCTGAATTCAGGACCACCCTCCTAGGTAGCATCTCATCTGACTTGTTCCACCCCAGATAGAGTCAGAGAAAAGCCTGTCTTTGGGTGAGCTGGGAGAAGAGCCCAAAGCAGAGCTCTGAGGTGCCCATGTGCTATCTGAAGGAAGTTTCCTCATCTTATTAGGATAAAAATAATTGTTTGTCAAAGGCTTATGTGTTCTTGTAGCTAACAGAGGAGGTAAAAGGAAACAAAGAAGAGACAGAAAGAGGCCGGGCGTGGTGGCGCAGTCCTATAATCCAGTGGCTTGGGAGGCTGAGGCAGGAGGATTGTGAGGTCAAAGCCAGCCTCAGCAATTTAGCAAGGCACTAAGCAACTCAGCAAGACCCTGTCTTTCAATAAAATATAAAAAAGGGCTGGGGATGTGGCTCAGTGGATAAGTGCCTCTGAGTTCAATCCCCAGTACCAAAAAGAAAAAAAAAAAAAAGTCAGAGATGAGTTGGTGATAGAAAGAAGCTACTTGACCTTGAGGACCCTTCCTCCATCCACTGTGTACCCCTCTCAATCCCTAGGGTTTTCTGGGACTGCAAGAACCCACTACCCAAACTCTAGGCTGGACCTCAGGTCAGCCATGAGAAATCAGAGAAGCAAGGGGAGGAGAAATGTCAGGAATGGGGCTGGAGGCGCAGGGGAGGTTTGGGATCTGCCTGTGGACATGGACTGAAATTAACCTCTTCTAGGCTATTTATATAAAACCAGAGACTTTTCCCCAGAGCTTGGTGCTGTGCTCCAGGGTCTACTTACCACACATGGAGAGTCTTGATTATGATCCCAGTGAGGCCAGGGCAGAGTTATGGACCAGGCAGGGATAGATTCTGCCATGATTTGTAGTGATGTTGGATATAAAGAACTCTTGTGTGAATCTGATAAGCCAAGAGCACTGTGGGTAGGTTAGAAGCCACATGTCAGCATAGGCTGAGGAAATATAAGTCTCATGCAGAAATGGGGTCATCTGGGGTATCTGGAGAAAACACTAAGAGCAAAGCCCCATGAGATGTCATCAGAAGGAAGGGGAAGCTTCTGATCTGATAAGGCCATAGTCTCCTTCTGTACCATGTCATGTTTTACATCTCCCTCCCAAACCCCCTGTACACTGAGTCTGAGTCTGAGATGTTCCCCTGTTTCTCCTTCACAGGTGACTGACCCAAGCCTCTACAGATGGGAGCAGCCCCTTCTTCCTTGGCTCAAGGCTGGGTCTGGATGTACTTGGGGCAGGAGGTCAGGGCCAGCCTGGGTGTGTAGGAGTTAGGGTCAATGTACTTGGACCAGAGAGGTCCAAGTGGTCTGGCTTGTTGGACTGGCATCCAGGGCCATGAAGGAGTGGAAGTTACTCACAGGACACATTCAGGGTGACTGGATTTCTCTGGTTGGCACTCACTGGGTTCCAGTTCCTATGCTCATAGGGTCCTGTGTCATTCCTTATGATTCAGAATAAAGTGAGAGTCCAGTTACCATTGGATGGCTCCAGCCTATCACCATCTAGGATGTTCTGACCATTTATCCACCACAGATAAGTTGTATCCTGAGTCTCAGGTTCACACATGTTTGCCACAGAGTCCTCACCCTCTGTGGGGTGGGAGCTATTATTTGTGAGTAGGGTTTGGGTAACTCTTCTCTGCAGACATCAGAGAGATTGCCCTGTGTGGTACCTTTGATCCCTGCAAAGGCATCCACCTGAACTGCCCTCTCTCACCTCCCACCAACCTGAGTGCTTAAGGAACCAGGCAGGAGTGGGTATCTTGGGCAGATGCATGAGGATCTGGGGACTCAGAGAACGTGGGGCCACCTGGGCTCTGTTTGGGAGAAGCACAGACTTTCTCACATGTGAATTTAGTTGCAGCCCCAGGACTGGGAGTTAGAAACCCTGATGCCTCTCCTGGTCCTCACAGGCCCTGGTTTGTTTTGGGACATGTGTGCTGAGTCCTCCAGCTGCACAGACAGACTCCAGTGTTCGGCCCGGGTGTGTTTCCTCTGAGCCTTTGGTTCTCAAGGCCATCCTAGAGGTGGGTCATAATGGGATACCCCATATTGCCCAGACCCCAAGAAAACCCCATAGCCTGATCTGAGGATCAGGTGTGTGAACAGAAATCACACACTCAGCATTCAATTTGGTGGTCAGGTTGGGGCTACAAGATGGGACAGTTCTACTCAGGTGTTTGAATCATAAGCCAGTGACATCTGAAAGGCAAAACATGAGTCCAAGGAATGGTTTAGAAAAGAGTGAAGAGGACAGACAAACTTTGGAGCAGAACTACATTCTTGTTCTTGGCTTGTAATGTCCCTTCTTCCATCACAGAGGGTAGGGTGAAGACCACGTGAATATTTCAAATGTAGAATTGATAGGTGGAACAAGGGGAGCAGAACCTTGCTGAAAATCCGGTTCTTATGGGCCTGTGTGTTTGGCAGACCTGGAGTAGAAATGTGAGGTGTTACATTCTTTCTGTACAGCAACGTCATTATTAATGCCTATGATCTAAGACCCGTTCCTGAAAGGAATATTTCTAAAGTCTTAGAATGAGCTCTGAAGTCCTGCCAGGCCAAATGATCAAAGGTAGATGCTAATGTCAATATGAAATCAGTGAATAGAGAGAGAACCTGTGGGTCCTGGTGGAGGACAGAAGTGGTCAGAAGGGACATCTGAGGCATCTTTATTACATAAAATGTGGACCAATACCAAATTTAACGTTACTTGTCATGTCAATAAATTAGAAGAAGTCTGTGTCCCCAGTAGTTATGGAGACTCAGGCCAAGTGGGGAAGAACCTGACACAGGCCTGTGAAATGCCTTCTTCCTTTTCTTTTGACCCCAGGAGTCACAATGAGATTATTAAATTGTTCCAAATCGGGCAGAGCCTAATGGAAATGACCTTGGCTGGAGCATCGCACCACGTGGGGACACACCTTGTGGTGATGGTGTCCTCATGAGGACACAGGTGCGTGTGGAATGGACAGTTAGCCCCTGAAACAGCACCGGTCAGGCCAGCTGCCTCTTAGGGAACGTCCTGGGAGTCACTGGAAGAGTTTGAGCCCCACTTAGGGACCAGGATGGAGTCACCAGTCATCTGGGTGTAAGGAGCCTGGGGCTGCGGGGCTTGCAGCCCTGTCCTGCCTCTGCCCCCTCATTGAGTCAGTGTAAAGGACAGATGGAGGGGATGCTCAGGCCTGTCTCCTGGCCTATTTCACATGTCATTGTCATGGTAGGAAAGAGCCTTGGTTGGGACACAGTGGAGGCTCCTTCATAGTGGGGTGCTTTGGTTAGTGATGCAGCCTGGCAGGGGTACCTGCTTGACTGATTTCTGTGCCCTTTTCTATTGCCCAGAAGGGGGCCTGGACCCAGGTGTTAGCAGGAAGTGGACAGGACAGATGGCCATTAGTGCAGGAAGGTAAGGGTGTGGCACGCTACGCAGGGCAGGGCCAGTCCTGCCTGAATGAGAAGGAGGAAGAGGGTGGACAGGCAGGAGCAAGACAGCCAGAATCACCATGGCAGCGAGCAGTGGGGGTACAATGAATAAAGCCCCAGGCCCAAGAGCCCCCTGGCTGCCTGAGCCCCAGGGACATCCCGTGATGTAGCTCCTGGGTGGCCTCAGGAGAGGAGGTCAGGGGGATGGAGCATGAGCCTCAGCCTCCAGAAGGGACAGGGAGCAGGTGGCAGAACCTCCTGGGACTGCACATGCAGGTTCCAGATCTGAAGAGGTTCTAGGTCATTCACTCACGACCCCTCCCTCCCTCCCTCCTCACAAAACCATTGAGAGCTGGCTACACATGGGGCCCTGTGCTGGTTGCTGGGTCTGGTGGGAGTGAGAAAGAAAAGTCCTGTCCCTTATCTCCAGAGGGAGTGACACCCAACACACCAGGAAACCCGTGACTTCAAGTCCAGCGAGGGAGGTTGTGGGGCAGTCGTGGGAGGGGGAGGCCTGGACATCCTGGGCATTAAGTGAGTTGAGGCGGGCACGCTGGTTCCAGAGGAAACCCAGTTAGCTCCCCATTTGCTCTCACTCCCCATTTGCTCTCCCTTCCAGCCACCAATGCATAAGAAAGTAGCTGAACCCATGACTGGTCTTGGGGTCCACAGACACCTTTAAAGGGGAGGAGAGGATGGGGCTCTTGCTGCAAACACAGCCAATCACGCCAACTCAGTAACTGTATTCCCTTGTGCCTCAGGTTCCCTTTTTTGTTGTTCTGCATTTTTACAGTGCTGGGGATTGAACCTGGGGCCTAATGTATGTGAGGCAAACTCTCTACCACTGAGCCACATCCCTAGCCCTCACTTTCCCTTTAATAAAATAGCATAAATGATAAATAATATTTGGCTTGCATGAATTAATTTACTCTTGGTGTTCTTGGTGAATTAATTTAAACTAATCACAATTGCCTGACCTAAAGCTTGGTCTAGAGGAGCTGCCCAGATGAAGAACATTCATTGTAGGTGGCCCCTAAGAGAGGACTCCCCGGGCTCAATCCCTGCTGGCCGGGCACTGTCAGGAGTATGTTCTCTTTTGTTCCTCCTGCTGGAGACACTGACTGTCCTGTGCACTCTCCTAAGTCCCCAAAGAAGTTGGCTAATGACCTTGAGAACCTTTGTATCTGTGCTTTTCATGCTGTCTCAGGTGAGAGACTAGTCCTTGCCCTGATCCCAGTGTGATTCTTGGGGCTGAGCCCTGCTGCTGACCAGTTCCAGGCGTTCTGAGGTCTGGAAAGTCTGAAAATTGCTCTTCTTTGTGAGCCTTGAGCATAAATCCAAAGCCATCCCTGGCCACATCTCCCCAGGATGACCTGAGTCAGGAGCCTGGGACAGGGACGTGAGGCAGAGACTTCCCTGAGCTGAGCAATCTGTGAGTTTCCCAGGGCCCCTCAGGTCAGGCCCTGACCTGTCTTACAGGGTCTTTCTCAGGGCCAGATTCATGAGGAGGGGGCTGGGCTGAGACAGCTCTGCCTGGGCTGAGTCGTCCATCAGATGGTCCTTCTCTCTGCTGGTGGATTCAGGTGAAGGATCCTCATGGATTGAATTCTGTCTGCACTGCGTGTGTCCTGAACTAAATGCTCAAACCCACTGTGGGGATGTAATGCAGAGGGGGAGGAAGGCAGAGTCCAGTCTCAGGGTCCTGTGGTGCAGGGGAATTAACCCCTCTAGCACCCAGAGGACCTGCAGGATCACTCACAGTATATGTGGAACAGCCCAGTTGCTTCTTCATTCTCAAAATTGCCCTTTATGTCTGTAGAGTATAGAATCCTGTGTCCTCCTGGGTCACATTCAGGAATCTCAAGGGTGCACGGGGATACATTGTCTCTTGACCTCTGTATGTAATAGCTCTGGGTTAATTATTTGAATGACTACTAAGTATGACGCAATTTGGTGGCTCTGGTCTGCTTCTTCCCCTTTGTACCAGTGATAGCTTAGGAGATTCTCTGACCCATTGTGGGCAAGTAGAACATTTTTGCCTCCACAGCATTAAAGGGCCTGGTTCAAAAGAGTTGGGCATTGGTGAGCCAGTTCCAGAAAAGTGAGACTAGGAGGGAGGAGAGAGCAATCCATCAATGCTGGGACTTCTGTATTGGGTGGGAGATGGGGCCTCAGCAGACATCTTCACCTCAGCCTTGGGGTGTGTGTGTGTCCCTGGATCAAGGTCAGCAGCATCATGTCCATTCTTTCAGCACCAATGAACTTATGTGTTAATCTGTTAAGAACACATTTCCCTGGTGCCCATAACCTCACTCCTCAGTGCCCTCAGATCCTTGGGTACGCTCCTCCCCTGACCACCTCCTTACAGACCCTGGTCTTCCCTTCTGACATTTTCCTGCTCTCTGCCCTGTGTGCCTCTTGTCAGCACCTGACTTCACCTCCTTGATGTCCTTGCTGGCCTGTCTTCCTGCCTAGTAGAAGGAGAGCTCTGTGAGGACAGGGCCTACTCTGGTCCTTGCTGTAGCCCAGGGCCTGCAACAGACTCAGACACCTGTGGATGAAGGAAGCAGCGTCCCCGCCCTGAGCAACCAGGTGTTTATTTGCCAATTTCTGAGGTTGGTGGCTACAGAAATTATTTCCTGCCCCAATTGTGTTTGTATTTGGAGATCTACCCTGACACAATTTTTAACATGAATTTTCAAAATGTAATGACCAGTGATGATTATGGTGGAAAAGAGAATAGAACTTCTCTTCCCCCTTTATCTGTTCCGGGTCACTGAGAATTTCCAATTGCTGAGGCTTCTGCCCTGCTTTTGTCTCCTCTCCCTCAGGCTAAAGCAGAAGCCCTCCGTCCCTTGGGAAGGTCTTATTCTTCCCGGGAGACCTCAACCAGACTCTGTGCTCCCATTTTCCTGTCCACTCCCAGAGAATGATCCCCTCCCCTGCAAGCAGGAGTCCCTCCCAGAGGTTGTGTCCTCTGTGGGGAGAGGCTGATGGGGGCTCCCTGGTCTTTGCTGCCTGCTCTGTCCTCCCTGTGTGGAGAAGAGACCTGATCAGCTCTGCTGTCCTTCCTTCCTCAGTGCCAAGCCTCCTCCAGGGGCAGGACCACATTCCAGGGTCACATGGACTGGAGGTGGGGACTCTGACTAGGAAGCCTCTCTGTCCCCCTCAGTCCTGCCTCCTGTCCGTTCTTCCCCTCTTCCTGTGTTACACTTCAGTCCTCTACAGCACACTTTGAGAAGCAAGGATGATTAAGATCCTTTCTCCTGAGAAACAGCACTGAACTCTGCTGTGTCCTGGCTTTGGGGCTGCCAGCACCGTGCAAGGAGCTCTTGAGGTCCCCAAACCAGGGATGTATTCCCTTTGTGATGTAGAAAACTGCCTCACACTCAGTCTTCCCCATGTTCTCAAATGTTCTGTGAAGGTGGGAGTAACTACTCCCTGCAGGAAGGTGACAGAGATGGAGATGGCGGTGGGGCTGGAAAGGGGGCTGCTGAGTGATGGATGGTGAGAGGCATCCTCTGTCTCTGGCATCACCAGCCTGGTCTCTGATCTGAGGACAGGAATGGTTGTCTCAGAAGGAGCTTCATTCAGGTCTTGGGTGTGCAGGTGGGGAAGGTGACTTGCATGTCCTGAGAAGGAAAGGAGGTGGGGGATGGGGGTGTTTAGTAGCCATGGGCCCTGTTGTCCTTGTGAGAAGGTTTCAGGGAGCCCCTCCCTCTCTGTGTTTTAGCTGTGCTGTGGCTCTGTTTCCCATGTCCTCCCTGGGTGACCTCTGTCCTCTGTCTGGCTGACTTTTTTGTGATCACTGTGCCTTTTCCCATGGGTGATTCAGGAGAGAGACTCCTGGCAAATAGACAGGAACTCCTATCAGAACAGGGTCCTCAGAGGTCCAGGAGGGAGTCTCGTGGCAGAGCAGGCATATGGGAGGTCTCAGCAGGGTCTGTGGGGGCAGATTGGAAATCAGGCTCCATCTCTACCTCCTGAACCAAAACCAACTTCATGTCTGGGGATCAATTTCCTGAGTCTTGACTGTGTTTTCATATGTCGCCCCCTAGAGGTCATAAGGAGGCCTGCAGCCAGTGTCCTTTGCTGCTGCAAGGATCCTGACCAGGATCCAAATGATCTGACTTCCAGGTCGCAGGGTGGATGTCCCACATCCAGTTTACTGCAAGTCCCCAGGCCATCCTACTCCATCCATGGAGGGTGGGTATATGCAGAGAATGACAGTTGTTTTGGGAACTCCTGATCCAGCATTGAGAGAACTGTGTGCTCAGGGCATGAGCTGCCTCAGGAGGACTCACTTGTCTCTGAGGTTTCAAAGGGCGGTCTGGGGACATGTCTTCTGAGACTTAAGGGAGAGATCACCAGCCAGGAACTGCGTCTGTACTTGATTGATCAGTTTGTATATCCTTAGATCTTCCTGCTAGGGGTCATAAGAATTGAAGATTATCTGGTGAGGTTGATAAACTTCTTCCCTAAAGACTTTAGAAAATTGGGGCTGGGTTTGTGGCTCAGTGGTAGAGTGCTTGCCTGGCATGTGTGAGGCACTGGGGTTCAATTCTCAGCATCACATATAAGAGATAAGGTCTTGCTATGTTTCCCAGACTGGTCTCAAATCCTGGGCTTAAGTGATCCTTCTGAGTCAGCCTCCTGAGTAGCTGGGAATACCAGCCCACCACCAGTCCTGACTTTAACAGTCCTAATTATGGACTTTCCATTCCCAGGAAATTTGACAGTATGTAGAATTTTTTTAAAAAATGAAGTACATACAATATCTTCACTTTATTTCCTGAGGAGCTATATGAAAGCGTTGTCTCTCATGAAGGAGTTGAGAATCGTGAATCATTTGCACATACAATCAGGAGCAGTGGAGTTCCATGCTGATAGGCACTGTGAGGTTTTGGAACATAATTTTGCTGTTGGAGTTGTTTGCTTCCCTGTATTTTTTTGTTGTAGCTACATCTCCACTAGCCTTAGTATATGTTTATTTTCTTATTTATCATCTGTGAATCTGGAACCCTGTGAACTGGGACATCCCGAGCTAGGGAGAGCCCTGGGGAGCAGCCCCCACTCTCCCGAGGACCAGAGAGACATACTCTTCAGCTTCTGTCACAGCTGCAGCAGGTGGCATTGGGGGTCAGGAGTACTTATAATCATGTAACAGATTGAAAGCGGACGTGCATAGTAATTTGCACCAGGCCATGATGCTCTGGATAGTGTGGAAGGAAGGGCCTCCTTTGCTTAAAAGTGAACAGAGTGCCCTGGAGCCAGGTGTGGTGGCACATGCCTGTAATCCCAGCAGCTCAGGAGGCTGAGGCAGGAGGATTATGAGTTCAAAGTCAGCCTCAGCAACTTAGTGAGGCCCTAAGCAAGTCAATAAGAGCCTGTCTCTAAATAAAATATTTAAAAAAAAAAACTGTGGATGTGGCCAGGTGATTGAGTGCCCTGGGTTCAATCCTCGGTACCAAAATAAATAAATAATTAAAATCAAGAATGCACTAGAATGCCCCTTCAAGGGAAGAGTATCAGTAAGTGTGATGCATGTCTTACTCTTCTAGACTCATTGTTAATACCATGTTTTGCAATCTGTAGCTTAAGGAAATGGGAAGAGCTGTCCACACAATGTGAATTTGAGTGAACTCTCATGTGCATTTAAGCTTTTATACATTCACGTGGAACACCTTCTCTATGCACAGCAATGCAGATTCCCCTTGTCCATTTCTACTGGTCATCCCTGTGTGCAGTGTGAGGGTCATATTTTCCCCAAAGAATGGAAAAGGTCTTGAGAACTCCCCTTCGGTCTCTGTGAAAAGTATCCAAATGTTGCTGGTTACAGTGTTGGGACCCCAGGTGGAGGTCTGTTCAAGGTAGTGTGAAGGAAGCTGTCCTTGAGAAATGCGCCCCTCCAGATCACCTGCAGAAGGTGCCTCTTGGGTCTAAGACCATATTGGGATGGGTGAGGGACAGCAATGGAGGTCAGGAATAAGGACACCCAGTCCAAGAGTGGGCAGCAGACTCGCTCGAGCCTGAGAGGAGATGGGTGAACGTGAGGACCCTACAATCTCCCCTCTCCCCTTTCCCCTGAGGAAAGAGCAGCCAGGCTTCTGTGGCTCCGAGCGGGCCCAGGGTTGGGGCAGCAGAGGGCTGCAGGCCCACGGGGCTGGGGTGAGACCCCAGCTCTGTCCAGCCGCCTGGTCTGTTTTGGGTCGAGTCCACTCAATGAATGATCCACAGGCTGCAGTTCTGACGTGAAGAGGAATCCCTGTGCCGTCCTTTCCTCTTCCTAAGACATTTCTTCCTGGCATAGAACCAACTTGGCCTTCTGTGCTCAGAGGCCTCCTGAGGTGGTGAGAGGGCCCAGGGACTGTCCAGGGTGCTGGGTGAGGGCTCGGGTCACCGGCTTCCTCTTCCCAGAGTCCACAGAGCTCCCTGCATCCTCGATGTCATGGAACCCAGCAGGTGTCACTGATGTGTGGCTACAGACCCTTGGGAAGCCCACAGTACTGTGGAGGTTTGACAGCTGTGTGCCCGTCACCTGGAAGCATCTTCTCCAGGGACGTCAAGTGATTGATGGTGACCAGCACCAGTCAGTGTCTGTCCCTCTTACACTCACTCCATTCTTCCAACAAGAGGGGGAGGGTTTCATCTGTCAAGTTGTTTCAGAGGTCTGTGTAGACCAGTGAGTCTCAGCCAGGGGCCATTTTGCCACCAAGGGGACATCTGGCAGCGTTTGGAGACACTTTCGATTGTCACAGCTGGGGGTGGGAGTCCTATTGGACTTAGTAGGTAGAACCCCAGATGGTGCTAAACACCCCACAGCACAGCCCACAAGGACGACAGTGGCGAGCAGAGGGGAGCCTGCCCTGCGAACTTCCCGACCTCCCCTGAGCCCCCCTCACCCTGCTCCTCCCACCCTCGCCACCACTCCCCCCCTTAGCCCCCTCCGCTCGCATCTTCAGTTCCATCCTCTGCAGGTGCCCTTTGCCAAAGGCAGCCCTCACCTGCCCTCTCTGGGCCCCTCTGCGCGACTGGCAGGAAGCGTCCACTAGAGGGCGCGTGCGCTCTTCCCTGAGCTCCTGGGAGCCTCGCAGGCCTCAGACCAGTGCAGCTGCTTTTCCTGCCTCAATTCCAGTGCTGGGTGGGGCTGCAGATTTGCCCTGGAGGAAGCCCCTGGGACAGGCACCAGGGACCCCAGGGAAGAACCTTACGTAGGAGGCGTGGGGACTCTGACCGGTGACCTGAAACCAATGCCAGGGCCCAGGTCAGTGGGCAGGGGGAAGGTCCCAAACTTAGTGGCTGGACACTCAGCGTCCTGAAACCCCTGCCCGAGTGGCCACTGGGCAAAATGACTGTGAGCCTGTGTCCCTAAAGGCTGTGTCACTTAGGATTTGTGTACATGCTTGTCAGCAGGGCCGCTGTGGAACTTTCCAGACAGGACCTTGCACAATGGGAGACGGTCCTCCCAGGTATCCTCACTTGGAAGAATCAGGAGGGACGTGACTGCCACCAGGCACAGATGCCCATCAGGGCCTGAGGGAGCAGGAGGTCTGTGGGCTTCTCTGTCACCCCTGAGTCAGGACCAGGAAGTTGGTGTGTATGGTCCTGCCCGCCCCACCTCAGCAGGAGCCGTTGCTGGTTGTCAATTCCCACACCCCTTGCTGCCAGAGGAGGATCTGGAACCTTCCCTGGAGTCATCAGTGGAGGAAGACAGGTGAGTTAGGAGATGGAGGTGGGAGAGGTGGGTTGATGGGCGACCAGGAGGCGCCAGCCTCTGAGTGCTGTGACTGACAGTGGTCAGAGCTCCTCTGGGAACCGGCCCTGTCCCTGCAAAGGTTCAAGAGCGTCCCACCTCTGTGCTCCTCAGTCCGTTCCTGAGCTCCTAGCCACAGCCACCCTCACCTCTGAGGCCCTGGGTCCTGTGCCAGCACTTTGTCCCATCTCACTGTGAGCTCTGTGAGTGCCCACCTCTTCCTACCCAAGGTCTTCAGAGTGGCTGTCGTTATACCTCTGTCCCCACGAGGGTAAGTGGCCAGCTGAAGGCAGAGTCCTACTTCCTGTTGGGCTGTAGGACCAGCACTTGGGCCCCTGAGTCCTGCTTATCACTTAGTTCCCAGGAGGTGGCGGTTGCTGAACAAAGCTGGGGAGCCAGGAACTGGGGTGGGCAGGACCCAGGAATGACTGAACTTGTTGACAGGTGGCTTGTGCCCTGGGAACTTGAAATTTAATGGGGAATGTGAGGTGTTTTCTTACTGTTTAGGCTTTAGAGTTTGGAACTGCAGGTTCCCCTGGAATGTCACTGTCAGCCTCAATGCTGTGCATGTATGGCACAGGCTTCAGATTCCTCACTCTGGTGCAGGGTGGTATTGGGAGCACCATCTGCCTGGCCCAGGGGACCCTCTGATGTGCAGCTGCTGCAGACAGATGTGCTCTGTTGGGAAGAGGGCTCCTTCCTCCCTGGGCCTCCTGATCCCAGCTCCCTGATGCCCCACCCTCCTGGCAGGCCCAGCAATCACCCCCATGTCAGCCCTCACGGAGGTCCTGAGCTGAGCTGAGCTGACTGCGCAGGGGCATCGTGCCTGTCATTGGCTCTGTGTGCTCCTGATGTCTGCCTGGTGCTGCCCAAGATCCTGCAGGTACCCTGAGGAGAGCGTGTGTGTGGGGGGCTGGCACCTACACAGGAGTGTGCTATCGGAGTGTGGGAATTTGAAAGCCATTCAACAAATATTTATTTACATGCAAGGATTCAAGGAACAGGACTCATTATTGTAACAATGGTTCATGCTGTAGGTGGACTCGTGCTCTTCACTGCCCATTCCCTCCCTGTGTTAGATGACACATCCCTAGCTTTTGCCACTGAGCTTACTACTCCATCTATTAGAAGGGGAGTGTGTTCCCCTTCCTCCTGTTTATCCTGGGCTTGGCCATGAGACTTGCTTAGGCCGATGGGCTACAGGGAGAGATGATCATGCCCCTGTGTCTTCCTAGTGCCCCATGAGTCTGGCAGATCAGAGAAGGGCAAAGACCCATTTCATCTCTGAACAGAAAGACCAGGCCTCAGGGACCTGCATCCTGAAGAACAGGCAGGAGCTGCTCCCACCCTGTCCTGGTCTCCCGGAAAAGAGCAGCAGCCTCCCCAAGTCAGACATTAGGATGTGCTGACGCTGCAGGGCCTGGGCCCCAGGTCTTGCTCCAGGCTGACTAGTCTGGGTCTTCTGCAGAGGGATGACTTTGGCAGTCATCATGGGACACAAGGTCAGCACCTCCTGTCATACATGGAAGAGCAGGACCTCGTCCCCTATCTCCAGTCCTGGGGATCAGGTATATTCCTGATGCATCTCTCAATCTCTCAGACTTGTGAGTTAGGAAATGGAGGTGGGAGTGGTTGATTGATGGGCAGCCAGGAGGCGTGCAGCCCTCAGAGGCTCAGCTTCTCCAGTCACACCTCAGAGGATGCAGCCATGCCAGGGCTGTCCAGGGGCACTTGGAGAAGGACCCAGGAATAGTCTGGGCAGGGCAGGAAGAGAGGGGCTCACAAGCCCAACTGAACAGATTCCTCCTCTTGGTCAACAACTCTGGGACATGCCCTGGGATGGCCCTGGAGCCCCAATTTTCTCAGAGTCCACTGTCCCATGGTCCTCTCTGGGGAGAGGGCAGCTTCCCTGACTTGCCATTCTGGCTTCTGTGCCTTCCTCAGGCCCAGGGCCTGCCCCATCACCAGAACTCTCTCTCCCAGCCTCCCCCTCCCACCAAGCACATTCCATGGTCCCCTCCCAGCACCGCAATCAGGTGACCACACACAGCCTCCCCAGAGCACCCCTTGCATGTGGTCAGAGTCCTGGGTGCTCTGGGGGCCTGAGGGACAGACACAGTGAGAGCTCAGTCCGAGGGGCCTGCTGCTCACTTATCAGTCTCCCGCCTGGGTGAGGATGCTGGGGTGTTCATCTCCTGGGGGTTCTGTATCCTCTCCCTTCTCTTGAGTTCCTTTAGCTAGCTCTGTGGGGTAGGACCTATGCCTATGCTCAGGACAGAGATGCTGAGGTGGCCATGTACTCCCTGGGAACAGGTGTGGAGGGAGGGCATGAGGTCACCACACTGGCCATGTGATTGGGGGTCTGAGGCTGGGGAGTAAAGAGAGTGTCAACCTACCATCCAGGGCAGGGGAACACAGAGGCAGCTTCGTGTCAACTGGGGGTTAGGGGTATACAGTTCCTAGAACCCTGTAGGGAGAGAGATCCCAGAGGGAGAGACCCGGGTCCGGGGGAGGACGGAGGCCAGACCCTCTGTGGATTACCTGTGGTCCCTCTCTCTATCTTAGTGAGTGAAGAGCACTCCCCAACCCCTCCTTTTTTTTTGGTGCCAGGGGTTGAACCAGGGGCCCTCAACCACTGAGCCACATCCCAAGCCCTTTTTTATGTATTTTATTTAGAGACAGGGTCTTGCCGAGTTGCTTGGGACCTCACTAAATTGCTGAGGCTCCCTTTGAACTCAAAGTTCTCCTGCCTCAGCCTCCTGAGCTGCTGGGATTACAGACGTGAGCCACCACACCCGACTCAGCGCAGGGCTTGATAGGATTTTCCATTTTATTTTACTAACTATTCATAATAACTTTATAAAGTAAGAGAATTATAACTATTATGTTTGTAAGGAGAAAATTTTTATTTCTGATTTGGCTCATAGGAGGAGATAAAGGTCACTCATATCTGAGTCTAAGGGAGTCATACCATAGTCTAAGGGGGTCACTCTTGCTGGAACTGATGGAGTTGGGAACCTCACACTAATACTCCCTGGTATCCTCCTGTCTGACGGGGTCTATGCTGAGGGTGCTATGGTCCTGGGACAGCTGCATCCTCTGTATGAGCTACAGGCTCTGGTCATCGAAGGTCCACATGATGGAGATTCCAATGTCATCTGTGAGGCAGGTCAGGACCTCAGGGTCCTCTTCTGTGATGCACACATTGCTGGCCAGGATGGAAGGCTGTGCCACTGGATCTGTGGATAAACAGCAGAGGACCCCCTGAGAGTGGGACTGGGGCCTGGGCCAGGCTCTTTGCTTGGAGATCTCAGTCAGCTCTTGGTGCCCACAGTGAGCTGGGTAAGGCCGGCCAGATGATGGCTCTGACCCTCGGAGGAGGTTGAGCATCCTTGTTCAGGTGATTATCTGAGGAGAGGGCAGCCCCTCCTTCTGCTCCCAGATCAACAGGGAGACCCCTGTCTGGACCCCTGAACATCTCTGTAGGATCTGCACTAGGAACCTCTTCTCAGCCCCCTGTGCCCAGAACCTCATCGTCAGGTAGAATTTTTCTCCTATAAACTCCTGTGTGACTCTTTTTGGACTTTATAAAATATTGGGGCCTGTTCTTTATTTGTACTTTGGGTGTATTTTGAGGAGATCCGGTTTGGCAGTCCTATCCATCTCTGGGGCCAGGAAAGTTTTATAGAAAATATGATGGCATTTACTTTTTATAAAATCATTTGTTAGAGAACAAAGATGGCCCAGACAGGTCTCATGACTGAAGAGCTGGAGAAGCTCCAACCTAAGGATTTCTCCACCTAAGAGGACATTGACTTCCTGGCCTGTGGATTGAATGTCACAATGAAGGAACTCTTTAGTGGGAAATAGTCACAGTTTGAACAAAAGACTGGCACTCTTAGGAAGAGAGGAAATCACCTCCTTGCAATAAAGGCCACACGTGAAAATCTCAGGTAACATAATACTCAGTGGGGAAACACTCTGGCGCTAAGACCAGGAACCAGACAAAGCTGTTCATTGTCTTTCATCACTTCTAGTCAACATAACACTGGAACAATTAGACAAAGAAAAGAAAAGAAAGCCATTTTAAGAGACCAGGAAGAAGAAAATCTCTGTACACAGGTAACATGATATAGGGTTTAGGTAACTGCTCTGCAGACAACAGTCAGAAGATTGCCCTGTGGTGCCTTCGATCCCTGCAAAGACATCTTTCCACCTGAGCTGGCTTCTCTCATCTCCCACCAACCTGAGTCCTAAAGAACCAGGCAGGAGTGGGTATCCTGGGCAGATGCAGGATCTGAGAGCTCAGAGAATATGGGGCTGCCCGGGCTGGGTCCGAGAGAAGCACAAACTTTCGGACATATGAATTTAGTTGCAGTGTTTGGTCATCAACAGACCCGGGACAGGAAGTCAGAGCCCCCCCCCACCTCTCCTGGTCCTCACTGACTGGCTGCCTAACTGACCTTGAAACACGTGGGTGCTGAGTCCCTCCAACTGCACAGATGCCCCTGCTCAGCCTTTTCAAAGCTGTCCTAGAGGTGGGTCATTATGCAGACCGGGAGTTAAAGCAGAAATAGCACCCAGGACACCAAGAACAGGTCTGGAGGTCTGGTGAGTACCACAGTCACAGGATCTTGAGCAGGGGCAGTTACCCAGGTCTTGAATAGTGGGTGACCCATGAAAAATAGAGCAGAGTCCAAGGAATGTTCTAGAAAGAGAGGGGGGTGAGCAGGCAGGCAGCACTGGCTGACTTTGGAGCAGAACCATGTTCTCTGTCCATGGCCTTTAACGTCCCTTCTCTCACTGCAGAGGGCAGGTGAGGCCCTTGTGAATCTTTTCTGAAATACAGGTGTATGTTTTCACACGGAAGAATGAACCAAGGGAAGGGGGAGCACGGCCTGCTGAAATCTGGCCCTGATGGGCCATGTGTGCTCGTCAGATATGGGACAGAAATTTGAGGAGAAGCTACATTTTTTCCCATATGTGGAAATTGTTATCAATACTCAAGGGTCTGACTGATTCTAGAAGGAATAGTTCTCTAGCAAATAGCAAAAGCTTCGTGGGTCTTGGCTCCCTGGAGGAACATGGAATTGTACAGTGATCAGAATTCCCAAGAATCTGCATCCCGATCTCTGAAGGGATTACGGATCATTGGTTCATTCCCATCTCCAGCGGCTATTGAAGTTGGTGACATTTGGACCCTGGCTGATTGCAGGGTGAAGAGTAGGCAAAGTTGTTTCCTCTATACCGTGGAGCTGTGGAGGCCTATGAAGAAAGGATCAAGAAAGGATCAAGAACTGGTCTTGGGGTCCATGGTCACCTAATGAGGACTCAAGGCTGGAGGGGAGGGCAGGGCTTGGCTGCACACAGACCTCATGTGACTCTGATCTGCCAGCATGGTCAATGTGACTCTCATTCAGTGACTTGAGTCCTGTGCCCAAGTTTTCTCTCACTTAAGTAGGATAAATGATATTTGACTTCAGGTTGTCTTTGAGTTGGCCTTAAAATATTCATAGCACCTGACTTAAAGCTTGGCATAGAGAAGCTGCCCAAATAAATGGAATCTATTATTATTGGGTTCCATGAGAAAGGTTCCTGGGCATGATCCTGGAAGAGGGCCTGTCAGAACATCTTCTGGCCTCTGTCATCCCCCTAGAAATGCCGACCTCTCTAGAGCATTCCCTGTCCCCTAGGTCAGTCTGCTAATGGCTGAGAAGACTCGTCTTTGCTTTTGCTCAGATGTGGCTTTTGGGACTGAACCCTGGAGGGTAACCAGCTCCAGTAATCCTGGGACTCTGCAAGAAATAGATGGTTGCTCCCAGTTGGCTCTGTCCAGGAGGCCAAGACCCAACCCTGGCTACTGGCCCCCAGGACCTGGAGTCAAGAGCCTGGGAGAGATGGAGGTCTGGATCAGAAGCTTCCCAGAACTAACTTCTCTGTGAGGACCACAGGCAGGCCCTCAGGGGATTAACTTAGCACTGACTTAGTCTTTCCATGGGGAGAGACCAGGGAGGCTGGACTGAGACTAAACTCCACCTTCTGAGTTACCTGGCAGGCTCTCCACTCTGCAATGAATATCTGCAGGCTGGATTCAGAGAAAGGAATTCAATCTATCGAACTTTGGCTCCACTGTGCGTGTCCTGCACTAAATGCTCAAACCCCAACAAGGGGACATAACGCAGAAGAAGAAGTAGACTGACAGTCCTGTGTGTGTGTAGTGGAATTAACCCCAGCTCACCCCCAGGGGTCACAGAGAATCACTCACAGTATACATAGAACTGTCCAGTTGCTTCCATAGAGAATTATTCATGGTACACACAGAACTGTCCAGATGCTTCTTCAGCCTGAAGATCACTACTTATGGTTTGTAGAGTGTAGAAGCCTGTGTCCTTCAGGGTGACCTTCTGGAACAGCAGGGATCCATTGGGGTATATGGTCTCTCGACCACTGTAGGCAGGCCCTGGGATAATTCCCTGAGTGGCTGGTAGGTATATTGCGATTTGATGGCTGTCAACCCCTCTTTCCCCTTTGTACCAGGTGTAGCCTTTGATGTTCTGTGACACATTGTGGACAAGTAGAAGAACATCGGTCCCTTCAGCAGCATTGAAGGGCATGGGTTCAATAGCAAGTTGCGCAGTGGCGGGCAGGTTCCAGAAGGTTAAAAGTGAGGCTAGACGTGAGGAGAGAGAAGTCCATCAGTATTTGGTAGAAAGATGGAGCTCTGAGTCCTCAGCAGGTGTCTTCATCCCTCAACCTTGGAACCTGGAGTGAGTTTGTGTGTGTGTGTGTCAAGGTCAGCAGTATGACCCCCATTTCTTAAGCACCCCTGAACTTGTCCTTTCCTCTGGAATGGTATTCCCTGGGTGTCTGCAAGGCTGGCCCCTCAGTGCCCTCAGATCCCTGCTCACACTCAGGGCGTCCTGGGCCCTGACCACCTCCTTACAGACCCCGGGTCTTCCCTTGACATTTCCCTGCTCTCTGCCCTGCGTGCCTCTTGTCAGTACCTGGCTTCACCTTCTCCATGTCCTTGCTGCCCACTAGAAGGAGAGCTCTGTGAGGACGGGGCCTAGTCTGACCCTTGCTGGAGCCCAGGGCCTGCAACAGGCTCAGACACCTGTGGATGAAGGAAACAGAGTCCGCACCCTGAGCGGTCAGGTGTTCATTTTCCAACTTTTGAGGTTGGTGGCAATAGACAATGTTTAATGCCCCGACACAGTTGTTAATATCAATTTTCAAAATATATTGATGATTAAATTGGGAAAGAATAATAGAACTACTCTTCCCCCTTTATCAGTTCCGGGTCACCGTGAGTTTCCTGTTGCTGAGGCTTTTGTTCTGCTTTTGTGTTCTCTCTCCTTAGGCTCCAAACAGGGGCCCTGCGTTCCCTGTGAGGATCTTATCTTCCCCAGGAGACCCCAGCCAGTCTCTGTGCACCTATCTTCCCTCCTGCTCCCAGGGAATTGTCCCCTTACCCCTTACCTGCAAGCAGGAGCCCCTGCCAGGGGACATGTCCTCTGTGGGGAGAGGCTGAGGGGGGCTCCATGGTCTCTGCTGCCCGCTCCATTTTCCGTATGTAGAAAAGAATTTGGGTTCCAGACCTGTTCCCAAGCAGGCTGCTCAGGTCAGTCAGCTCTGCTGCCTTCTTGGTGCTGAGCCTCCTCCCAGGGCAGGAGCACTTCCCAGGGTCACATGGGCTGGGGGTGTGACTGTCTAGGAAGCCTCTCTGTCCCCTCCCTTCTCCGTTCTGTCTCTTATCCCTCTTTCTTCTTGAAGTATCAGTACCCCAGACCCCAGACCACACTTGAAGAAACAATGTTGATGGGGACCTTGCTCCCTGTGAGAATCCCTGACTTAACCTGACACTGACCTCTGTTGTGACATGGCCTTGGGGCTGTGAACAGCACACAGGGAACCCCCGGGTTCCCTAATGGAGGTTGATTTTCTCTGTGACACAGAAAAAACCCATTTGCATATGTCAATCTTTCCAGTATTCTCGGTTGCTCTGGGGAGGTAAATGAGCTTCCAGCAAGGGGGTCACACAGATGACTAGGGATTAGAATGGGGACCTGCTAGTGGTGACTGGAGAGGGGGCCTGAGCCACACGTGGATCTATTTTTGGACTCTATTCTGTTCCATTGATCCTTTTGATTACTTTTACACCGGTGTCACACTCTCTTGATTACTATACCTTTATAACAACTCTTGAAGTGAGGTCATTTAGGCTTCTGAATTATTTGTTGTTTCAGAGTTGTCTTGGTAGCCTAGGTCCTCTGTATTGCCAGATGAATGTTACAATTAGCTTGTCAATTTCTTTCTTTTTTTAAAGCCTACTGGTACATGGATAAAGATTGCATCAAATCTGTAGACTGGTTTGGGGACTACTGGCATCTCAGTCATATTGAGACTTTCAACCCATTGTTAGGAGCCAGGCAAGTGTGAATGGTGGGAACACAAGGCTAAGGGGCCCAGTGTGCCAACCCCCACATGTTTCCTTTTCAAAGAAGCAATTTACCTGCAGCCCTGCCTAAGTGGACAGGCTATGTCACATTCCTCAGCAAACTACCTGTTATCTGCTGGAGAAATGTAGGCCTGAAATAATGTCGATAAGAGGAACCCAACTTACCTTGAAGGGGGACACTTCTGTGACTCTTTCACAGACCAGATCCTGGAACTCAGGGAGATAAGGATAATTCCTCTTAACCATGAAGGCTGTAAGATTTATGATTAAGAATCCAATTAGAGCTGGGGTTGTGGCTCAGGGGTAGAGCACAGGCGAGGCACTGGGTTTGATTCTCAGTACCTTGTATAAATAAATGAATAAAATAAAGATCCATCAACAATTACAAATATATATAAAAAAATTTTTAAAAAAGAATCCAATTAGAACTGGTCAGCATGGGCCAACATGACCTAGAGTTGTTATGGCAGGGGACTTGAAAGTGGTGTCATCCTAATGTCAGTCAAAAGTTAAGAGTTGGACCTGGGCGGGACTCTATGGGATCCCCAATAAAACTGGGGCACATTGTCCTTATCCTCTCTGAAAGGATCCACTCTTTCCCCCTGAAGAGTGTCCCCTTTCCCTTTTCCTATCCCTTCAATAACTCATGCCAGTTTCTCTGAGTGACATGTCTGAAATCTTTCTGATTTGATCACAGAATTGGGGCTTAAAGTGGGTCTGCATGCTGCCTCAGTTCTTGGAAGACCCCAGTTCTGTAACACCATGAACAAGGTATAATCTTTCCATTTCTAGGTCTTTTGATTTCTCTCAGCATTTCATCAGCATTTTGTAGTTTTCAGTATCCAGGTTTTGGATATATTTTTTAAATCAGATTTATCCCTATACATTTCATTTTTTAGTGATAAAGGTGGAGCATTTGTAATCTGAAAATCTGACATATGAAGTGTTTCAAAATCTGAAAATTTTTGAGCACTAACTTCAAATTTCTGTTGTCAGGGCATTTCAAATTTTTGATTTTCGAATTAGGGAATTCTCAATTGGTAAAATCTAAGCAAATATTAAAAAATCTGAAAAAGTTCCAAAATCTGAAAGCATTTTATAAGGCACAAGCAACCTGTACTGTATAAGATGATGAGTTAAGATCTTACCTTACTCGTAATGATATTGTATTCATAATATAGTACTGCTTTTTAACCTTCTATTTCTGATTATTTGTTGCTAGTATAGAAGCACATTGATTTTTGTGTACTGATCTTGTATTCTGCTACCTCACTAAACCTATCAATTTGAGTAGTTTTTTAAAAAAATGATTTCATAGAATTTTCTGTACAAATAGTCATGTTTGAGAAGACATGTTTTCCTTTCTACTCTGGATGCCTTTTACTTTTTCTCCTTGTCTTTTGCCCTGGTAAGGGTCTCCCCTCCTGTGTTGATGAGAAGTATAAATGGTCCAGACACACACTGGACAAGAGAGAGACGTGAGAGCCGTCTTTTCCTTGTTCCTGACTGTGGGAGAAGGCTTTCTATTTTCCACCGTTGAGTATGGTGCCATCTGCAGGGTTTTTGTAGATGTTTTTCATTGAGGGAATTCCTTTCTGCCAAGAGTTTTTGCGTTATCAGAAATTAATTTGAGGGCTGGGGTTGTAGGTCAGCACTTGCCTTGCACATGTGAGGCCCTGGGTTTGATCCTTAGCACCACATAAAAACAAATAAATAAATAGAAGTATTGTGTCCAAGTAAGAATTTAAAAAAAGAAATTAATTTGAATATAGTCAAATGCTTTTTCTACTTATATTGAGAAAATCATGTGGTCTTTCTTTTTTAGTTTATTAATATGATAAATTAACATTGGTTGATTCTTTAATATTAAACCAATTCTGAGTTCCTGGGATAATCTCCCAGTGACCATGGCATAGTATTCTTATTGATAATGAGGGACATTGGAGGGCAGTTTTGTTTGTTGGTTTGTTTGTAGAGTCTTTTTTTCAGGCTATCACTGGCCACAGAGAATGAACTGGGAATTATTTCCTTTTCATCAATTTTCTGAAAAATTTCCAAACTTTTGTAGAATTGGTTGCTTTTTTCTTCCTTAAGTGTTTGTTGGAATCCACCAATGAAGCCTTATTGGCCTGGAGTTTTATTGGTAGGAATATTTTTAAATGGAAAGTTTAATTTCTTGGATAGTGTAGTACTGTGTATTATCTATTTCTTCTTGAGTAGGTCTTGGTTGTGGTCTTGGTACCATCTTAACACGGATTTTTTTTTTTCTAAATTGTCAAATTCACTGACTCCTTCTCTTTGGGCCTCTTTTCCTTCACTGTTAAAATGGGACTGTGATGCATCACGCAGGTGGAAGTGGGTATGAACAGTGAGAGGAAGCAGGCCTGGCTGGACCCAGGGGAACAGTTACACTTAATGATGGGCACAAGCAGGTTTTAAAAAGGAGGAGTGTCTGGGAGTAGTAGGGATGACTTAGAAATTTATGGGTGGACATGTTGGGAAAAAATAATAAGAAACAAAGTCTCTTCTCAACCCAGAAAACCTCTCCACAGAGCCAGAAGGGAAAGAATTTTTTTTTTTTTTGAGTAAACATTAAACCAGAATGTGACTAGCATCTGTGTGAGTTAGTTTTCCAACACTATAACAAATACATGAGAGAATCAATTTATAAAGAGAAAAGACTTATTTTGGCCCTCAGTTTTAGACCATGATCAGTTGGCCCTGTTGCTTTTGGGCCTGAGGTGAGCAGCACATCATAGCAGGGAGCGTGGTGGAGCTCAGCTGCTCGCCTCCTGGCTGGGAAGTAGAAAAGGAAAAGAGGAGGCAAGCAGGGTCCCATTGGTCTATTCGAGGGTACGCCCCAAAGACCTAAAGACCTCCCATCCGGCCCTGCCTCAAAGATTCTACCTACTCCCAACAGTGCAGAACTGAGGACCAAGCCTTTGCCACACAGGCCATGGAGGGGCACTTTTATGGCAGTATCCAGACAATCTGCTGAGATTGCAAAGACATAAAGAAATATCACCATTTTATAAAGCCTGGCAGATACAACATATTACACACATGTTCTCAAGATAAATTATAGCTAACCCTCAAGTGAGAGGACTTCATGGAATCATTTGTCACACATAGTTCACCCTAGATTCACCTGGTAACAGGGGTAACCATTCATGTAAATTATTTGGCTTTTTTCAGAGGGCAAATAAACTTCTCATATCTTACAACAAGAGATAGTTTTGCAACTCAGAGTGAGTACTCACAGAAGTTAGGCTACCTTCTCGTAGAGACTGGGAGATAGGGGCACTATCTCCCTTGGTTACATTTCAAAGAGATGGCTTTCAGGTTCTTGAGAAAGATAGTCCTGGGTTATAAAGCTGGCAAAAGGCTTATATAAGTTTAAAAAATTTTTTTGATACTGGGAATTCAACCCAGGGTTGCTTTACTACTGAGCCACATCCACAGCCCTTTTAATTTTTTATTTGAGATAGGGTCTCACTAAGTAGCTGAGGGCTTCTCAAAAGTTGCTAAGGCTGGCCTCAAACTTGTGATCCTCCTGTCTCAACCTCCCAAGTCTCTGGTATTGCAGGCATTCACCACCATGCCTGGCTTAAGAAGTTTTATGTTTATCTCAAAGGGAGAAAGAGTGTACAATGACAGTAGGTCCTCTGTACCTGTGGGTTCTACATCTGAGGACTCAAATAACCATTGATCAAAAAAATTCAAAAGAATTTTGTATCTGTACTAAACATACACAGACTTTCTCATTATTCTTTAAACAATTACAATACAGTATAGCAACTATTTCTGTAGCATTTCTATTATATTAGTTATTATAAGTAATCAAGATGATTTAAAGTATATGAGAGGTTATACATAGTTTTATAAAAGTCTCATTTTATATAATGAACTTGAGTATCTGTGGATTTTGGTATTGGGGGACCTTGGAACCAATCCCATGAATACACCAAGGGAAATGTTCTGAAATAAAAGGGAGGAACCTTGGGGCTGGGGGTGTGGCTCAGTGGTAGAACACTTGCCTAGCATGCGTGAAGTCCTGGGTTCGTTCTTCAGCACCACATAATTTTTTTTTAAAAGAGGTATTGTGTCCATCTATAACTAAAACAAAATATCTTTAAAAAAGGAAGATATTTTCCATTTTGGATCAAGGAAAAATAAATTTTTAAAAATTGTATTTACCTTCCCAGAGGTTGTTCCAGGAAAGAGGTGTCAAATGAATTCAAGGAGTGCCTAAGTTTAGCAATGAAGGAGGAAGTTGGTGATGTCCATCAAAGCAGTTTCAGTGACAGGGAAAGATGGATCATGAACACAGAAGAGTGATGGGAAGGAAATTAACGGAAGCAAAGAAATGAATCCAGGTAGTTGAAAAATACTTGACTGAGAAGGGAAGAGGTGGCAGAAGGAATGGAAACCCAAGGAAGAGATTTTTAAAAATACATTTTTACTAATACATATTCTTTGTAGTATTGCTACAATTCACTGTGATATTTCCATACAAACATACAGCATGCATAGATCATATCCATCCATCTTTCTTCCACCCTAACCAGTTCCTCTCCCAGTCCCTACAATCATATTCTTTCAGGTGGACCCCACACACACATAGGAAAAAGACCATGTGATACTTGTCTTTCAGGGTCTGACTTATTTACATGATGCCCACCAGTTCCATTCTGTGGCAAATGACAGGATTGGTTTTTTTTTTTTTCTTTATGGCTGAATCATTGTGTATAGATACTATATCTTCTGTATCCCTTCATCTACAGATGGGCACCTAGGCTGATTCTGTATCTAAGCCATGGTACATAGTACAGTGATAATCATGGGCATGCAGGTACTTCTTTTGTGTGCTGACTTCAATAAGTGGCCTCAGAGGCTGTGTAGAATGAGGGGGCAGGGCCAATGGAAAGGGGACTTTGAAGACTGGCAGGTGCAGGCTGCCCTATCCACTGTTACCCCAAGAAACCATTTCCCGGGGCAAGCAGCTGCTCAGAGAATGATGTCAGATTCTTTATTTTTTTAATTTTTTTATTTTTATTGTAAACAAATGGGATACATGTTGTTTCTGTTTGTACATGGAGTAACAGCATACCATTGGTGTAATCATATATTTACATCGGGTAACGATGTTTGATTCATTCTGTTATTTTTTCCTTCCCCCCCACCCCTCCCACCCCTCTTTTCCCTCTATACAGTCCCTCCTTCCTCCATTCTTTTCCCCCCTCCTACCACCCATTATGTGTCATCATCCACTTATCAGTGAGATCATTTGTCTTTTGGATTTTTGAGATTGGCTTATCTTACTTAGCATGATATTCTCCAATTTCATCCATTTGCCTGCAAATGCCATAATTTTATTATTCTTTATAGCTGAGTAGTATTCCATTGTATATATATACCACAGTTTCTTTATCCATTCATCAATTGAAGAACATCTACATTGGTTCCACAGTCTGGCTATTGTGAATTGAGCAGCTATGAACATTGATGTGGCTGTATCTCTGTAGTATGCTGATTTTAAGTCTTTTGGGTATAGGCTGAGGAGTGGGATAGCTGGGTCAAATGGTAGGTCCATTCCAAGTTTTCTAAGGAATCTCCACACTGCTTTCCAGAGTGGCTGCACTAATTTGCATCCCCACCAGCAATGTATGAGTGTACCTTTCTCCCCACATCCTCTCCAACATCTATTGTTGCTTGTATTCTTGATAATTGTCATTCTAATTGGGGTGAGATGGAATCTTAGTGTAGTTTTGATTTGCATTTCTCTTATTACTAAAGATGGTGAACATTTTTTCATATGTTGTTGATTGCTTGTAGATCTTCTTCTGTGAAGCATCTGTTCATATCCTTAGCCCATTTGTTGATTGGGTTATTTGTATTCTTGGTGTAGAGTTTTTTGAGTTCTTTATATATTCTGGAAATTAGTGCTCTATCTGAAGTATGAGTGGCAAAGATATTCTCCCACTCTGTAGTCTCTCTCTTCGCATTTCTGATAGTTTCCTTCACTGAAAGAAAGTTTTTTAGTTTGAATCTATCCCAGTTATTGATTCTTGCTTTTATTTCTTGTGCTATGGGAGTCCTGTTAAGGAAGTCTGATCCTAAGCCAACAAGTTGAGGATTTGGACATAATTTTTCTTCTATAAGACACAACGTCTCTGGTCTGATTTCAATGTCCTTGATCCATTGTGAGTTGATTTTTTTGCAGGGTGAGAGATAGGGGTTTAGTTTCATTCTGTTGCATATGGATTTCCAGTTTTCCCAGCACCATTTGTTGAAGAGGCTATCTTTTCTCCATAGCATATTTTTGGCACCTTTGTCTAGTATGAGAAAATTGTATTTCTTTGGGTTTGTGTCCATGTCCTCTATTCTGTACCATTGATCTACCTGTCTATTTTGGTGCCAAAACCATGCTGTTTTTGTTACTATTGCTTTGTAGTATAGTTGAAGTTCTGGTATTGCGATACCCCCTGTTTGATTCTTCCTGCTAAGGATTGCTTTAGCTATTCTGGGTTTCTTATTCTTCCAGATGAATTTCATGATTGCTTGCTCTGTTTCTGTAAGGTACATCATTGGGATTTTAATTGGAATTGCATTGAATCTGTATAGCACTTTTGGTAGTATGGCCATTTTGACAATATTAATTCTGCCTATCCAGGAACATGGGAGATCTTTCCATCTTCTAAGGTCTTCCTCAATTTCTTTCTCCAATGTTTTGTAGTTTTTATTGTAAAGATCTTTTACCTCTTTGGTTAGATTGATTCCCAAGTATTTTATTTTTTTTGAGGCTATTGTAAATGGGGTTGTTTTCCTCATTTCCTTTCAGCCGTTTCGTTGCTTGCATATAAAAATGCTTTAGATTTATGCGTGTTGATTTTATAGCCTGCTATTTTGCTGAATTCATTGATGAAGTCTAGAAGTTTTCTGGAGAAGGTTTTTGGATCCTCTAAACATAGAATCATGTCATCAGCAAATAGTGACAGCTTAAGTTCCTCTTTTCCTATTCATATCCCTTTAATTTCTTTGGTCTGCCTAATTGCTCTGGCTAGAGTTTCAGGGACAATGTTGAATAGAAGTGGTGAAAGAGGACATCCCTGTCTTGTTCCCTTTTTAAAGGGAATGGTTTCAGTTTTTCTCCATTAAGAATGATGTTGGCTGTGGGCTTAGCATAAATAGCCTTTACAATGTTCAGGTATGTTCCTACTATCCCTATTTTTTCTAGTGTTTTGAGCATGAAGGCGTGTTGTATTTTGTTGAACGCTTTTTCTGAGTCAATTGAAATAACCATATGATTCTTATCCTTAAGTCTATTGACATGATGAATTACGTTTATTGATTTACGAATGTTAAACCATCCTTGCATTCCAGGGATGAACCCCACTTGATCGTGGTGCATGATTTTCTTAATATGTTTTTGGATACGGTTTGCCAATATTTTGTTAAGGATCTTTGCATCTATATTCATCAAGGATATTTGTCTAAAATTTTCTTTCCTTGATGTATCTTTTCCTGGTTTGGGTATGAGGGTGATATTAGCTTCATAGAATGAATTTGGTAGGGTACCCTCCTTTTCTATTTCCTGGAATACTTTGAGAAGTATTGGAATGAGTTCTTCTTTGAAGGTCTTGTAGAACTCGGCTGAGAATCCGTCTGGTCCTGGGCTTTTCTTGGATGGTAGGTTGTTAATGGCTTCTTCTATTTCATTGCTTGATATTGATCTGTTTAAATTGTGTATGTCCTCCTGGTTCAGTTTGGGAGGAGCATAAGTCTCTAGAAATTTGTCAATGTCTTTGGTAGTTTCTATTTTGTTGGAATACAGATTTTCAAAGTAGCTTCTCATTATGTTATGTATCTCAGTGGTGTCTTCGTGATATTTCCTTTTTCATCACGAATTTTAGTAATTTGAGTTTTCTCTCTCCTTCTCTTAGTGTGGTTTGTCTATTTTTTTGGGGGGGGGGTGCTGGGGATCGAACTCAGGGCCTTGTGCTTACAAGACAAGCACTCTACCAACTGAGCTATCTCCCCAGCCCCGTGGTTTGTCTATTTTGTTTGCTTTTTCAAAGAACCAACTTTTTGTTTTTTCAATTTTTTGAATTGTTTCTTTTGTTTCAATTTCATTGATTTCAGCTCTGATTTTAATGATTTCCTGTCTTCTACTACTTTTGCTGTTATTCTGTTCTTCTTTTTCTAGGGCTTTGAGCTGTAATGTTAGGTCATTTAGTTGTTGACTTTTCATTCTTTTCTGGAATGCGCTCCATGCAATGAATTTTCCTCTTCGTACTGCTTTCATAGTGTCCCAGAGATTTTGATAGGTTGTATCATTGTTCTCATTGATCTCTAAGAATTTTTTTATCTCCTTCCTGATGTTTTTTGTTATCCATGTTTCATTCAATAGCATATTATTTAGTCTCCAGGTGTTGGAGTAATTTCTGTTTTTTATTTTGTCATTGATTTCTATTCTCAGTCCATTATGATCTGATAGAACACAAGGCAGTATCTCTATTTTTTTGCATTTCCTAAGGGCTGCTTTGTGGCATAACATATGGTCTATTTTCGAGAAGGTTCCATGTGCTGCTGAGAAGAAAGTGTATCCGCTCATTGATGAATGGAATATTCTATATATGTCTATTAAGTCTAGGTTATTGATTGTGTTATTGAGTTCTATGGTTTCTTTGGTTGGATTTTGTTTGGAAGATCTATCTAGTGGTGACAATGGTGCATTAAAGTCACCCAGAATAATTGTGTTGTGGTCTATGTGATTCCTGAAATTGAGAAGGATTTGTTTGATGTACAGGGATGCACCATTGTTTGGTGCATAAATATTTACTATCACTATGTCTTCCTGATTTATGGTTCCCTTAAGCAGTATGAAATGTCCTTCTTTATCCCTTCTGACTAACTTTGGCTTGAAGTTCTCTTTATCTGATATAAGAATGGAAACCCCTGCTTTTTTACTGAATCCATGTGCATGGTAGGTTTTTTCCCATCCTTTCACCTTTAGTCTGTGGATGTCTTTTTCTATGAGATGAGTCTCTTGCAGGCAGCATATTGTTGGGTCTTTCTTTTTAATACATTCTGCCAGTCTATATCTTTTAATTGATGAGTTTAGGCCATTAACGTGCAGGGTTATTATTGAGATATGATTTGTATTCCCAGTCATTTGGGCTTATTTTTGGTTTTGAAGTTGGCTTGGTTTTTCCTTTGAGTGGTTTTTCTCTAAGGTAGTTCCTCCCTTTGCTGACCTACATTGTTGTTTTTCATTTCCTCCTCATGGAATATTTTGTTGAGAACATTCTGTAGTGCAGGCTTTCTATTTGTAAATTCTTTTAACTTTTGTTTATCATGGAAGGATTTTATTTCATCTTCAAATCTGAAGGTTAGTTTTGCTGGGTATAGGATTCTTGGTTGGCAACCATGTTCTTTCAGAACTTGAAATATGTTGTTCCAGGCCCTTCTAGGTTTTAGAGTCTGGGTTGAGAAGTCGGCTGCTAGCCGTATTGGTCTCCCCCTATATGTAATCTGATGCTTTTCTCTCACGGCCTTCAAAATCCTATCTTTATTTTGAATGTTAGGCATTTTCATTATAATGTGCCTTGGTGTGGATCTGTTGTGATTTTGTGCATTAGGTGTTCTGTAAGCCTCTTGTATTTGATTTTCCATTTCATTCTTCAGGTTTGGGAAATTTTCTGATATTATTTCGTTGAATAGGTTGTTCATTCCTTTGGTTTGTATCTCTGTGCCTTCCTCAATCCCAATAATTCTTAAATTTGTTCTTTTCATGATATCCCATAGTTCTTGGAGATTCTGTTCATGATTTCTTACCATCTTCTCTGTTTGGGCAACTTTATTTTCAAGATTAAATATTTTGTCTTCATTGTCTGAGGTTCTGTCTTCCAAGTGGTCTAGTCTTTTGGTGATGCTTTCCATTGAGTTTTTTATTTGGTTTATTGTTTCCTTCATTTCAAGGATTTCCATTTGGTTTTTTTTGAGAATCTCTATCTCTTTGTTGAAATGATCTTTTGCTTCCTGCACTTGCTCTTTCAGCTTATTGGTATTATCATTCATTGCCTGCATTTGCTCTCTTATCTCATCCTTTGCTTCGTAAATCATCTTAATCATGTATAATCTGAAGTCCTTTTCTGACATTTCTTCTAACATACTGTCATTGGATTTTATTAATATAGAATCTAGATTTGTTTGGATCATTTTCTTCCCTTGTTTTTTCATGTTGTTCATGTATCTTCCCCTCTAGCAGTGCAGATCTGGGGTATTGCAGATTTCCCCCTATAGGCTTATAGTGGCCCTATAGGTTTCCAAAACCCTTTCTTTAAGGGGAGATCAATATTAGCAGTGCCCAAATCAGACACTATGCAATCCTAGACCAAATAGCCCCTATGGGGACAATAACAAAATTGTCATAATAAACACAATGAGTTCAAATATTATCTTTGGTAAAACAAACAGGTTTGCAATAAGGTCTGCAGTTTCTAAAGGAGGACAAAGAGGATGCAGAGGGATGTAGAATGTGACTGTTAATGGGATAAGAAAAGAATATACAGAAGTTCTAGAAAATAGAAAGGGTGAGAATGTAATCAAAAGAAATCGGATGTTAGCATGCAAAAAAGGGAGAAGAAACTCTAAGGGAACAGGTAAACAAAAGGAAAAGAGAGCAAGAAAAGTAAAGAAATAAAAACTTAAATTTTTTCAATAAGGAGAAAAAAGAAAATCTACTGTATAACAGTCATATACTAATGAAACCTCCCAGTGTTCAGTAGCCTGATGCATGAGAGGTACCTGACAATGAGCTTCAAGCCTCCAGCAGGCGTCGAAGGATGGGATTTGCCCCACGCAAAGATCGGAGCTAAGACTTCCAGGATTATCCAAGATGGCCGCTCTGGCTTTGAAATGTGTTGGCAAATGGGGAGCTGCAGCTCAGGTCAGCTGGAGGTTCTGGAGGCAGGGTGCGGTTGGTCAGGCAGGGGTCCTGGAGGTCCAGGTGTGTTTGGTGTGGTTGTGGGATCCTGGAGGCCAGGTGCAATCAGTCGGTCTGGGGTCCCGGTGATAGGGCGCAGTCAGTTGGTCTGGGGGTCCTGGCAGCAGGGAGCAGTCAGTCGATGTGAGGGCCCCAGAGGCAGGGAGTCATCGGTCAGGCTGAGGGATCCTGGAGACAGGGCTCAATCAGTCCGGCCAGGGGTCGTATGGGGCCTGGCTGTTGTCTCAAAATGGCGGCAGCCACGTGTAATCAAGCCTGCAGGTACTGTAACAGTGAACTTCCAGGCAACAGCAGGCAGCTGATGCTCCACTGGCGGTCGGCGATCAGTTTGCTGACTGTTTTCGACGATCAGGAGTGAACCTCGTGCGTTGGGTGATGGATAGGTGTAAGGCAGGCGATGGACAGGCGAGAGGCAGGTAAATGGCGGATGATAGATGCCTGACAGTGAGCAATCTGCACTCAAAAAAGGCGTCGATATGCTGGCAGACTGCAGGTCATCACAGCAGACAAATGGGGTAAACAGCAGGGGATCGATAAGCAGCAAAAACTGCCTCACTGAGAAACAGATATCCTCTGCTTGAAACCGGAGTTAAGGAGCAACAAGGAACGCAGCCTCCTTCTAGTCCACCATCTTGGATCCCCGAGAGAATTCTGATGTTAGATTCTTTAAAGTTCAAGCCTGCAGTGCACACGAGTCAGGGTTTCGGGCTGAGGCAGGTCCGGATCAGGAACTGGTTGCGAGAAGATGTATGTGGTCAGGATCAGAATTATGTGATTAGACTTAGGGATCAGTCTTCTTCTGGGATGAGATTAAAGGTCAATGTCCAGAAAAGATACACCGATCTTCAGATTCCACAAACCTCAATTGCTCGTTCAGTTTCTCTCTACTTCCTTTACCATCTCTGTTCTTTAATTTTCTTTTGATTCTAATTTTCACTTCTCTCTTCCCTTCTTCCTCTTTTCTCCTCCCTCTTCTCTCCTAATCCATTTTTCTTACTTTTGCCAGTCATGTTAGTAGTTTTTTGGGGGGCAGAGGGGCACCAGGGACTGAACCAGTGCTTAACCACTGAGCCACATCTCCACATCTCTTTCTTTTTGAGACAGGGTCTCACTAAGTTGCTGAGGCGGGCTTTGAACTTGTGATCCTCCTGCCTCAGCCTCCTGAGCTGCTGGGATTATAGGCATGTGATACTATACCTGGCACATCAGTAGATTTTTAAACAACTTTAAAAAATGGTTCTTTGTTGTCTGAAATTGGCATTAGTCCTAAAATTTATATAAGAAATCATATAAGCACTGGGAATGTGGTTCAGTGGCAGAGCACATGCTTAGCATGCACAAGGCCTGGGTTAAAAAAAAAAAAAGTATTAAGGTGGTTCATGTCTCTGCAAATAAACAAATAAAATCTACATTCCAATACTTTCTTCTTCTAGAGTAGCTCACAGGTTATTTACTTATGCAATGCATAAGTCGCTTGCAATAGAACTTTAAAAAATCTTGTAACTTGGTTACACAAATACAGTGGGGCAAAAGCCTTTTTCTGGTAAGAGGAGAAATCAGACTTGACTAACCCCCAGGTTAGCTCTGAAGAGGTCAAATCAGGTGTGGATAAATGCTGATACATTAAATATCAGGGTAAAGATAGTCAATACCAGACCATATAGGAAATATTCATAAATTGTAAAGAGAACAAATTATTTAACTCAGAGTAGAATTATACTCGAAATTAACTACAGCACTCTCCACCAAAATCTTCCCGTCAGAGGCTGGGGTTGTGGCTCAGTGGTGGAGCTCTTGCCTAACACATAAGAGGCACTAGGTTTGATCCTCAGCACCACACAAAAATAAATAAATAGAATAAAGGTATCGTGTTCATCTATAACCAAAAAAATTTTTAAAAAATCTTCCTGTTGGAATTCTGAGACATTCTTTTTTTTTCCTTTCTTATGGCACCGGGGATTGAACCTAGTGGTGCTCTAACACTGAGTTTTACCCTAGTCTCTTTAATTTTTTTAAATTTTGAGACAGCATCTCCCTAAATTGCCCAGTCTGGCCTCAAACTTGTGATCATCCTGCATCAGCCTCCCCGGTCACTTCGATTACAGGTGAGCGCCACCATATCCAGCTTAAAACATTCTTCTAAGTAACTCCTGAGTGGGTGCATTTTATAATTTAATAAAAGAGTGTCTATGTTTCGAACCCCTCACGTTTCTTTTTAAATGGAGTCCCTTTTAAACTTTAATAGGAGATTTGTATTGCAGAACTACAGGTCTTGGAGAAAATCATGCCTCCTCCTGCAGAAACTATTTCCCCTTTGGAAAGTAACTCCTGGCTGCTCCAAGGCCCAGAAGAATCTGAAATGCTTGACTACGGGACACCAAGGGCATGTGACTTGAGCTGAACATCACACTCCAGGTGCTGTCTGAGCTGCCAAACCCTGACACTTGTTGTGCAAAGCAGCGTCCATCATCCATGGGAAAGGTCAAGAGGGTCAGAGGGCACAGGTGAATGTCCAGCAGGTGGCTCCAACTGCCAGGGCACCTGTTTCTCTTGCTTACCTCTCCACCATGTCTGTGGGCTCATGGGAATCTCTTGTGATCTCTTTCCAGAGTGAAGACCAGTTTTACAATTGGATCATCATGGTGAGCTGACACCAAGGCACACGTGGATGGTGGCTGAGTTGGCTTTCTGTTCATAGGTGGCCCTGAGGGAGGGGTCCACGTGGGGGAAGGAGAGAGGACCTTCTACATGGATGCAGGGTGGGTCACATGGCCAATGACCTGAAAAGAATAAAATGGGAGCAGGGAGGTATGTGAACGGTCCTCTGGGATATGCGCTCTCCGTGCTCTTTGTGTGGAGCGGAAGGTGTCAGGAAATGTCTTTCCCCGTCTGGTTGAGCTATGGGTAGATAAAGCATATCATGGGATGAGGGCTTCCTTGAATAGTGTTGCTTTGCTCCTCCCAAGAGTTGTCTTGTCACCCACCAGGGATATCTGTCTGGGAGATCTTCCAAACTTAAGAAGACTCTCTAGACAACACTCCAGTGCCCTCCCTTACCACCTCCTGGTTTTTGCTTAAACATTGCCTTCTTAGGGAGAACTTCCCTGATTACCATCTTTTAAGTTTAAACCAAGAAAAACAAAAGCCAAGCATGCTTTGTTTCATTTTAACCCAGTAAGCCCCTTTGTTATTATAATTGTTGGTGCTTTTTGGTTTATTGTGACTTGCAGTGACTCACATGTCAGCTCCAGCAGGGCTGTGATTTTTTTTTTGTTTGTTTGTTTCAAGGCTGTATCCCCAGTGTTTAGAACAGTGATGGACACACAGTAGGTGCTTGGTTGGTAATTTTGAATGAATGTGTAATTACAAGTAATGGTCAAAAGAGATAAATATGGATGTTTATAATAATGCATAACTGGGGACTCTAACTTACACCAGTTTTCTTTCCTGAGTTAACCTAGAGCTCACTAGGAGGCAGGAATGAGAGTTATAGCAGAGGGACTCGGCATGTACAAAGGCCAGGGGGTGGAAAGTCCACAATCTCATTTAGGTGACCAGATGAGTTAATACATGCTCAGCACACAGCGAGTCTTCCATAAAGGCCAGTGTTATTGTGAGTGAAGTAGAGTGGAGACATACTCAGGCCCACCCACCTGCAGGTAGGAGTAATTGTAAGAACCCAGAAACCACTCTGGATCCGGGAACTCACATAAGAGAGTTTATTAAGCAAACAGACAAAGTATCTCCCTGCAGGGTAAGAGAGAAAATGAGAGGAAAAGAGAGAGAGAGAGAGCACATGCAAGAGAGAGAGAGTGAAAAGCCAGGAGGAAAGAGCATGAAAGCGAGGAGGAGAGAGAGCATGAAAAAAAATGGTGGGGGAGCTATCCTTAAGCAGTCAAATTCCTCGGGCTAACAGGGGACCAATAATGGAGAAGTATACTTGCAAGCTGACTGATGAACCAATAGCTAGCTAGGATGTTCACAGACTGACAAGAAGTTGGGAGGCAGGAAAATGAATGCAGCGTAAAGGGCAGGGGAGCAGCTTTATATTATATTATAGTAATAGAAGAACAACAGTCCCTTCTCCTGACCATATGATCTACTTATAACATCAAGCTTTTTATTTTGGTACTAGGGATTGAACCCATGGGCACTCAACCACTGGACCACATCCCCAACCCTATTTTGTATTTTATTTAGAGACAGGGTCTCACTGAGTTGCTTAAGGCCTCACTAAATTGCTGAGGCTGGCTTTGAACTTGGGATCCTCCTGCCTCAACCTCCCAAGTTGCTGGGATTACAGGCATAACATCAAGCTTTGATTATAGTTTATTGAAATGTAATGGACAATAAGATTCACATATTTAAAATGGACAATTTGGTGAATTTTGACATGGGTACACATCAGATGATATCACCACCATAATCAAGAGAGTGAACATGTCCATCATGCCCCCTTTGTCATCCCTTCCTCTCACATGCCACCCCATCCCCATAGTCTCCAAGCAATCCTCATCCTCTTTCTATCTCCCTGGTTTAGTTTGCCTATTTTATAACTTTACATAATGGAACCATATAGCATGCTCTGATTTGGCCTGGCTTCTTTCACTCTGCATAGCAATCATTTTTTTAATTGTAGATAAAGTTCATATAAATAAAACGAACCATTTATAAGTGAACAATTGCTGGGTGTTATGGCAGGCACCTGCAGTCCAGCTTCTCAAGAGAATGAACCCTGAGGATCACTTGAGCCTAGGAGTTTGAGGCCAGCCTTGGCAACATAGTAAGACCCCATTAAAAATAAATGAACAATTATTGGCATTTAGTACAGTTACAATGCTGCATAACCAATACCTCTATCTAGTTCCAAGACATTTTCATCACCCCCATCCTTGGAAACCACCAATCTGCATTCTGTTCCTACTGGTTTACCTATTCTGAATACAAATGGAATCATACACCATGTGACCTTTTGTGTCTGACATCCTTCACTCCTGTTGTATTAGTCAGCTCTCTATCACTGTAACAAAATACCTGAGGCAATTAACTTATAAAAACAGAAGGATTATTTTGAACCTCTGATTCTGGAGGTTCCAGTTCAGAGTTGGGTGGTCCAAGAATTTGGGCCTCTGGCAAGTGTGGGACAACATGGTGGTGGGAGCACATGGTGCAGTAAATGCCTCACCTCACGATTGAGGAAGCAGAAGTAGACAAGTTGAGAGGACAAGTTGGTGTCCCACAGTCTCCTTTCAGGGATGCCAATCACTGAAGGACCTCCCACTTGCCCCCCACCCTTAAAGGCCCATAGAACCTCCCCACCACCAAGACCAAACCTTTAACATAAGGGCCTTTGGGTGACACTCATCCAAACCATAGCATATGTATATTCCCCCCAAAATCGAAAACTGGAACTCAAATGCATGTGCACACACACATTTTAGCAGTACAATTAACAATACCCAAAAGACAGAAAGAGCCTGATTTTTTTTTTATCAACAGATTAATGCATAATTGTGAGGCACATATCTCCCTCTACACACATACACACGCACAGTGGAACATCATTCAACATTATTACTGATACATGCTATAGCATGGATGGACCTTGAAATCATGCTCATGATATTTTGAGATTAATGCTGTTGCGTGTATCAATAGCTCATTCCTATTTATAGCTGGGTAGTATCTCCTTGTAAGGTCACATCACGGTTTCCCAGTTTGGAGGTATTACCAACAAAGCTACAATGAACATGTTAAGGTCTTTATGTGGACATATGCTTTTTTTTCTAAATATTTTTCTAGTTGCAGATGGACACCTTGTCTTTATTTTATTTATTTTTATGTGGCACTGAGGATCGAACCCAGAGACTCACACATGCTGGGCAGGTGCAGTATCACTGAGCCGCAACCCCAGCCATCATATGCTTTTATTTATTAGGGGAAATATCTGCAAAACATCTCTCCAACAAAGGACTGGTAACCAAAATGCTTTTAACTCAGCAATAAGAAAATGCCAATAAGAATTGGGCGAAAGATTTGAGCAAACACCACCAGAGACGACATAGGATGGCAAATGAGCATAAAAAGATGCTCAACGCCATGGGTTGTTAGAAAAATTCAGAATGAAAGCACAAGGAGATGCCACTTCAGAACTATTCAAATGGCTAAAATCAACGTGGTGACTGTATCGAGTGTTGGCAAAGATGAGGAGGAACCGGAACCCGCGCCCTGCTGGTGGCAATGTGAAATGGAACAGCCACTTTGGAAAACCATCTCGCAGCTACTTCAGAATTTAAACGTATGCCTACCATGCCACTGAGCAGTTTCATTCAATTGCTGCATCCATCTTTTTTTTTTTTTTTTTTTTTTTTTTTTGCGGTGCTGGGGTTTGAACCCAGGGCCTTGTGCTTGCAAGGCAGGCACTCTACCAACTGAGCTATATCTCCAACCCCATCCATCTTATTAAAGGAAAGTCAAGTGGAATTATCTTGGAAGATATTTTGCTGACGAATGGACCTTATAGATGAAGGGTAGGTAGGATGGTGACACTTTCAAGTCAGTCTGCAGTGGTTACCCTGGTGGCTCTCAAACATGGCTCTATCCCTAGTGCTAAGTTCACTCTCTTTACTAACACTAAAATGTCAGTCCTGACACTGCCAGCTTTAAACTTCACCTTTTCCTACTTTTTCCTGTATGGCAAAAAGATTATAAATCATGCCTCTTCAGGTCTGATAGTGCATGCCTGTAATTCCAACAGCTTGGGAGGCTGAGACAGAAGGATTGCAAGTATGAGGCCAGCCTCAGCAACTTAGTGAGAGCTTGTCTCAAAAAAAAAAAAAAAAATAATAATAATAATAAGGGTTGAAAATGTAGCTCAGTGGTAGAGTGCCCCAGGGTGCAATCCCCAGTACCAATAAAATAAAATAGGCCATGCTTCATTTTATTTGAGAGAAGATTAAAGGCTAAAAAGAGGAAGTCAATTGTACAGCTCAGAGTAAAACTCGGACAGGTCTAGAATCTCTCCTGAAAACCTGCAATGCCCAACTATCACAGCTTCCCCTCCTCTTTCACACTTAAGAAATGTTTATTCCAAAATGGAACTCCAGCTTAAAGGTTTTGGTGTTTTAATGTTAGATTGTCCTTTAAAAGGTTAATCTAATCTCTAGTGCCACTGCATTCAAGGATATTGGCATGTGACAATGCCAGTATCATCTTTTATCCTTTTTTTTTTTTTTTTTTTTTGGGTGGGGGGAGTACTGGGGATTGAACCCAGGGGTGCTTAACCACTGAGCCACATCCCCAGCCCTTTTAATTTTTTTTATTTTGAGACGGGGTCTCACAGAGTTGCTTGGGGCCTTGCTAAGTTGCTGAGGCTGGCTTTGAACTTGCAATCCTCCTGCCTCAACCTCCCAAGCCATTGTGTGCCACTGCTCCTGGTTGAAGTCATTATTCTTAAGGAGGTTCTTGTTGAAGCACTTAGTGGGGAAAGTCACAAGGTCTAAAATTTATTTTTAAAATTAAAAAAATTAAAATTTTGTGCTTTGGTTATATAAACAAGCAAAATGTTAATTGTTGGTGAATCTAAGTGAAGGGTATACACCTGGTCATTGTGTGTTCGCTGGTGGTGCTGGGAATGGAACCCAGGGCCTCACGCATGCTAGGCAAGCGCTCTCCCACTGAGCCACATCCCCAGCCCCCAGTCATTGTCCTATTCTTGCAGTTTTTCTATAGGTCTGAATTTTTTTCAAAATAAAATTAGGGAACAAAAAAGAATTAGAGAACCCTTGAAGACAGGTGGGATCTGAGGTTTTTGACTTTATTGTGCACGGAGCAGGCCCTGTGTGGGGCTGTGCTCAGGAATGAGAGATGGGGAGAGAGTTGAGGAAAGATAGCCACAGCCCAGGTGATCAGACAGCGACGAAGGCAGGGACTGGAGCTGGGGAAACCCACAGGGGAAGTACTTCTTTCTCACATCACTAAGGAAGTCTCAGAGGAGTAAAAATATGTTTTCCAGGAGATTTATCACCATGGAAGAAGTATTTATGCTGCACGGAGTGGTATCTGTCTCCATGGAGGATGCCCCACCCAAGTGCTAAGGGATCTATCTTAACTCTCCACTGGTAAATATCCAGAGAAAGTTCTGTCATGATCTGGCTTCTCATAACATGTGAACCGATCAGCTAGGCAGAAAGGAGAAAGAAAACAGAAAGAGTTAGCTGAACTGTGGTCTGAAGGACCCAGGATTGATTCTAGCTTGGCCACAGCTTGATTTAGAAGACTTGGAGAAGACCCTTTCCCTCACTCTTCCATAAGACAAGTAAGAAATATTTGTAATTTTTGCATCTAACAGCAACGCCCCTCCTCCACAAACACAACCCAGTAGTGGCAGTAATGAACGACTTAGATCTCTTAACTATGCCACTGTATGGCACTGACAATAAATTACAGTGTTGGTCATTGCTAGTATATATGCTTTTATTATGAAGTTGGTATTCGTAGAAATCCACTGATTCTCCTGCATGCTACAGGGTGCAGTGGTCTCTGCCTCTAGGATACCCAACCCAAGAAAAATACTTTCTAACTGCAGATATTAGACACCCTGGCAGCTGTAACAGATACATCATCAAATTCGGTTTCCATGGTTTAACATGGTAGATGTTTATTTTCACTTGCATGGCATCTACTTGGCTGAGTATTAGGGGGAAGGTGTACCTGCTTTACTCAGACTTACAGAAACTGAGGCATTTGGATCCTCCGTGTGTGGATCCAGGATCACCCTGATGTCAATATCTAACTGATAAATGGTGGGAGGAGAAGGCATTCCCACTTCTCAATCACTCTGACTCAGAAGTGACAGGAGTCATTTCTGCCCATGTTCCATTGGTGGAAACTAGTCACATGGTCCACCTCAAGACAAGGGGAGCTGGGAAACATGGACACTGCCTGGGTAGTTACCCCTTAGCAACATCTCAGTACCCTAGGAGGGGAGCATGAAGCTCTGATGGGCAGTTATCTCTGCCACGCTGCATGGTCTTGGGTAAATTATTTAGCTTCTCTAGGGATCTGTTTCCATATTTATAAAATTGGGTTATTAACAGGGTCTCCCTTATACTTGTGGTCCATGCTTACATAAATGCTTGGACCAGGGCTGGATCAGAGTGAGGACCTGTTGTGTTAACTATCTTACCCTTTGTGGAGAACCGACTTGGTTTACATATAGATCTTAATCCTTATTGCAATCCATGCAGTGCAGATAACCAGGGCATCTACTTTATGGGAGAGAACCGTGAAGTTTGGAGAAGTCAATGATCCAAGGCCACACCATTGAAAGCAACTGAGAAAAGTCCCTAGTAAGCAGTTTGAGAGAACAAGGATGGATAGACATGTAGATAAACAGCTCTACCCCAAGCTTCTGCCCTTGTCCCTTGAGTTAGGCAAGATTCCCAGGAAGGCTCATTGATACGCTGGCTCAGGCCTGCAGCTCCAGGCCCTGCCAGCCTTTCCATTCTCCTTGTGGTCACTCTCACGACAGTCCAGCCACCTGCCTTCTGTTTAATCCTTGTGAAGGCCAAGCTTGAGCCCATCTGGGGCCTTTGCACCTGCTCGTCCCTCAGCCTGAAATGCTTTTCCTGCATGTCTCTCCATGCCTGACTCTCACTTTTTATTCTTTCCCCAACTCAAACATCACCTCCTCAGGAACGCCCTCCCTTGTCCCCTTCTAGCTCAAGCAGTCAGCTCAGTCGCTTACTCTCACATCTCCTGGTCTTCTCTCTTTGCCTAGCACCCAGAACTGTCTAGCACATTCCATGCGTAGCATTCGTCTGGTGTCTGTCTCTCTTCCTAGCTGCGAGTTCTAGGAAAGCAAAGGTCTCATTCTCCTTGACTCCCCTGTATCTCCAGCAACTAGGATGTTGCTGAGGACCTCTGACCCTAATTGACACATTGCCCACCCTTCCCTTCTCTCATCCCCGTGGGACACTGCTTTAGGCCACACAAAGTTTCAGAGGGCCTGATGCACACTGTCACAGTGCGAGTCCCTGGGAAGGGAGCCATGTTACAGTGCACAACTGGACGGATGTAGTGATAGTGCTGTAGCCTTCTTCATTCACTTATTCAGGTGGTAAATATTTGTTCAGCATCTATCACAGGTAGGTGATGCAGACACAGTAGGAGAGAAGAAAACATGTCCCTGCCTGTGTAGCAAATGTTAAATTTGCAAACAGAAAAATGGAATGCATAAAGATGGCAAAAGTAAATATGCAGTTGCAAGTCACATATTCATTTTACTTTCTCCTCTGTTCCTGTTCTCACCCTCTTCTGCCTCTCTGTTCCATTTCACAATATATCCGCATGGAGCAGCAGTCACTGACAGAGCCCTGTCTCTTTCTTATCTTGCTCCTACCCAGGGTGACGTTTTGCACCGGCTTGCAAGAGTAGATTGTTAACTATGCCGAAGTTTGGGGACTTGGTTGTTGAACCTTTGATAGCTTAATATTGAATGTGGCAGAAGCATACACGCTCCAAGAATAGTCAACTTTTGTGGATGTTGTTTTTCAGAAAAGTTGAATTTCTAGCATATCACCTCTCCCATCTGTTTGTGGGGAAGAAACTTTGCATTGACAAGAACTGTCCTAAATCTTCCAAAACCACCCCTTCCATCCTCCACTCCTTCCCAGGTGGCAGAGAAGTGAGGACTCCAGGTCCTATCATGCCGTGAGGGGAGATCAGAAGAGAAAGCCTGAGGGTCATAAAAGAGGAATAAAAAGGAAAGCAAGCCTGGTGTGGTGTCAAATGCCTGTAATCCCAGCAGCTTGCGAGTCTGAGGCAGGAGGATGTGAACAAGTTCAAAGCCAGCCTCAGCAACTTAGTGAGTCCCTAAGTAACTCAGGGAGACCCTGTCTCTAAATAAAATATAAAAAAGGACCGCAAATGTGACTCAGTGGTTAAGCACCCCTGAGTTCAATCCACAGTACAAAAAAGCAATATAGGAAGGAAAGAAAGAGAGAAGTAAGTGGGTAACCTGTGGGGGGCAGAAGCTGGGGCAGGGGACAGGAGGACCAGCCAATGTACACTGTATGATGTCCTCATAGGCAGTTAGGCCATCTCCCCACCTGGGGCTAGAAGGTGGCTAGGGTGCCACAGGATGAAGAAACTACACTCCCAAATGACTTTGAACCAGAATGGGAGCAGGGACCCACATAGTGTGCTCAGGGTGAAAGACACCTAGGATCTGCCCCAGTGGGACACCAGTGCTCAAGACAAGTCCATTTCCAATTGTGGAGGAAGCTGGGTCTGAACACTAAAATCTCAGTGAGAATGAGGGACGGGACCCCTGGGTCTGAGGGAGGAGGCTGGGCCTGGACCCCTGGGTCTGAGGGAGGAGGCCGGGCCTGGACCCCTGGGTCTGAGGGAGGAGGGGCCATAGAGACATCTGTGTCTTTCGAGGGTGGGGCCCAGGATCCATTTAGCAATGTCCTGTCTGCCGTTTCCTGGGATGCCTTGCGTAACATGAGGTATAAAAGGTCTGTGCTTCTGGTTAAAGAGCATAAACAGGATTTGCTGCCACAGATTGGTAATGAGTCCTGCACCACTGCTGACCCTGCTGGGGGTGACCTTCTTGCTGCCCTGTGAGTGGAGACCCTAATCTGGAAGTGGATTTCCATGGAAGTGAACTGGGAAATTACTAAGATGGATTTGCTCCCCTCTCCCAGGTGTGCAGGCTCTGGACTGCCAGTGGGGGGTCTTAGAGTCTGTGTGGAACGTATCAGAGCTACCTGTCCGATGGACAAATGACAAGAAAACCTGTGCGATGGGCGAAGGTTGCCAAGAAACGTTAATGCTCATAGAGAATGGTGAGAAGGGACCCCAGGCCTTCAGGCCCACCCCTCCCCCTTAGCCCAGTCCCCTCCTCTCCAGTATCTCACCCACTTGGCCAAGCACAGCCTCTCTCTGGATGCTGGAATCCTGATGGTCACCCTTACCTGCCCACCTCCTTCTTTTCAGGACCCCAAGTGAACTTGGTGCTCACAAAGGACTGCACTTTAGCACAGGATCAGGAGGTCCAAGTCACTGAGCACAGGACAGGCCCTGGGCTCTCTGTCATCTCCTACACTCACGTGTGCCGCCATAGAGACTCCTGCAACAGCCTGTCCACTACTGATGCCTTCTGGTCCCCGTCCCCTGCGGCAGGTGTCAGAGGGAGTTGGGACCTCAGGAGGAGGAGAGGGAAGGGGCTATCTGGAGGAAAGAATGCAGGGTTGTGGGGCTGGTATTTGCAGACCCTCCTCTGCTGGATCCCTCCCTTGGGTGCTCCCTGCTCCCTCCCTGGTCCCTCTTGGCCACTCGCTCCCCCTCCCCCCACTCCTCCACCCACAAGCAGCTCAGGACTCCCTGGCCTACTTCTTCCCACAGCCCTGCAGCAGCCAAAATGCACTGGGTGCATTTTCTGACGCTCAACCCCCAACGTCAGACTGACCATGATCCTCAGCTGGTCATTCTGCCCGGTCCTCCTTTCTATGCTGCTAGGCTTATTTTACTACTTTCTCATCTGGGCTTTTTGCATTTCCTCTTCCTAAGTAAGAGTGGCCTGTAACTTTGCACTGTGCTCTCCTGGTGCTCTAAACAGTTAGGGGTGATGTTTTGCATTTCTGAACTGTGGAAGATTTTGTAAACAGGGCATCATGCCTTCCTTGGCTGGTTGGTAGACTTTGTGGATGGGGCTTCTTGTTCCTTCCAGGCACCCCCTCCCTTCCTTGACCAAGTCTGTGTGAGAGTCCAGTCCCAGGGGCCCCTTGCCAGCCTCACCTGGGGCCCAGCGCCCCTCCTGTGCTCAGCCCCAGGTGTCCCTGCGGAGCCCTCATGCCCTCTGGCCCTGCTCTCACCAGTCACACGTGCCTCATCCCTGCAGCTGGGCTGCATGAGAGGAGCCAGAGGAGGGCATGTGGGGGTGACTGAGCAGGCTGATTCTTGGGCCAGCACAGTGGGGTGGAGGGAAGGCACCTGTCTTCTCAGTGCCCCTCATCTGCCTGTCATGCCCCAACCCCACCAGTGCCAGGGACCATGAGGTGCCCAGTCTGCTTTTCTAGACATAACTGTCCAGAGAATGCTCCAGAGCAGATCTGCCCTGAGGGACATACTCACTGCTACAACGGAGTCCTCAAGCTCAGGGGAGGTAAGCGAAGACACTGGGGGCCCTGCAGGGACTGAACGGGGAGGGGTGGGAAGGGGGATCTGAGTCTCTGAGGAGTAGGGGTAAGCTGAGGTAGGGCAGGGGACTCAGAAGAGGGTGGGGCTGGACTTCCCTCTGGGGGCTGGATGGTCCTTGTGCCAGTGACTCTGTCTCTCCCTCTCTTCTCCTTGCCTCAGGGAGAATTGCCACCAATCTGAGAGTACAGGGGTGCATGCCCAAACCAGGCTGTGATCTGCTCAATGGGACCCAGAAAATCGGTCCCATCGATGTGAGTGAGAACTGCAATCCTAAGTCAGGTGAGTCCCCTATGGGACACCAAGGGTGTGCCCTGTGCTGTAGCCTTGGGGCAAAGTGATCCTTCTAAGGTATGGGACAGGCCAAGGCATCACAGCAAAGCCAGCAGCCCCAGGTGGTTTAGGTGTTTATGAATCACATGAGCCAGGCGAGGGGATTCTCCAGGCTGGAGGTGCTTTGACAGAAGGTGGAATGGTAGCAAGAAGTGTTCAGCTGGAGGAGAGAGAGAGGGAGTCTGCCTTAGGAAACAGGATCCCACTGATGGAAGCTTTAAAGGGTGCTGGGCCAAGAAGTCAGGGTGGCCCTTTCAGGTAGGAGGAGATAGGCTGGGGAAGGAAGTTCAAGGTCACCTGCCTGTGAATGTGTGCAGCAGCCAGTGTAGAAACCCTGCTGGGTGTAGTGCTGGGAGGGACTGGCTGTCCCCAGGTCTATTTCCTCACACCCTGGCCTTGGGCAAGCCTGGCTCTCCCACTCCCTGTGGCCACCTCCATGCACCCTCATCTAGCCCCAGCCATGGAACTGCAGCGCCCCAAGTAGTCTTGCTGCATGGGAAAGAAAATCAGAGAGAAAACTGAGGCTGCTTTGGGTATGACAGGGAAGGCACTTACCCACTTAGATGCAGGCAGACTGGAGACAGCTGACAGGTGAGGGTACTGTGGAGCGGCTCAGGAAGAAGAGTTGCAGGACAACAGGAAGCTGTGGTGGAGACAGGAGCGGGGATGGGAGTCCTGGTTTCCCTGGGTGCACGACCTTCCCCGTCTGTGCCTCAGTCTCCTCCTCTCCCCAGGTCACCGAACCTGTAGAGCTTTGAGGAGAGAGCTGAGAGTGTCTAGTAGACTTTGCTCTGTGTTTCAGTCAGTCCCCCTGACTAGAGTGGCAGACTTGTGGACATGGGCTGGCTGTCACTGACACCAAGACTTCCAGCCTGGTGCAGCATACAGGCTGTCTCAGGACAGGTGCTCAGGATATGTATGCTGAAGTGAGGTCATGCAGGATTCCATCGTTTCCCATGGTATTCGTAGATGAGTCAGACCCTGGCCCTGCCTAGGAGGCCTCTGGGCCTGGATAGCGGTATGCCTCATGAGTTGATCAGAGTTGTGGCAGAGGAGAATGTGAGAAGAAGAAGATAGGAATGTCCTCATCTTGGTGGTATCAACGGGGGCTTCCCAAAGGAGGTGACTTGAAAAGTGAGTTGTGTCTGAACAATGAGTTGCAGTTTCTCAGTAGAAGAGGAAAAGTTCATCGACAGGGAACTTCAAGTGCAGGTGGAAGCAGTTTACTGCCTTCAAGAAGGGTTCCTCACCTGTGCCTGAGAGGGACTGAACAAGAGGACAGGGTGCTGCTGGTGTTGGGGGCCACTGAGAAGTTTTCCATGCAAACAAGGTGGGCGTAGTGGGTGAGAGAGAGCCACTGCAAACAGAAGGGCCGGCGAGGGTGAAGCCCAGGGGTCAGGTGGGAATGGATATTGGTAGGAAGCTGGGTCAGAGGGCTGCTCAGGCCCTTGCAGAACCAGACTTGAGGTGGGGGGACTCTGAAGAGTAGGAAGCTATGGAAGGCTGTGAAGGAGGGAGGGACAGAGGCTGAGCCATTTTTCTTTCCTTTGGATTGATGTTGTTTTTAATGGTCTGGTCCTTGTCTCTAGGACTAAGTCACATTCATAATCTAGAAGGCATTTAGCAACACATAGACATGCAACGCACAAAGCGGGGAGACACAGAACACATGGCACACCAAGCGTGCAAAACAAACGCAGACCACAGAGTACGTCACACACAGAGGGCATCTCTACACCCCCTACACACGCCATGCAAGCACTGCTCACATCCCACACACGGCAGACTCGTGAGTGTGTACACAAGCCACATATGTGCCGTATGAGATGGAGCTGTAATGCTACAAATAAATACTCTTCATGTGCATCCATGTTTTGTTAGTTTTCAATGTTGGAGTCAAATCTTGGAGGATGCTTTTCTTCCCTGGTTAAGTTCAATTCCGCTTAGCAAATATTTATTGAGCATCAGCCAGACCAGGTGTCAGAAACTAGACGTACAAGATGTCAGGGGATAAGTGAAAGGAGGAGGACATTCCAGGGTGACAGAACAGTCCATGCAAAGGCACAGGGGTGACAGAGGGCAGGGGACCAGAGCACAGATTGCCCAAAATGGGCCACAGCAGCAGCACATTTTGAAGATAAATCAAGAAGTTGGACCAGTAAGCCCTTGTCTTTCCCCCTAAGGGACTGGGCAGTGGTTCCAGTGAAAGAAGGTTAAGAGCCTAATGTCTGAATCAGAGAGATGTGGGTTCCCGTCCCTGCTCTGCCAGTGAACCAGTTTTTAGTATTAACACCATTTGAGTGTCAAAAGTCCCAATATTTCATTAAGACTCTTTTATCAGATTTGGGGAAGAAGAGGGACAGGTCCAGACATTGATGGAAGGGAAGATACGCAAAGGCCCTAAGGTGGACACCAGCCTGCCACATCCCTGGAACCCTGCCCAGTCCTTAAAGGGGCAGCCCCTGGACTCTTCTTCAATGTGGCTGCTGCCGTGGGCTTCCTGCACCTCTTGCCTTTGGCTGAGCAGTTCCATCACCCTGAAATGCTCTTCTCCTTTCCACTTGTCCCCTGACATTGTGTTATACCCCAGCCTAGAGGACCATGTGGGTGGAGCAGTGATCCAGAGCAAAGCAGCCATGTGAATGGAGAGGAAGGGGGAGGCCAGATCAGGTAGGGCCTCAGGGGTCATTTTCAGGGTATAGAATTCTGAGGGGGAGAGGCACCTACTGGAGTCTTCTGTGCAGAGGAGTGACATGACTGACTTTCCTTTAACGGGATCCCCCTGGCTGTTGGGTAGAGAACAGGGAGAGGGAGAAGAGGTGCTTGCACAGGGAGACCCATGAGGAGGCCAGCGAGAGTCACGGGGTCATGCTGGAGGCAGTAGAAGTGGTGGCAAGTGGTCAGGTCCTGGAGATATTTTGTACCTTAAACCTGCAGGATTTCCTGAAGGATGCAACATGGGGTGTGAGACAAAGAATGGTCAAGGATGATCGCAAGGTTTCAGTTTGCGCAATTAGAGGAAAGCGGCTGCCATTGACCAAGACGGGGGAATGCTGTGGGGGAGGGGATCAGAGAGAATGAGGATCTGGCTTGGAGGAAGAGGGGAACTGCACTTGCAATTTTGTCACCTGTGAAATGGGGAAACCAACAGCCCTCCCTCATGGGACTGTTGTGAAAGGCTACACGTGTTCACAAATGCTGAGTCCTAGGACCAAGAGCTTCTGCATCCCGAGATGCACGGCTGATCCCGTGATGAACTGATGACAGAGCCCAAGCTCATGGTTCTCAAACTAGACTCCTGAGGGCCACTGAGGCCATGTTAGGTGAAGATGGTCACAATACCTGCTATCCCCATCACCCACTCCAAACCCAACCCTGAGGAACCAGAATACCTGAGTTCCCAAACTAGCTCTGCCACTTACATCGGGCAAGCTACTCAGTAGCTACCCAGACTGTTTTCCTGATTTGAAAACAGGGGTGATGATGATGATGATGATGATGACGGTAACGCCACTGACTGGGGATTGCGGGGGAAGAAATGAGGTGATCTAGTCAAAGATGAAGATGAAATGAGTCAACTCACAGAAAGCAGTTACAGCAGCCATGTACACTAGGCATTTGAACGTTTTTGTTTGGAACATAGGATTTCTCAGTTAAAAGGGGTGTAGCTCAGAGTACAGAACTTGCCTCGCATGCAGAAGGCCCTGGGTTCTAACCCTAACCCCCTTTTTTTTTTTTAAGCATTGGCACACATCTATAATCTCAGTGACTTGGGAGGCTGAAGCAGGAAGAATCCAAATTCAAGGTCAATCTTGGCTATTTATTTACTTATTTATTTGGTACCGAGGATTGAACTCAGGGGCATTCAACCACTGAACCACATCCCCAGCCCTATTTTGTATTTTATTTAAAGACAGGGTCTCACTGGGTTGCTTAGTGCCTCACCTTGCTGAGGCTGGCTTTGAACTCACGATCTTTCTGCCTCAGTCTTCCAAGCTGCAAGGATTACAGGTATGTGCCACTGCACCCAGCATCTTGGCAATTTAGGGAGACCCTGTCTCAAAATTTAAAAATTTTAAAGGACTGGGAATGTACCTCAGTGGTAAAGCACCCTTGAGTTTGATTCCCAGCATTGCCAAAAAAAAAAAAAAAAAAAAAAAAGGAAGAAAGAAAAAAGATTTAAAAAAGATAAATAAGTCACCTTCTTCATTATCCAGAGGAGGACCTTGAAGCTCAGGCAGGGAAATAGAGATAGGCTGAGGGTAAGAACCAGCCATCTATGGCTTTCACACCCAAAGGGAAGCAAAGCCTTTCTCCAAGGATCACAACAGGAGGTTCCTACAGGTGCTCATGCAAAAATGAGGTGAGTGGTACTGGTGTCAAGATGCTGAGGCTTCCTAGTGCCTTCTAAGTCTGAAATTGAGGGACTCCACAGCCAGGTCAGTTGGAGTATGATTCTGAATGTGATCACCTTTCAGAGCACGGGACCTGGAGGAACAGGCACGGTGGATCCCCTGGCTCATGCAAACCCTGGTGATTTTCTGTCCCCAGATACTCTGACCTGTCATCGGGGGTCCATGTTGCAGATGGGGAGAAACTTGGCTCAAGAACCAGTTGAATGGGACTCATCCATGGACCAGATGTGTAATGCTGGGGAGGCGTGTCAGGAAACACTGCTGCTCATAGACTCAGGTGCGTGGGCTGAGCAAGAGAAGGTCATGTCCCTGCACTGTGGCCAGTGCATGCCCACCTGGGACTGTCCTGCCCACCTCCGCTCGCGGCTAGATATCTCAGTCCAGCACTCTACTCTTTGGGCCCTGGTTTCCCCTGTTGAAAACTGGGGGCAGTTTTGACAGGAATAGTGCCTATCTTGCAGGGTAGCCATGAGGATGTTGGTGGCCTCCATGCAAAGGACGAAGAATGGTGCTGGCACAGAGGCACCTCAATGACATCATTCGCTTGAAAAATGTTTATTGAGCACCTGTGTTAGGGCAGAACCAGCAGGGAAAAGAACACACAGAAAGTGAGCCGAAGGTTGCAATTTTGCTACAGAAGCTCAGGGCAGACTTTATGGAGAAGGTGACATTTGAACAACACCTGGGAGGTGGCAGAACACAGGGGAGAACCCAGTTTCTGCCCCCAGTCTTTGTTGGGCACTAGGATGATCTGTGCTGTTATAATCCAGGAGTGGTGTTCACCTCGCCCTCTGTCTGGGGAGCTTCATGGAAGTCAGAGTTGCTGCCTGTTGCCTCCCCAGCCCAGGTCTCACTCTCTTCCCTCCCCAGGAAACAAATCTCTCTTAGTGGGGAGTAAAGGCTGCAGCAAGGCGGGGGCACAGGATTCTCAGGCTGTCTCTTTACACTCGCGGCCCCCCGGAGTACTGGTCGCCTCCTACACCCGGTTCTGCTCCTCTGACTTGTGTAACACAGCCCGCAGCAGCAGTGTCCTGCTGACCTCCCTCCCTAAGCCAGGTACGTGCAGAGACACAGATACTTGGGGCTTAAGCAAGTGGCTGCCAGTGACAACAGAGCTGTGCACCTGCAAACTTGTCTCTGCTCCCCAGCTGCTCCTGCCCCAGGAGGCCTGCAGTGTCCTGTCTGTGTACAGGTTTTTGGATCCTGCTCAGGAAGCTCCAACTTCGTTACCTGCCCTAAGGACACCACTCATTGTTATAATGGTAACATTGATCTCAGTGGAGGTGAGTGCTGAAGGCTGAGTTCCAGGGATAAAGGGAATGGAGGCTCAGACACCTGGGTCTGAGTGAGGAGGGCTGGGCCTGGACCCCTGGGTGTGAGGGAGGAGGGCTGGGCCTGGACCCTGGGTCTGAGGGAGGAGGCTGGGCCTGGACCCCTGGGTCTGAGGGAGGAGGGCTGGGCCTGGACCCTGGGTCTGAGTGAGGAGGGCTGGGCCTGGACCCCTGGGTCTGAGGGAGGAGGCTGGGCCTGGACTCCTGGGTCTAAGGGAGGAGGCTGGGCCTAGACCCCTGGGTCTGAGGGAGGAGGCTGGGCCTGGACCCCTGGGTCTGAGGGAGGAGGCTGGGCCTGGACCCCTGGGTCTGAGTGAAGAGGGCTGGGCCTGGACCCCTGGGTCTGAGGGAGGAGGGCTGGGCCTGGACCCTGGGTCTGAGGGAGGAGGCTGGGCCTGGACCCCTGGGTCTGAGGGAGGAGGGCTGGGCCTGGACCCCTGGGTCTGAGTGAAGAGGGCTGGGCCTGGACCCCTGGGTCTGAGGGAGGAGGCTGGGCCTGGACCCCTGGGTCTGAGGGAGGAGGCTGGGCCTGGACCCCTGGGTCTGAGGGAGGAGGGCTGGGCCTGGACCCCTGGGTCTGAGGGAGGAGGCTGGGCCTGGACCCCTGGGTCTGAGGGAGGAGGCTGGGCCTGGACCCCTGGGTCTGAGTGAAGAGGGCTGGGCCTGGACCCCTGGGTCTGAGGGAGGAGGCTGGGCCTGGACCCCTGGGATTAAGGACTTTATGTGTGTTGCATTGTATACCCTGTGACTGGGTCTTCACCCTCCAGGTGGGGTGTCCGCCACACTGAGCGTTCAAGGTTGCATGGCCCCAGCTTCCAGATCCTTGCTGAACCATGCCCAAACTATTGGGATCTTCTCTGTACATGAGAACTTTGAAGATAACAAAGAGTATAATCCTGAGCCTATATTCCCAAGTGGAGTATCCCGGGCCACATATCTGCTCTGGGTGGTGGGACTTGGGCTATCACTAGGCCTTTGGTGTGGGGGACTTTGCCCTCCCTACTAAAACCATTTCCCCGTGATTCTTAACCTCTGCTGACCACCTAAGTCCAAGCCTCCCTTTGACCTCATAATCAAATGGCCTTGGACTCCAAATTATCTTCCCATCGTCTCCATGAAGTATCCCTTCTCACCACCCCCCACCTGATTCTTGTCACCTGGTAATAACATGGGGGTGCTAAGGAGCAGCTGAACTTACCCTGCAAGTATTGGTCAATGTGTCTGATAATAAAGACCCTGTTCTTTCTCCCAGTACTGGAATTTCTCTATGTAAGGGGAGGGAAGGAACCCAGGGAGAGAATTGCCATCCAAAGCTCATGTTTCTTTGTTCTGGTTCATATCTTCATTCCAACTTGGGTGCTGGCAGAGCCTTCAGTGTGTCGCAGACCAAAGTGTTAGGGCATCAACATGTCTTGGGAGGTGAAGAAGCACTGGGGCCATTGACTCTTCCTTATCAGTCAGGGTCCCAGCACAAACAAGGGCCCACCTCATCTGAGTAACTGGAGGACAGTTTAGTAATGGGAAAACTGACATGAGAGGCTGAGAGGAGTTGACATCAAAGGGGTTCGTACAGTCTCCCAGGGTTGTTACCACTGGGTCTTTGTTACCATCCTAGGCCTGAAAGGGTGAAAATGAGCCATTGCTGGAAAGAGAGAGAGTGAGAGAGAGCTATAGGGAGGGGGCTGAGGAATTAATGTTTGAAATTCACCCAATGTCCTCCCCAGGTCTCCTGTTGGAGCTCCTAATGGATTGAATTCATCTGGAAGCCATAAGGCAGGAGATCACACTGATGCAGTCCCTGCATCTGCCACTCACAGTACACAGTAGGAGAAAGAAGGGGAGGAGGATGGATCTTGGGGAGGAGACAAAGTGTCCATCACAGTCCACCACCTTCTCCCTCAATATCCACCCTTTTCCCTTCTCCAGATGGAAGTTGGAGTCCTCCATACAGAAGGTACACAATTCCCATGAGTAATTATTCATTGTAACATTATGTGATAATGATAATGAAGCCCTCCTCCTACTGTTAGACCACCATCATATACCATGGTGAGAGAAAGGTGGGGAGGAGAGAACGTAACAGCTGTTAGGGTCCTGGTAGCAGGTGTCAGAGCTGCCTTCTCCACCATTCACTCTATAGTCCCTTACCTCCTGCCAGCACCTTGTTTGAACAGTCTTCATTCATATGGGGAGTGAGTCTTGAATGGTCTTGTCGTCCTTGAGTTTCTGCACTTATCCATGGAATAGAAATATCCATGGTCAAAGAAATATCCCCCCAATGTCTTGCCTGCCTTCCAAACATAGTCTCCTTAACCCATCAACTCAACCTCCTTCTGGTAATCAATTTTGCCACCCTGACCAACAAAGCAACCCTATTTGCTAGGTTTCAGTTTGGGACACTCATGGCTTCCTATTGATTAGAAGGATGATATGATTCTTCAACCACACCAGCACAGGGTCATAGGGACAAGAACCAAATTATTTCAGTGGGTTTTTAGATCCAATAGTGGGAAGGACACTCCCTTAACCTTCCCTTACATCCTGGACCCTTGCATTTGGCCACAGAGGAAGAGGGACAACATCGCCATGAGTTTAACATGTGCAACATTTCCTGTTGGATTTCTGGCTCTCATCTCTTACTTGGTGTCTTAATAAGCCACACATAGGCCATTCCAACATTTGAATAAGTCAACTGTGGCTGTGTAGTGGGGTAACGGGGAAAGTCGGTGAGTTCTAGGGTGTGATATTACCTCGCCTCCTTTGCCTTAAGATGCATCCCCTAGTTGGAAGCAATACTGGATGGCACACCATAGCGATAGGGAATTCTCTAAGTCCCTAAATGACAGTGTCTGTAGAAGCACCGAATAAGGTGCAGAGAGGGAAAACGAACCCATGGTGTTTGTCTATTCCCGTAAGATAAAGCATAGTCCTCTATGATGGTATGTCCTGTGTGGTTACCCTACCCGCAGAGGCTACATAGTCCGGCTGTAGAATAATGCTATAACAGGGTCTTGACCTTGGTCTCCATCTGGACTGGGCACTGAGGACAGTCAGTCAGGTCAGCCTTGGGGATACTTAGCCCATTTGTGGTAACCATGCATGGCTGCATCCCTGCCCATATGGCCATTCACACCTGGACCCATTGAGCCAGTGCTGATACCGTCCACCAACACTATGAGCCTCCTGCCCAGTGGATGGAATCCAGTAGGTGAATGTGTGCAGCGTGGATAGCACACACTCTATGCACATCCCAGAGGACTGTTCACATGCTTCCCTGTCCCCATTTTATAATTCTATTATTTTTGAGTCCTTGACCATGTGGCCCAACCTGAATCCCTGCAGAAATGGTGCTAAGGCTCCCTCTCCCTCACCATATCTCACCATGATAATCCATGCAAAATCCTGGTATTCACTTTCCTTCCTCTGTAAGGAGGTCACAGAGGATTCCCAGGAGCCCATAGATGTGGTGGAGGTAGAGGCAGGAGGAGCAGGTGCTATGGAACTTTGAGCTACCTGCAAGGTATTCAACTGTGCCCCTGACCCGCTTGAACTTGATCCCATAATACCTTTTACATGGATGAAGGATGCTGCTATGCAACCTAATGTCAAGTTTTAATAGTGCAGACAGCTCTTAGGACATGATGTTCAGTTCAAATCGCATTGCCCTTGGTGTCTCATGGTCAAGCATTCAGATTCCATAAGGGATAGTTATCTGCAGAAGGAAACATATCTTTGATCCACAACTCTGAGGTTCTGCAATGTGATTATACTATTTTCTCATAATGTTACAGAAACTTTTAATAACATTGGGTTTGTTGGTCACGTGCCCTGAGATTCAAAGCAGCTGGGTTTCCAGCCTGGAGCTTCTGTAAAATCATTTCTTCCCATCAAAACTGGCAGTTTTATGGGTCCTCTGACAAACATGTAAGAGGACCATATCAAAATGTGCTTTATTTCTTCCACCCCACTCCCCAAATCTTAAGGGATGTGTGTCTTTTTTCATGTCAGCAGCACAAAGAGCAGCGAATTCTCTCAGGTTGGACATGTCCCAGACCTGTAGGAATTACACCAGGAGAGGGAGTAAGAGGCTGGATATCAGCTCTTGTGCCTGAAATATGAATGGAAATTCTTCTGATTATCTCTGCCAACAAACACAGAAAAAATGCACATTAGATCTTTAAGAAGCCACAGTCAGAGTTGCTGCTGTAACTGCCATTGCCCCTTCATTTGCCACTACCTGTCATTCTCTCTCCTGATCCTTTTGCAATGACCAAACAGGCATGGTAAATTCTTTAATGTTGCCACTAGTCTCAGGAATTCCCCCTGGAATTCATTATTGCTTCTAATTTATTGTTTTGACAGGGGTGATGGTGACATAGTGCCAGAATTGCTTTTTGGCTTTTTCTACCATAGTGGCTTTTGCTGGATGAATCAGGAAAAGTTATAGGGGATTTTCCCAGTTCCTATACAATGATACACTCTGAGACAACCTAAATCACAGAGAGTGGGTCTATCTGTTCCCTGGCATGGTGCATAGTGCATCCCTGTTGACAAATAATTCCTTGGAATCTCCCGTTGACCAGTGTCCTACTCCCCCAGTCGAATGGCCCCAGGTCCCTCTGCATGGGGGAAGTTTCACTGTTGACACCCTTGGCCACAGTTCAGGATCCTTCTCAAACAGACCTAGCCTCTTCTCAATCACAGGAGTCCAGGTCTTTGAACTGACTGTCTGGGAACTGAGAGGTCATTGTGGTGATTCACGCTAGTTTTCTCCCCATGAGAGTAAGAAAATTTTGTATTTATCAAGTATCACCCTGCAGCTCTTTTCAAGGATTAGGGCACCTTGTCTCTGAATGTCAGTGTCACCACTTGGTCACTCCAAGATCTCTTTTCCCACTGAGATCAGGGAACCCAACTCCATTACATCATTTCCCATAAGCATCTTCTGCCTCAGAAGTTGGAGAGTGGTGACTTGGATCATGGTCTCTGACTGCCTTGTGGTTGCGTTTGCACTGGGAACTTCTTGTGCAAAGGTGCACATCAAGATTGCACCCAGTTGCTGTGGTGACAGCTGGCCTGAGAAGGCTCTGTGCAAAGGCACGGAGCTCTATCAGTCTGAACCTTGAACTCAGGCACCAACTGCTGGGGATAGAGAATTCTGGGCATAATAAGATAACCACGATGTCTCACAAATGCCAGGACCCTCAAGTCTGTCTGCTTTGCAGAAACTTTCCCACGAATAACCTTTCGATGATAAAACCTGTATAATAAATATGCCATACTAGCTCTGGGTCACTGTTTCTCCATCAGAGGACGGTGTTCCACCTGGTCCTAGTTTTCTCCCTATAAGTGTTTGTGGGTCTTTCTTAATCCCTGATCACCCTTTGCTAGTTTCCAAGGTTCAGCTGTGCAGGTCATGGCAACCACAGAGCTCCTGAGACCCCCTCCTCCTTGTATTTCTTAATCCCTCCCAGGGGCTGTGGTGGGGAGCTGATGGAGGAGTCTGTGGCTGGTCAGTCATTCCATTCAGGCTTTCTCATTTCCCCAAGCTTGGAACTCTCTCTCTCCAGGATGCAAGAGAAGTTCCAGCATTGACTCCAGATATTAACTTACTCCCCTAGCAGATTAGGAATGTCATTCTCAAGTGCTTGAGGAAACACCTCAAATCCCAAATCCCATTAATTTGGCTCTATCAATTCTCCTTCTTCATTCTGTTTGATCTTAAACCCTTAGAATCCATATCTGCCAGGTTCCAGGTAGAAATCAGAAACCACTCATTAAAATTAATTTGGAAAGTTTTATAAATTATTAATTAGTAGAGGGGATTAGCTACTAAAGGGTAAAGAGAATTCTAAAGAAAAGGAGCACATTTGTCAAGAATCAGATGGCTCGGGTGGGAGGGGTTAGTGTTAGGGTTAGAGTTAGGGTTAGGGAGGGGGCCAAGAATGGAGGAAGGAAGGACTGTATAGAGGGAAAAGAGGGGTGGGAGGGGTGGGGGGGAAGGGGAAAAAATAACAGAACGAATCAAACAGCATTACCCTATGCAAATTTATGATTACACAAATGGTATGCCTTTACGCCATGTACAAACAGAGAAACAACATGTATCCCATTTGTTTACAATAAAAAAAAAAAAAGAATCAGATGGCTCTAGCTGTGTGGGTCTATCTTTGTGTCTTCTATTCTATTCCATTGCTCTACACGGACCTTTATTTTATTCATTCATATGCGGTGCTGAGACTCAAACCCAGTGCCTCACACATGCTAGGCAAGTGCTCTACCACAACCCCAGCTACATGTCTGTTTTTATGCCAGTGCCCTGCTGTTTTTGTTACTATGGTTCTGTAGTATAATTTGAAACTGGTAGTATGATGCCTCCAACATGGCTCGTTTTGCTCAGGATTACTTTGGCTATTTTGGATTTTTTGTTCTTTCACATGAATTTTAGGATTTTTTTCTAGTTCTGTGAAGAATATCATTGATATTCTTTGATGGGAATTGCATTGAATCTGCAGATTACTTTTGGCAATATGGCACAATAAGGGGAAGGTGGGAGGGGGGGAAAGAGGGGATATTGAAAATTGATCAAATTATGTTACGTAGATGTACGAATATGCCACAATGAAACCCACTGTTCTGTATAATTAATATACACCAATAGAAAAACTGTAGGGGTAGATGGCAGGTAGAAAATTCAACCTCTGGGCTGGGGATATACCTCAGATGGTAGAGTGCTTGCCTCGCAAGCACAAGGCCCTGGGTTCAATCCCCAGCACCGCAAAAAAAAAAAAAAAAAAAAAAAAAAAAAAAAAAAAAAAAAAAGAAAGAAAATTCAACCTCTCTCCTAGGGCTGGAAGAGAAGCCCTTTCTCCTGCAGTGTTCCTCTAGCACCCTCTACTGGCCAAGTCTCACAATGTGAAATACTTGGAAGGTGAGGTCCTAGCTGTTTCACAAGTGGGGTGATGAAAAGTGGATCCCCAGCTTAGAGGCAACAAATGGATAATTGGCCCCAAATCAATTCACACACACACTATAGGATTTATTCCAGTGCAGAGTGGTGTCCTGTAATTCAGTGTGTGGCTCGTTCACCACGGATCATGTCTGCTGTTCTTCCTGTGTTGGAACCTCACTCTTGGGGGTGTGGAGCAAAGTGAACCTCCCTTGTGAGTAGCTGCCCCTGGCACCACCATCCTGGCAGGTTTTGTGCAGGGGTGGGCAGAAGAGGGGAGGACATCTTCACTGGCAATCAATGTGCTGGAGATTTGTCTGTCCAAGGTCCCTGTCCCGTGTCTGAGGGCCACGGACCTTTTCCACCAGTGCATTTATCTTACCAGTCTGGTAGAGGTTGAATACCCTTAAAAAGTAAACTGAGGCACAATATAATTTTTAAAGAGTTTATTTGAACAAACCATGATTCATAAATTGGACAGCTCCAAACTTAAAGCAGGTTGGAAGCTCCATCAAGGGAACGTTGGATGGAAGCTTCCATAGGATGACACAGAAGTGAAGCAAAGAAAACATTTGAATGGTTGCAGTTAAACAGTTGTCTTGTTTTGTTGGTGCTGTTGGAAGCCTCTAGTTATATAAATTTATTGACTGCTTCTGATTGGTTGAACCTCAATTCTATTTTTTTCTTTTATATGGGCATTTATAAAAAATAGGTCAAGTTTCACGTAAGTTTGCAAATCAAGAGAGGTTAAGGTCACGTATGAGGCCTGACTGCCTGTCTGATCATGGATTCTTCAAGCTTGGTATCCATGTTAACTTACTTTAATGACCCTGACCTTGCTGTCCAAGACTCTGCCAGTCTTTCCCTCAGGCTCTGGGCTTGGTCCTCAGTCAATCTACCTTGGGACTACAGAAGTCAAGGGACTTGGTTCCAAGAAGGCTTTTTGAATGCCCACTAGCATCTCCAATGGGACATTGTCTTTTTTCCTATTGCTCCTGTTCCCCAGGGTTGCTTTCTAGGATCATCCAAGGAAACCAGTTGAGTCAACACATTCACCACTGTTGCCATAGTGACAAAATGCCATGACCATTACTAGAACTTTGTCCTCTGCCTGCCACTCCCCCCCTTTCTTTTGCTATTACCACCGGTGATAATTTGAGCAATTGTGATGTCACCACAGGCCTTGTCTCACCTGTGTTCCATCTTTCTCCATCATGGTGGGTATCTCTACACCCCTTTTATGTCACAGCAACCTAATCCCAGAATCCAGCTTTGATGGTCTTTGATGTGATGTCACAACTGATTCCAATGATTGAACTGCTCAAGATTCCTAAAGGAAATGGATGACACCAAGACCACTGTGAATCTGGGTCAGGTTGTACCTGCACAAAGACTCTGCATCAAAGGGGTGGATGACAGAATATCGTCTAATGCTTCCTTTTCTTCATTAGCCTATGTGACTAGTTCCAGAATGTCATGTAACTCTGCACTTAAAAGGTTGGAAGTCAATGTGCTTCTTGGCTGTAAATATGCATGCCATTTCACTTCTGTGCCTGTTTGTGCAGATCTGGGATGGGGCTTCTTAAAAGCATCCTGCAACCATCCTGTGATAGGAAGATGCATGCAACAGTAACTGGAGTAGTCTTAGTTATCCAATTGTAGTGCTGAATACATAGCACAGAACTGTCTATCAATGGAGCCAATATGGTGTTTCTGCTCCTTTCCATAGCTGTGACCAAAATCTTAAGGGAACTCATTTATTGCCATGCCACCTCACAGACCCCACCTAAACCCATAGGAACAAGTTAGAAACAGTCCATTTATAGGGCCATTCTTGGAATAATATGCACAACAGTTGTAATTGCTTTACAACTATTTTTGCTTGAGAAAAGACCTCAAGGTGCTCAGATCCCCAGTCCCGTGTTCCCCTTTGTACTAAAGGACACAATGGTGTAACATCTCTGCTAAATATGGATTGAAGGGGCACCAGTACCTTAATGATCCCAAAGGTGTCTGCAACTATTTGAAGGGAGTTGGAGTAACAAAAGCTTGGGTTTTATCTATACTAGCAGCTGGTACTCCTTTAGCTTTACCCACATCCACCCATCCCTGAGTACTTAACAGGTAGCCCAGGCCCTTGCCATTTGGAACAACACTTGAGATGCTTTTTCTAGGTAGGGAAAAGACATTATCTTTAAATTTAATATTCAGACCACTAAATTTCAATTGAACTCCTTGAAGTGCTTCTCCCAGAGATTCGTGGTAATTCTGATACCTTCCTTTCACTCCACACAGAATGCAAGTGAATGGTAGGGCCTACTAGTATTTATCTCTCTAAGACAACTCTCTCTTGATACTGTGCTTGTCTCCTTGACCCTGGGGCAGCAGCAGCAGAAACAGTGCTGTAGGAATTGCTGGGCCCACAGAGCTGGGTGGTGGCTTTTCCATTCTCCTTCCTAATGACCCAGCTCTGGCCACCCACTCCTCCACCTCTACCTCCACCACTGTTACTTCTGCTGTGGCCAACTTGTGTCTGTGGGGCGTGGTCACCTGCATGGGACTTGGGCCCAGCTGTCACTACTGTACCATCACCATCACTGCCAGCTCCCAGTGGGAAGTGAGGGGCAGACAGAGGGTGGAAGCTTGCTTTGGCCCTGTGTTCTGCCCAGAGGGTGACTCTGGACATGGGCATTTAGGAGATTCCTGCCTGTTTCACCCAACTTGGGTGAAAGTCTTGCACCCCACTCCAGGAGTCAGTGAAGGGGGCAAGGGTTAGGGTGAGGAGGGAGAGAGTAAAGCACAGGTACTTGGCACAGGCCCCACTTGAAGCTCAGCCTCTATTGATGCCTGCACTGCCATGAAGAGCCACTGCATGGCTACTATAATTGTACACCAATCTTTCTTTACTGTAAATCATATTGTTTGTTAATAAACTATAGTATTTCCCCTAGTCCATGGGGAGGGGCATCCGTATACTCACATGGTAGCCCCCTGTCATCCATAATGGTCACCACCACCCCACACATGGGGGTTGAAGGTCATCCCAGGAGCTGGCGCACACCAGTCTGTCTCCTCTTTTCAATGACCATAGCTCCGGTGCCCATGGAAATTTCCCTGGTCTCTTGATTGGTGCACCAAATGTAATATCCACAGCCAAGTTATCCTAGGGCAGTGGGATGGGGTGCTGAGAGACCAAAAAAGACACCTGAAGACCGGCTGAGAGGTGGAAGGTTTACTGAGAAATGCTTACAGGGAAGATCCAGTGTCAACAGACTGGTTAGGTGCACCTCCGTTTCACATGGTGCCTTGGATACTTCCCTAGAAAGTACAGTGGCGATGGGTTGGACAGGTGTACCTGTTTCACATGGTGTTTCTGTTGTTTCACCAGAAGAAAGTTCCTTTGTCCTTCTTGGTGCTTGTCCAAGGGCGGTTAGCTGGATGAACACTTCCCTCTCTACAGGGCTCTATTCTGCTGCAGTCACCACAGGGAGAGGGGTTTGTAAGTTAGGCTACAGCAGCAGTGACATCATCACTTTGCTGGTTTGCTTAGCTCCTTGTATGACCAGCATCCCAAGGAGCAGCTGTCCTGGTGTTTGTGCAAGAAAGCAGCTCCTACAGATAACACTAGCTGGCCCTATTTGCAACATATGTGAGAAAGAGATAGTTGGTGTCCTTCAACATGGTATTTATCTGGTATAACTAGTCCTAGTACTTTTAATGACTGGTAAGCTCTTAGTGTATGTGTGTGTGTGTGTGTGTGTGTGTGTGTGTGTATATATATATATATATATATATATTAACATAAGATTAAGTGTTTTTACCAATGCAATTCTTTTTTTCTAAATTTTTTTTCTTAGTTGTAGATGAACACATTACCTTTGTTTCATTTATTTATTTTATGTGGTGCTGAAAATCAAACCCAGTGCACTACCACTGAGCTACAACCCAAGCCCCAATGCAATTCTTATTGTCACATTTTTCTCTATTAAAAAGAAACACTTATTTTTAGTTTAACTCCCAGAATCAGTATCATTTCTAAAGGATCACAAAGGGATCCTTACATCCTGTTATATTTGGGTATTAAGAATTGAGCGGGATAGTGACTTGGCCTCCTGAGTCTGAGGGAAGAAGGGCCATTACTCCTGGAACGAGGGAGAAAGGGCTGGGGCCAGGACTCCTGGGTCTGAGGTAGGAAGGGTTGAGGGTCTGGAATTACAAGTATAAGGGGGAATGGGGAGACTGGGTTCACACATCTGAGAGAGGTGGCAGCTGGTACAGGGACCCATAGGTTCTTGAGCAATGAGAGGGCTGGGGGCGGGGGGGCGTGTCAAACATCAGGGACCCAGCATTTGAGGTGGATTTCTCACTATCTTTTCTGTAATTTTGTTCCTGGAGGCAGAATCAAAGCCAGAGAGTGCTGGATGCGTTGGAGCATGCCTGTAATCCCAACAACTCAGGAGGCTGGTAGCAACCTGTGATCACTTGGTTACTGGTCATACATATAATTTAAGGACATACAAAGTGATGCTGAACAGGGCATTCCTCTATTCAGCTTTCCAGGAGACGATGGAGGAGGATGGTGCAATGATACAGTCGGAGAATGAAGGCTAGGCCGAGCAGTGGCCTAGCACATGGACTGAGGAGGCCAAGTTGATATCCAGTGGCAAGGAATTCTGGATGGGTGCTGGAGCAGGGGAAAGACTAAGAACATGAGAGGTCATCTGGATAGGCCATTTGGTTCAGTGGGTAAGGATCCAGGGTTTAACCTCCTAGTGTGACTGGAGAAGCAGAGATAATGCACCTCGAAGAGAAGAAAAAGAGAAGCAAGGTCACTTGGGTATGCGCCGCACACCCTGCATTGCAATGCCTGGGCCTGCAAAGACCAAGCCGGTGCTCTTCAGCCAGGTTGCCCACTACTCACCTTCTGCGCATGCACGCCTTCTAGCCAGGGATTGGCTTCTCTGTGGCCAATGAGGAGCAGAGATTCTTCAGGTTCATCCAATGGAGTTCGTCCAATGCTTTCGCGTCAACCAATGGGACTTCGAATGTCCTGTCCTGTAGAGGCCAACCCCGCCTTCCGAGTCGCCGGGAGCTAGATTGTGTGAGAAATACCGGCCCGCATGTTTGGCGTGGTGAGAGTCTGGTGAGGTCATCTTGCAGTCAGCAAGAATTTGCTGTTTTAAAGGGGAGAGAAAAAAAAGGAGAAAGGGGACCTAGATTCTTGGATTCGGAGGAAACGGAAAGCCGTGGGGCAGACTCCCAGGTCTGAGAGAGGAGGGGCCGAGACCCGGACTCCCGCGTCGGAGGAAAGGGCTGGGGGTTCGATCTCCCGGGTCTGAGGGAGGAGGCTGGGACTGGACCCTGGGTCTGAGGGAGGAGGACTGGGGTCTGGACCCCTGGGTCTGAGGGAGGAGGACTGGGGCCTGGACCCTGGGTCTCAGGGAGGAGGACTGGGGTCTGGACCCCTGGGTCTGAGGGAGGAGGGCTGGGCCTGGACCCTGGGTCTGAGGGAGGAGGCTGGGCCTGGACCTGGGTCTGAGGGAGGAGGCTGGACCTGGATCCCTGGGTCTGAGGGAGGAGGACTGGACCTGGTCCCCTGGGTCTGAGGGAGGAGGCTGGGCCTGGATCCCTGGGTCTGAGGGAGGAGGCGGGGGCCTGGACTCCTGGGTCTGAGGGAGGAGGACTGGACCTGTCCCCTGGGTCTGAAGTAGGAGGACTGGGTCTGGACCCCTGGGTCTGAGGGAGGAGGGCTGGGCCTGGACTCCTGGGTCTGAGGGAGGAGGGCTGGGCCTGGACTCCTGGGTCTGAGGGAGGAGGGCTGGGGGGCTGGGCCCTGGGCCTGATGGAGGATGCTGAGCCTAGACTGGACCCCTGGGTCTGAGGGAGGAGGACTGGGCCTGGGCCTCTGGATCTGAGGGAGGAGGGCTGGGCCTGGACCTCCTGGTCTGTGGGAGGAGACTGGGGCTTGGAAATTTGGGTCTTGAGGGACTAAACAGCTGGAACCCCAATTCCCTGATCCCTAGGTAGGGTAGGGCTGAGCTCTCAGAATCCTGGGTTCTGATGGATTTAGGAGCTAAGGGCTGACATATTCGGCCCCTAAGAAACTGCTGATTTAAACTTGACGCCCGAGTCTGAGGGAACAGTCTTTGGACCCACACTTCTGGATCCAGAAGCTTAAGGGTATTGGGTTGCCTGATTTCATAGTTATAGGGAATGGGTCTGAGAATTACAGCCTTGGAAATTGACGTATAATAAACTTTGACCTTTCCTAAATTCACAAGTTAGGTACAGACTGACTTCAGAGGTCACAGACTTATATACCATCAGTCTACCCTAAAGTCAGTACTTGCCAAAAAAAACCTAGATTTTGCCACAAACCTGGAAGTTGCCTTTTCTACATCAAATCACAGATCCTGATCAGTTCTTCCCAACTCTCTAAAAGAAGCCATGCGAGCCTACCATTTCCAGGATTTCCTGTTCCTCTTTCTCCTAGGAGTCTCCTCCTTGACCTGTAAGTATGTGGGATGGTGGAAAGAGCAGCTGGGTCACAGAGGATGGATTTATGGTGAAAGTGACTTTGGGCTGGGGATATAGCTCTGTTTGTAGAATGCTTGTCTGTCAAGCACAAGGCCCTGGATTCAGTCCCCAGCACTGGGGGGAAAAAAATAGAGTGACTTTGACCCCAGAGAGAAGGGCAAGGGCTTATCTTTATCTCATTTTCTTCCCAGTGGCCCAACATATGTATTGTCATAAGGGTGTGTACGTGAATGTAGAAGATGACCCAACCCATACATTTAACTGGACCACAGAGAAAGTTGATACTTGTGACAATGGAGAACTTTGCCAGGAAACTGTATTATTGATTAAAGCAGGTAAAACGAGAGTGGAACAGTTGGTTGGGTGGGAAAGGGGTTATTCTACCCTTATCACTGTTGTTTCCCCTTCCCCAGTCCAAGCATTTGGCCTGCCATCCACTTTCCTTTCCTCCTGTCTCATAACAGGGCCCAAGACAGCTGTTTTGGCCACTAAGGGCTGCTTCCCTCAATTGATTGAGTCAGTGACATTTGTGAAGCACACTCCACCTCCTGGTTTGACTGCAGTATCCTTTAATAACTACTGTGAGGATCCACTTTGCAACAGCCAACAGAGTATAGCTGACTTTTGGAAACCAGAAATGACCTCAGGTACCCTGGAAATAGGTGCTAAGAGAAACTATAGGAACACTTAGAGAGATTGTATCTTTCCTCTTTGTGTTCTTACTTGACCAAGTGGCACATACACAAAAGAACCTTCCAGTCCAATTAATTGTCTTTTTCTAAGCTGTTACCTTTGGGGTCTAAGCAATTCTCAGAATAGAGGGACATCAGTGAAGGCTGGAATGTAAACTGAATTTATATTTATTAAGCAATAAGATATCTGTGTAGGTTTTTGAGTAGGGTGGTGGCATTGTCAAACAATTTTGGTTCTCCATTGCTACATGACACAGCACAATTCCTCCATTTGACCTCAAAGCCTATAATAATCTGACCCTGTCTGTCTTCTCAACTTCACTTCCCTTTTCCATTTATCATATTCTAGTTGGGGCTAGTATTCAAATCCTTAACAATGGAGGTGGTACTGGCCATTAAAAAAAAATCAGTTCAACTGTACTTATGCATACCCACTGAATATTACCGCTGAAGCTTCTCAGTTTTTCAAATTCACCAAGCTGGTTCACATATCTTGGACTTTGTCCTTGCTATCTCCTTTGCTACCCCCACCAAAACTCCATTTTTACATTGCTAACCTCTGTTCATTCTCCCTCTTAAATCAGGTTTCAGCTCTTTGAAAATATTTACTTCAATGGTTTTTAGGTAGTTAGGTCTACCTCCATTCCTTTGCCATTATATCTTGAACATAGCACATACTGAGTTGTAGTTAATTACATGTCTCTCTCCCTGTAAACAATGATGCTAGAGCAGTGTCCTCTTCATCTATCATCACACCTAAGCAGAGCGTTTGGAAATCCTGTGGATGGAGTTGTGACACAAAATCAGCTGAGGAAGGATGGGGAGGCTTCAGTAATGGGCTTTATTAGAGTGGCAGCAGGAGAGGCTTTGGGAAAAGAAGGCAGCAAGGAAAGACTTCTTCAGAGGTGGGTTATGTCCTGAATTGTCCCTCTCTTCCCCCTCCAGATACTGATATGTCAACAACCCTCCATTGCCCAACCTGTGTGGCTGTGGGGACCTGTTTAAGTGCTCCTTCTCTGCCTTGTCCCAATGGTACAACTCGATGCTATCGAGGAAAAATTGAGCTCAATGGAGGTAAAGTGAACTGAACATCTGATGGTATCAGAGACTGGAAAACCAGACATCTGAGTAGACCCTGAGAGGGGCTGGCACTCAGAATTTCAAGGATGAGGGAGGATTGGATTCTCCACTGCTTTCCTGAAATATTCCTGTCTCCCCATCCTTCCTTGTTCCATAGGAGGCATTGACTCATCTGTGGAGGTCAAAGGCTGTACAAACCTAATTGGTTGCAGGCTGATGGCCAGAATCTCAGCAGTAGGACCCATGACGGTGAAGGAAGTGTGTCCTCATCAGTCTGTCTATCAATCCCGAAAGACTGAAAGTGGGGCCACTTGGCTTCTTGTTTCAGTTTGGTGTTTAGGGTTATTGCTACCATTGCTGCTGCAATCACTTATCCATTTTTCCTGAGAAGGCTTTCCTGTTCCTGTGTCTCAGAAAACTTTTGACCCTGAGGCTTCTGACTACTGGTCATCAGTTGAAGGTAGAGATTTGAAAGGGCAGAGAGAGATGCTGTGGATATATTTGACATGTCTAATAAAGTTTCTACTGTGGTTTGTGTATGTTTCAAGACTAGAAATGGAATTTTAGTGCTGAAATAAAATTTATTCAACTCATACATTTTCCAGACAGGGAATCTGAGACTTGGAAAACTTAACTGAGTTTTTTATATTTACAGAGCTGTGGACAGTCAAGACATGAACTTAGATATTTTGACCCGAAGTTTGGTTTTCCTTTTTCTCTAATATGCTAACTTCTCTTGCTACCTGGACCGTGACTAGCCTCCTCCAGAACCCTCCCAGCACAATCTTTTGGCCAAAGTCAGCTGCTTTGTGGTTCTAATAATTTCCTAGGAGGGAAGGCAGAAGAGAAAAATAAGACTAAATTCTCTGATTAGGGGCCCATCTCCCTATGTCCTGTTTGTCCCTGACCTGCTCTGAAGCATTTCCTCCCTTCTCTGTGGCTTATTTAATGATTCTTCCATAGACAGAACTTGGGAAGAAATCAGGGTTTGGCAGAATATGACGAATGTGGTCGTGGATTTAGGAGGAAAATATTGTTTGGAAAATTCTCATTTGCTTATTTACTTATTACTCAAGACTACACAGAATCTTAACTGTAAAAGACTCAAATGATACAGGAGGCATCCAGAGGAAGTAAAATGTGGGGTGAGGGTGGGGACAAAAACTAAAAGCACAAAATCTACTAGATATTTCTTATAGGACTCTGACTTTCTTTTTCTTTTTATAAAAAAATTTTTTAGTTGTAGATGGACACAATACCTTTATTTTTTTTAAATTTATTTTTATGTGGTACTGAGGCTTGAACCCAGTGCTTCACATGTGCCAGGCAAGTGCGCTACCACTGAACTACAACCCCAGCCCTTTTCTTTTTTAAAGGCAAACTCAGAATGACATTTAATATGCCAATCAGTGTTAATAAAACAAGTCAAAAAAAGTGCAAACATGTTTTAGATCAAAATTAATGAGAAAACAAATGAGAATTTTTTTGTCATCTATTAGCCAATATTACTAGTTAAATAACTAATCACAGATAAAATATATTTTGTGAAAAGTTTGGAAGAGTCAGTGGTCATTCAGGCATTTCAAACAGTTATGTACAGTATTATCAAGTTCACCTTATGTATGCAAATGTTTTTGTTTCTTTTTTTTGGTGCTGGGGATAGAACCCACCCAGGGCCTTGTGCTTACAAGGTAAGCACTCTACCGACTGAGCTATCTCCCCAGCCCCATATGCAAATGTTGAAGAGAAACCAGGCAAAACATTTTAAATCAGACTAACCATACAATCAAGTGAAACACTTGGGAGAAAGAAGACATTTTTTTAAACAGCCAAGGAAGGACATCATCAGAAAGAAATACAAAAGTAGCAATCATACCACATTAATACAGCATTCCAAGGGGGTAAAGTACAGTTTTTCAATGCACTAATTTCAAAGTTCAAAGAGGAAAAAAGACAAATAGCCATTTTTCATGAAGGGCAGCTTATATTACTGAGTGAATGCAGAAAGTACACAATTTTCAAAATTTCAGTCTGTGAATTGTTTTGTTTTTTAAGCTTCATCCATCATAGTCCAAAGAAGTTTTTACAATTTATACAAATGTTTAGGCCACAAACTTTTTTTTTTTTTTTTTTTTTTTGGTACTGGGAATTGAACTCAGAAGCACTTTACCACTGAGCCAGATCTCCATCCCCCACCTCACTTTTATTTTTTATTTTGAGAAAGTATCTCACTAAAGTGTTCAGGGCCTTGCTAAGTAACTGATCCTGGCCACAAACTTGCCATCCTGCAGAATTGCTGGCATTACAGGTGTGCACCACTGTGCCCAGCTACAAAATTTTAAAAAGTATTTTTACATAAACATATAAAATATTTTAATACAGTGTTTATTTTAAAATAATTTTATCACAATCCCACATTCTACCAAATGGAAGATAGTGACTTTTCCATTTGAATAAACTCAGTCACAGGGTATTCTCAGTCAGTTCAGATTTAAATTCAGTTAATTCAGGGCTTTCCTTTTCCACTTTCCTCATCCAGAGTTTTTGCTACAGTCCTGATAGGAAAGAGGTGACTCTGTTAGTCTGCTCTTTGTCACTGTGACCAAAATACCTGATATAAACAACCTAAAAGAGGAAATATTTATTTTGACTTACAGTTTCAGAGGTTTTGGTCCATGATGGGCAGGCTCTGAGACTGACAGATCATGGCAGAAGGGCATGGCCGAGGAAAGCTTTTCAACTCACAACTTCCAGGAACTGGGGATAGGGTCGGGAACCAGGACATGATATAGTCCCCAGTGACCTACTTCCTCCAACCATGTCCCACATGCCTATAGCTTTTTACTACCATTCAGCTACCAATCCACTGATGAGGTCAGAATCTTCATGATCCAATTTTTTCCAAAAGCCCCACCTCTGGACAATACTGCACAGGGGTCCAAGCCTTCATCACATGAATCTTTGGAGGACACTTCATATCCAAACCATAATAGCAACTGTATAGGTTTGTCTCTTCATTCTTCTTTCATTACTCATGTCCAAAGTCTTACTGAAGCCTGGTACTCAGCTTCTATTCCTGCTGAAATGGAACCTGTTGACCTTGAGTAGGCACTGATGGGAATCTACATGGGCACTTTTAAGTTCTGCCATCCCTCTCAGGCACTTCCAGAAGATACTCTCTTCCAACTGCTCTCAAGTGCCTTCAGGGAACTTCAGGAATCTGAAGCTGCTGAAACATCTCCATGTAGTTGATGAAAGTTCTCCTCAAGGTCTGGAGAAAAGAAAACTTCATAGGCTTGCTTCCTCTCAAGGAACTAAGTAAGAGGTAGGTCCTAAATCCCAGAATTTTACACATGCCACTATTGCACATCCTTCTTAAATCTATTTGCTGCAATAGTCACCCTGTAAGTACTTCATTCATAGACTGAAACTCAAAAATTCCATTTCTTGCAAGTCAAAAGTTGGGCCTTTAGAACTATCATCTCTGCCTACTTTGAACTTCAAGGCTGAATTTTAAAATATTTTTGTCTCTTTGAACTCCTGTGGTAATAGCCCTAGAACCTGAGTCATTGCCTCTTACGAGCTGGTTCCTGCCCCTTGACCAGAGAGCATTCCAGAGAGCATTTTAAGTGTAATGACAACACAAAGTATCAGATGTTGTGAGATACTGCTAGGGCAGAACCCAGGGAAATGTAGATCACTGAACAACTATATTAGCCAAGAAGTGAATTATCAAGTTAATGACATCAACTTCCATGTGTAAAAAATAGGAAAAGGTGAGCAAATCAAACTTAAGCTGAAGAAACAAAAGCTTAAAAATCCAAGAACTGATTAAAAAATCAAAATAAGGAAAAGATAGTATTTTCTTAAAATAGTCCTGCAACAGCATAGGGTAAGACCATACACAAAAATTAACTCAAAATGGAAGATAGACCTAAACATAAAAAACTATACACCTGTTAGAAGACAACATAGAAGAGAATCTTCATCACAATACGAAGTACAATCCACAAATTGACAAATTAGACTTCAAAATTAAAGACTCTTGTTCTGTGAAAGATCCCTTAAAAGAATGAGAAAACAAGGTACAGACTGGGAGAAAACATTTGCTAACCACATATCTGACAAGGACTCATATCTGGAATACAAAAAATCTCAAGTCTATGTATTCAAAAAAGTTCCAATTAGAAAATTAGCAAAAGTTATGAAAAAGCATTTCTCTGAAAAGAATATACATATGCCTGATAAAAACATGAAAAGCCTTCAACATCCCTAGCCATTAAGATCGTAATGAAATAGCACTACATACTATTGGAATAACTAAAAAAAATTACCATACCAAATTCTGGGGAGGAATTAAGAAAACAGACCTCTCATACACTGCTGTGGGAATGTAAAATGGCACAGCCACTGTGGAAAATAGTTGGGCAGTTAATGATAAAACTAAATATACACTTACCCTACTCCCCAGTAGTCATGCTGCTGGGCATTTATCCCAGACAAATGAAACCATATGCAAATTCTGTACATGATTGTTCAAAGCAGCATTATCTGGAATAGTCCAAACTGGAATCACCCAAAATATCTCACCATAAGGGGATGTTAAACAAACTCCACAAAAGAAAAAAAAATTATTGATACAAATAAAAACTTGGTTGGATCTTAAAGGCATTATGCTGAATGAAAAAAAGTCAGTCTCAAAGATCATATGAGTCCATTCATATAATACTCTTGAAATGCAAAATGATAGAATATTTTATTAACTGAATATATTAAAACATTACCATTTCTACATGTAATCAAAGCAAACATTTTAATGAGCTATTTTGCTTTCTTTTTATATTAAGTGTTCAAAATGTAGTGTGTATTTTACACTCATGGTACATCTTAATTTGGATTTTCAACATTTTAGGAACTAAATATCCTTAACACAACTATTATATTTAATGGCTACTATACTGAACAGCAAAGGTCTAAATAATAGGAAATGTATTCAAATATATTGCTTGTTTTTAATTGTGGCATTTTATTTTGATTATTTTTTTTATATTCCAGTTGCAAATTATTTTCAAGGTATGCTATTGAAAATGATGTCTTTTACTTTTTTACCTTGTCCTTTTATTCTCTTAATAGTGTCTTTCATAGAACTGATGTTCAAATTTAATAAAGTTCAATTGATCAAGTTTATGGATCATGTTTTCAGTATTGTAAAAAATCTTTGCCCAATACCAGGTCACATTGACATATTTGTTTATTTTTATGCCGATATTATTATCTTGATGACTGTAGCTGTATGCCAAGTCTTAAAAGCAGATCCTGGGGTAGGCACAGTGGCACTTATAATCTTTGCAATGTGGGAGACTGAGGCAGAAGGATCACAGATTTAAGGCCAACTTGGCAACATAGTAAGATCTTGTCTTAAATTTTTTTTTTTAACTTTTAGAAAGCGGGTACTGTTTTGGTTTTCCAGCTTTGTTCTTGTTTTGCAAAGCGTTCTTGCTATTCTATTTCCTTTGCGTTTCAAATGAATTTTAGGATTGTTTAGTTACCCTGCTGGGATTTTGATTGGGATTGCGTTGAATCTGTGGGTAATTTGAGGAGAACTGACATCTTAACAACACTGCATCTTCTTACTCATTAACACAGTATATTCCCCTATTTATTTAAATGTTTTCAATTTGTTTCAGCATTGCTCTGTGTTTTTCAGTACACAGTGTTAGCAAGAGTATGGAAAAGTTGGACTCAGACATCACAGGTGGGATATAAGATGATGTAACCACTTTAGAAATAGTTTAGCAGTTTTGTAAAAAATAAAAAAAAAATCTTTGCCATATGGCCCAGCCATCCATTCAACTCCTAGATATCCCCCAAGAGAAATAAAAACAGATTGCATTATGAACACTTGGACAAATATTGGTAATGGCTTTATTTGTAATAGCCAAAACCTGTATATGACCCAAATGTTCATCAAGAAGTGCATTTAAAAGGAATGAACATTATTTTCCAGGGTCTCTCCTCATGGCTTGCATGTTAGGTAAGAACACTGCTACTGATCCACACCCCCACCCTCATTTTCATTTTTTAAATTTTAATGGAGACCAACATGACCATCTTCTCTGTAAAGTATCACTTTTTCCTATTTTTTTTTTTTCCTTTTGCAAGGTTGGGGATCAAACCCAAGGCCTTGTGCATGCTAGGCAAATGCTTTACCATTTAACTCCATCACCTACCCCCAAACTGGACATTTTAGGTAATATATTGTAACTACTCTTGATTTTTAACTCCAATCCAAACCCAGGGTTGTTTATGTTGACATTTGTTTGGTCACTCGACTGGACCAATTTTCTGGAGCCTACTCTCCTGCAGTGTGTGACTGCTGGTATCTGAACTCAGATATTAAGAATTCTTGTTTTTCTTTTAAACCTGGTTTTGGGAATCACCTCTGGTTCAGTACAGTTTAGCAGAGAGCCAACCATTGCTCAGAGGTTGTGTTTAAATATCTTGAGTCAGTAACTCTCCCTCCATTTGCTGGTGGATCTTTGGTGTGGGGAATGGTGTGAGAGTCTATATCATTCATTCATCTGTGAATTAATTCACTGATAGCTGAATAGACTACTGAGAGAAGGTGGAAACTGTAGGCAGGTTGGGCATGGTTGGAGGAGGTGGATCTTTGGGAGCCTGCCCTTGGGGACCATATCTTGTCACTGGCTGCCTCCTCCTCCTCCTTCTCTCTCTCTGCCTTCTGGTTATCGTGAGCTGAGTAGCTTTCCTACACCATGCCCTTCCACCATGATGTTCAGCCTCACTTCAGGTGCAAAGCAATGGAGCCAACCAACCAAGGACTAAAAGCTCTGAAACCATGAGCCAAAATAAACTTTTCCTTTTTAAGTTGTTTATGTTTATTTCAGGTATTTAGGCCACAGCAACAAAAAGCTGACTAATACAACAAACCTCTTTTAAAAAAAAAAAGAGTAAAAGGGAATTTTTTGGAATGCCTATACTTGCTCCCATAGCCTGGAGCACTACTCAATTTGGCAGGAGAGATGGACACTGAGGTTTTCCTCTTCCAGGGAATGGAATGTTCCTGATAGTAATCAAAAAGTCATAGACATCTCCCTAGGGATTAATTGATACCCATATCACCCTCTGCACTAACCTTATGAATTTTCATAATTGGGTTTCTGTCTACCAAAAAGGGATTACACAGAGAGTTGAAAGGCTATTTTTTTGCTTCCAAATGCAAACTTTCCAAAGAGTCCATAGGTGATACAGATGTTTCAGGCTAATGTGATTTGTGTGGAGAAGAGTATTAGCCCTGCTGTGTGTGGTGACAGACCACATGTATGATGTTGGTTACATAAGATTATAATGGAGCTGAAAACTCCAGTTGCTTATGACACTGTAGCTGTCATAATGTCACAGCACAGTGCATTTCTCATACATTTGTGATGATGCTGGAGTAAACAAACCTGTCATGCCACCAGCTGCATAAAAGAGTTACACAACAATTATGTATAGCACATAATACTTGACAACGAGAATAGATGACTGTATTGATATGTTTACTATACTTCTCATTGTCAGAGAGTACTCCTGTATGTATTTAAAATTTTTTACTCTGTAACAGTGTGGTGGACAGGCACTGTGCAGAATGCCTATAATCCCAGAAATTTGGGAGACTGAGGCAGGAGGATCATAAGTTCAAGTCCAGACTCAGCAACTTAGCAAGACATTTTCTTAAAATAAAAAAAGGGCTGGGATACAGTTCAGTGGTAGAGCACCCCCTGGGTTCAATCCCCAGTACTGAAAAATAGAAAAACTATTGCATTATGCTGGCAGCGGCCTCATACATCTGGTATGTGCTGCCTCTCTTGATTGCATTATTTTCTGTTCAGCTTGATTCAGTCTGTGTTTTGCTTATCATGGCCTTAGGAACAGGCTACACCATGTATATTGCTGTGGTTTGGAACTTGAATGTCCACCAGAAGTCTCCATGTTAAAGGCTTGGTCCCCAGGGTGGAGCTACTGGGAGGTGGTGCAACTTTTAGGAGGTGGAGCCTTATGGGAGGTCCTTAGGTCACTGGGGGAGTGCCCTCGAAGAGAACTGTGGAACCCTGGCCCCTTCCTGCTATCCTCTTTGCTTCCTGGCTATGAGGTGAGCAGTTTACTCTGCCATAGATTCTCCATCATTGCTATCTGGCACCTTACCAGAGGCCTAAAAGCAATGGGTCTTCCTGATCATGGATTGGAACCTCTCAAACTTTGGACAAAAGCAAGCCTTTTCTCTTTATAAGTTAATATCTCAGGTATTTTGTTACAGTGACTGAAAGCTGATCATACCCACCACACACACACACACACGCACATGCCTACAGCTTAGGTGTGTAGTAAGCTTCACCATCTAAGCTAATGTAAGTACACATGGTGAGAAAATTCCCTAATGGCATATTTCTCAGAAGTTATCCCTGTCATTAAATGACACATGGTTGGATGTAAATTCATTGAATTATATACTTCAGTTTTGTGCTGTTATACCTCAATACTAAAAAGTTAATTTTTAAATGTTTTAATTAAAACAGTCTTATATATTAGTATTCTCAAGATACCCAGAATACTGGAACGCAGGTCTGGCTTGGTGGAGAATACATGGGCAGAACTGAGCAGAGGTGCTTAGATCCCCTCTCTCACCACAAGGCAGCTCTCTCCCCCTCTGCTTTCCACAGCCAAGTCCTCTGGGAAAACCAGCAGCATGGGACATTACCCATTCAGAAATGTCCCTGAAAGAGGAAGCTGTATGTTTGGGAAATGGAAAACGTGGGCCTGGTGAGAATGCTGTGTAATGGTGCATACCTCTCTTTGGAACAGTGTAGCCCTTAAGGACAAGGGTTCAAATCCCAGCTCTTCCATTTCGTGGGTGTGATCTTATGAATGTTCCTTAACTTCTCTGTGCCATAGTATCTTCATTTGCACAGTGGAAATAAAAATAGTACACACGTTGTGGGGTTGTTGTTGTTAGTGTTAAATGAATCAATCATGAAATTCTTAGAACATAGCCTGTGTATTAATCAGCTTTCTGTTGCTGTGATAGCCAGGCATGGTGGCACATGCCTGTAATCCCAGCTACTTAGGAGGATGAGGCAGGAGGATCACAGGTTTGAAAGAAGCTTGAGCAACTTAGCGAGATCGTACCTCAAAATAAAATCAAAAGGGCAGGGGATGTAACTCAGTGATAGAGCATTTGCCTAAGCATATGCAAATTCCTGAGTTCAATTTTCAGTCCAGAAAAAAGGTAGGGGGGTGGGTATAAAACTGAGACAATCAATGTATAAAGAGGAAAGGTTTATTAGGCTTACTTTGGCTCACAGTTTCAGAGGTGTCTGTCAGCGGTCACTTGGTCCTGATGCTTTGGGTCTGTGGCATCATGGTGGGACTGCAGGTCAGGTGAGGCCTACTCACCTCACAGCAGCCAAAAGCAAAAGAGAGAAAGCAAGAGACCAGTGTCCCAACCCTTTCAAGGGCACGTCCCAACTTCCTCTCACTGGCCCCACCTCCTACAGGCACTGCCTCCTCCTATAGCCCCAGGGCTGGTGACCTCTGAACCTTTACTACATGAGCCAACCTGGCACAGAATAAAAGCTCAAAGACTTTCTGAGTTCATTTTCAGAAATCTCAGGAGACTAAAATGGAAGGCCTGCCCTCCTGTTTCTTCAGGGTCCAGCTGGGTGTGGGAAGCCTGACTAAGATGGAGATGAACGTTCTTGTTTGGCTTCTGTGTTCTTGCCCATATCTCAATGGCCTACTCACCACAGCTGGCGCTGTACAGGTCTGTAGCCCAGAGGGTTCCCCGTCTTTCCTGGTACCAAAGCTGGGTGATCATTATGGTGGTCAGAATACTGGCTCCCCCAAGAAGTCCACATCCTAACCCCAGGACTGGAACACGTTCCCCCACAAAAGGAACTGTGTGGCTTTGTTAAGGATCTTGAGATGGGGACATTATCCTGGATTATTCAGGAGGACCCTGTATAAGGGGGAGAAGGAGTCAGAACCAAGGAAGGGGGTGTGACAAGTGAAGCTGAAGTCAAAGCCATGCAGCCAAGAGCCAAGGAAAGCAGGGGCTTCCATAAGGCTGGAAAGACCAAGAGCAGATTCTCCCCAGCCCTGGACGACCCACTGCTGGTTTCTGACCTCCAGAACTGTAACATAACAGGTTTGTATTGTCTCAAGCCACTGAAGTGGGTAATTTGTTGCTGCAGCAATAGGAAACTAACGTGCTCAACTTGAAGCAACATCTGGGTGACTTGGTGGTGTTTGTAACCATGCCTCTTTGTTTTCTTCCTTTATTTTTTAAAAACATGATCTCATTGTTTCAGAATTCAATAAGTATATACAACCATTTTGGGAAAACATCAGTATTTTGCTGAACATAGGGAAACCCTGCCCACGTACCCAGCAGAAATGCAGACATTTGTCTGCCAAGGGACCCCAGCAGGAATGACTCTCGCTGCACTATGGCCATTGCCCAAACCAGCAGCAATCCAGATTCTGCCAACAACAGAATGGGTGACTAATCGGTGACGGGTCCCACAGAGCAGTGAGGCTGAAGGGCTGCAGGCACAGGCAGCAACACGGGTAAATCTCAGACATAGGTTGAGTGAAAGGAGCCAGACAAGCCAGGCATGGTGGTGCCTGTAATCCCAGCGACTCGGGAGGCTGAGGCAGGAAGACAGCAAATTCGAGGTCGACCTGGGCAACTCAGCAAGACCTGTCTCAGAAATAAATAAATAAATAAGCCTCGGGGTGTAGCTCAGGGGTAGAGCATTTAGCTCACGCACATGGGGTCCAGCACCCCCCAAATTTTTTTATTTAAAAAAGGAGCCAGACATACACAAAATATAATTCCACTTATATGAAGTTCAAAGACATACAAAGTTAGGGCTTGGGGCTGTAGCTCAGTGGTAGAATGCATGCTTAGTTAGCGTGTGTGAAGCCGGGGGTTCACCCAACCACCCACCAAAAAAAGACAAAAACAGTCTGTGCTGTTAGGAGTCAGGACAGCCCTCCCGAGAGAGTGGATGGAAGGGGACGTCGGGAGGCTTTGGGGGAGGTGTAGGTCAGGACCCCGTATGAATGTGGGTGCCCATGACACAGGTGTGTTTGGTTGGTGAGAACTCACTGCTGTGTGCACACCCTTTTCTACACATTATGCTTTAATAATCTTTTTTCATTCTACAAATACAAAAAGGCTGTGGAAATTCTCCTTCCCTACGCTGTAGGAGTTCTCTTTCCAAGAGACACCCAAGCTACCAACGGCTTCTGAAATCCATCAGAAAGAGTTGGTGGCTATACAGGTGTACACAGGCACAACACACGTGTGAACAAGGACACACGTGCACACACATGCACATCACACACAGCAGTTATGCACAGACATGCATGAACACCATACGTGCAAATGTTGTGCCCAAAGGCTTGAGACCCCACAAGGACCACCAGAGACCACGATCAATGCAAGCAGCAAAGAGTCATTTATTAGCGAGTTCGAACCCGGTCCTCTGCGTCCTTAATCAACGACGCTAGGAGAGGCCCCGAGCCCTCGTCAGCAGGGTTTTTATAAGGAAAAGCAAGCAGTTTTACAGTGTTCTTCTAATTGGCTAACATTCGAACAGCTAAACCTCCCCTGGTTGGGTCCGGTCAATCTATTTGATTTTCATTGGGTCCGGCCAGAACTGGACGGTCCTAGAGGAAGAAGGGAGGAGGGAAGGGGTGAACTATTCAGGAGCTGAGTCGGGGCTAGGCCCTGCTCTCGTCCTTGACGGATAAGGTCTCCAGGCAACTGCACATTCCTCGGACAAATATCTCTTAACAACCTTGGTAAGCACAGGGGCCCAGCAGTCCTGTTTGTCCTTGAGACAGTTAGCAGCACAGATACCACCCTGCTCTCAACATCCCCCCTTTCCAAGAACATTTAGAGAGCCAATCTTGGGTCTCTACTGTTCTAATTCTTGCTGCTTAATGGGCTGATATTGGGCCTTTAGCACCATTAGCTGTACTGTATTTATTTTATCTTTAACAAAAGCAATTAACTTATTGATTATACAAGGTCCTATAGTTAAAGCTAGTAACAACAATATTAGGGGTCCCACTGTAGTGGACACCAGAGTAGTTAACCAAGGGGAAAAATTGAACCAGGATTCAAACCAGTTCTGACTAGCTTCCCATTCTTTCTTTCTGTTTGTTAGTCCTTCTCTGACTTTTGCCATGGATTCCCTCACTACTCCAGAATGATTAGCATAAAACCAACATTTTTCTCCCAAAGCTGCACATAGACCTCCTTGCTTACAGTCTTTAAAGTCAGGTAAATTTGGTAATTAATGAGCTCCGGAGATCCTTGACATTTTATTCTTCCAGGGGCAGTCTCCAACTTCCAAAGGCAGATGGCTTCATGGCTTCATTTCCTCAGATTGACCCGATTCCCTATTTCTACACTAACTACCTGTCCTTATTCTGACTTCATTTACCCCTCTAATACTAGGAACTCCTTCACTGCTGTAGGGAAAATGGGCGATGACCAATCTGACTTCTTCGAGCTGGAAGTGGGCAGCGTGGGGCAAGCAGTTTGGAGTTCCCTTTTTTAAAATCGGGTCAACTGAGGGGTCCAAGGTAGAAGTCTGGTTGGGGAAGAGCAGGCTGTAAACTCATCTGGGGGTGGGTGCTTCTATGATAGAAGAACAAAAAGACATGAGTACTGAAATGAGATTAGTACAAAGTAAATGTTGCAGCATCTGAAACTTGCCACTGAGTATCATGAAAATGACAGAAGTCAATCTCTCACCAGGAGGTGGAAGAACTGAGAAATTGTTCCCATAACTAGGCCTAGCAAAGGCTGGAGAGGACAAGGCCTTTATTTGGGGACTTTAACATTGTACAAGTTATCAGGAATGTAAACACAATATTTAACTCTTAATGTCATTGAGGTCCCCAGAAAATATAGTTAAGCTACTTAATGTCATCTGATTTTTGTAAAATATCCCTTATTGGTATAACCTGTGTTTAGTAGAGATCTTTATACTTCTGTTACTTAGGGATAGATAATCATACGAGCAAACATAGATAAAGCCTACCTGTGACTGTAGGCCTTAAACTGACTAAAAACTTCTGACTCTGGCAGTTTCTCTTGATAGTTATCAGGCACATTTGCTGAAGAATCTTTCTTTCATTTGTAGCTTCCAGTTTTTATTCTAGTGGATTAACACAAGTGTACATCTTAAGTTACATTTAACTGTTATTTCTCTTAAATGCCCAAGAATGGTTATATTTTGGTTTTAACTGTTTTGCTGGGTGTCCAAGACCAAGCTGGTCAAATTGACCTGGTTCCTGTCTTATTAAAGAGTCAGCTGAGTTTCCACAGGGGCCACTCATAGAGAACTTAAGAGCAACTTCTTAGCTCCATTAGTGCCATTGGTTAGGCAGGGTCTTCTCGATGAGGTGGCTTTCCTTGAAAGCATTAAGGGGTGTCTCCCTTTTTCCATGACCCTCCTCTGCAGCAGATGCACTGAGTGATTTTCATCCTCTAGTCTCAACAATCTCCTTGATCAGGAGGTTGTGTGACACAGAGTTGCAAAGCTCCTTAGAGAAGTTCTCTTGTTCGTGGGTTCAGGCTGACTGAGGACAAAAGATCCAAATACTGGCCTATCTTGCCTTCTGTATTTAATTCCAATCTCTAAGTTTGATCTTAATCATCCAGCAAGCCAGTTTCACCAGTCATAAAGTAAGAGTACTGGGCTTTAAATTCAATGTCCATAACTTTGCAGTTATTTACCCTTTTATTAAAGTACTACCACATACTATCTGTTTTGAAGGTGATGGCCTATTATCACAAGTTACCTAGGTTGCGTGTTCTGGAAGCAGCTACTTCTGCAAAATAGTAACAGGCAACAGTTTTACAAAATGAAATTAGCAAGAGTAAAAACATATTTAGCTTGTATAATAGTTATCTTGAATTTTGGCTGAGTTCTACATTATATACCCTGTTTGAGATCACAGTAATCTTTACAACAAACATCAAATTTTTGAGCACAACTTTAAATGAGTTAAAGTCTGGCTTACTTTGGAGTCATTCTAATATGTAGCAGGGTGAGGCAGAGCCTTATCTCAGATAAGGCAGGACTCTTCACAAGTCTTAAGTAAAATGTTCTAATCCTAAAACTAATTTTTGCCCCTTTTGTCATGACCAGCATGACCAAATTTTCAAGTTCAGTGAGGGTCAAAGGAGTATTAGAAAATAAAGGTTTATAAACACAGATTTTGAAGATTAAGCTGAGATCAGATGGAGCTCTGTTCTCTGATGGAAATGCAGATCTAAAGAGTTATGTTAGCAACATTTATACATGTCTTATTATTAAGTTAAAGACTATGTAAGCATTATTCTTTGTTTTCAGGAGAGTTACAGAGACTAGACCATCTACATAACTTTTTCCCACAACTGCAAAGTGCAATGTTAGGAACTCTGTGTAGCTCTCAAAGAAGTCCACTGTCCAAAGTTACTGTAAGGTGGGCAGGAACTAGAGAAGGGAACTGATGAAACACTGGTTATCTAGCAAAACAATTTCTTTCTGCCCAAGAGCTGTGTGCCTGATATCAATGTAAGAGCTGATAGGACTCCTGTACAGAGCCTCCCCAGGGAGGTTACTGCCACAGCAGTTAGGCATCTCGTGCTCCTACACAGGAACACTCCCAGGCACCAGGCATGCTACAGTCATGAAGTCAGGGACCCCAATCTCAGTCATTGTTGTCCCATTTTTGCTATTGAGCATTATACTCTTTCTTAAATGTCATTTTAAGAAGTTTACATATATTGATTTCTGAGTCCCTATGAATATTAGTTAACACAGTTTAACATTATATCCAGAACAGGAATCAATCAAAGAAAGGCTGAGAGAGCTTTTAACTTTTTTTTTGTGTAGCAAAATGCTTTCACCTTCTACAATATGAACCTTTAAACAAATCAGGCTGTCACTAACTCTTAGATATACATTTACATTTAAATTTTTATCTCAGTGAAATAAGTAACCAATTTTACATATACCTTACTGATAATACGTCCCATAATAGAACATTAAATGATAGAAATAAATCCCCAATAAAATTTACTCTTTAAGTTTAATATTACCAGTACAGACAAGTTTATTCTGGAGAATAGCAGCTTGACAAATTTCCTGCTTTAAAAACTTGTATACCTGGAAAATATGAATACATTTAATATACAAGGAGTGACCATTTCACAGTTACCTTGACACTTTAATCTTACTAAATTCAGTTTTTAAAGAAAAATTTAGACTCTGTAACATAGTACAATACTCTTAACAGTTGTTTAACCATAATTGTATAAACCCCAATTTTTAAGACTAATTGTTTTAAAAAATAAAACTTAATAGACACAAAGTTAAGAGTAAATTAGTGTTTCTAAGAAATCCTTGTTATTTTACCATATATTTTAAACTTTGGCTTATATCAGAACATTAGTATTTCACCTTAGGGAAAATCTTAAATAGCTTTAGCTGTCTCACATACACACAACCAACTTAGTTACACACAGACTTGTTGAAACTTGCCCTATACTTACACACAGACTTTCTTAGCACTTACTTAGACCCTCATGTATTCCATCACATAGGCACTTTCTTACCCAGAAACATTTTTTTTTATTAAATATCTTTCCAAACCCAGAACCTTTTATTCTTTCTTTTCTACCTGTTGACCCCTTTCTGTTCACATTCTGAAACAACTCTAACTGAAACACAGTGAAAGGGGAGATGGTAGCTCTAAATCCAAGTCTAAGAGCTCCTTGGAGCTTTGCAGAACTGGAGGGGGAGCAGGGGGAAGTGGTAAGGGAGCAGATGGAACACTCACTCTCTGAGTTGAGGTTTTATCTGTTAGAACATAACTCTTAATAACCTTGTTTTTAGTAATGACACAAAGCAATTTTAAACTCCTTTTAATTTACCAACCTATGAAAACACCAATAATGTTTAAGTATGATGCCCCATGGAATTTGAGGGGTTAAGAGTACTTGATGTTATTTAACAATGAGCATTTTAATTTTGCAAATTAATCAAATGTCACCAACATACACATTTGAGTAATCCCATACATGTTCACTTATTTTGTAAAAACCAAGAAAGCAGGCAGGTGTCCTGAACAGTATTTGCTGTCTTTTTCCTGTTGAAGAAAAGTCCTAGAAACAATTGATATTAGACATTGTTTAACATCAACATTCCATTAGTTTGACCACCTAGAGACTTATGAGTTATTTTCAAAGACATTTTACTTTTATTAGTTTACCCAATTTGAATTGAACCTTTAAATCACGTGAATTAAAAGTATTTGGGGGCTGGGGAGATGGCTCAGTTGGTAAAGTGTTTGCCTTGCAAGCACAGGGCCCTGGGTTCGATCCCCAGCACCGCCAAAAAACAAAACAAACAAACAAACAAAAAAAAAAGTATTTGGATCCATTTTTAAATTTTAATTTTAGGAGCGCTCAGTTTTGATAAGGCCTTGTAACTTTATCTCCATTGCAATGTAACAGATGTTCAAAAACTCTAGTTGAATAAAAAATAGAACTGATCAAAAAAAAATCATTAACCTAGGTATGCAAGATCAAAATTATGAGCTCAAAAATACAGCATTAAAGAAAAACAAAACAAGAATCCTGGAAAATGAATTAGTTCTGTGTAGCAACCCATAAGTTTAAAACAGACACCCTTTTGTTTTCTTTTTCTTATCTTCAGGTTACCCCCCTTTCCCGCTGAGACTGCTGCAGTCTACATTCCAATGCAGGCTTCAGGAAGGCCAGGCAGGGGGGGAGGGAGGATCACCCAGGACTTTTTTAACCCTTTTTTTTTTTTTTGGTTGAGAAATCAGGTTAGGTTTGAATGCAGAAAATCACAAAACATTATTTCTTACTACTTTTGAGGAATGGAGCTGCTGAGCTCTCTGCCTAGGGGGATTGGAGTAAATAAATCTCTCAGGAACAAGGAGAAGGACTGCAAAGTACCCTGCAATGAGTATCCCTAAGCCTAAGATTGGATTAACACAATGAAGAATTTAATAGAAGGCAAGAGTAAAGACCATATAGTACAATACACAAACAGACAGACACATAGCATGCTAAATCAAAAATTGGCTAGCTGGTATTTTGTAGTTTCCCAGGTGCCACACAAAGCCCAAATGGGACAAAGAGTTAACCAGATGCGGCCAGTCGTCCGAATGCAATACTGAAGCTGCTCAGAAGCAGCGCAGACGCTGCTCAGAAGTGACAAATTTACCCAGAATGCAGCACAAACTGCTCAGAGTGCAGCACAAGCTGCTCAGAAGTGACAAATTCACCCAGAATGCAGCACCCACTGTTCAGATGTGACAATAATGTCACCAGATGCGACGAATCGCCAGAATGAAGCACCCACTGCTCAGATGTGACAATAATGTCACCAGATGCGACGAATCGCCAGAATGCAGCACCCACTGCTCAGATGTGACAAATGTCACCAGATTGCAGCACAAACTGCTCAGAATGTGACAAGAATGTCACCAGATGCGACGAATCGCCAGAATGCAGCACCAGCTGCTCAGATGTGACAAATGTCACCAGATGGGTCGAGGGGACGTCTCCCGAGACCCTGCTGGGGTCCTATAGCGCGTCCGCCAGGACTGTGCCAGCCCAGAACCAGAGCCTGCAGGCAATTCAGACCAGAAAACACACGGCAATGCCTTACTCACCAGTGGAAGATGTCACTTATGACTCTATGATCAGGTGTCTGGGTGGGCTTGGGGATCCCGGACAAGCCCCCATATGTTGTGCCCAAAGGCTTGAGACCCCACAAGGACCACCAGAGACCACGATCAATGCAAGCAGCAAAGAGTCATTTATTAGCGAGTTCGAACCCGGTCCTCTGCGTCCTTAATCAACGACGCTAGGAGAGGCCCCGAGCCCTCGTCAGCAGGGTTTTTATAAGGAAAAGCAAGCAGTTTTACAGTGTTCTTCTAATTGGCTAACATTCGAACAGCTAAACCTCCCCTGGTTGGGTCCGGTCAATCTATTTGATTTTCATTGGGTCCGGCCAGAACTGGACGGTCCTAGAGGAAGAAGGGAGGAGGGAAGGGGTGAACTATTCAGGAGCTGAGTCGGGGCTAGGCCCTGCTCTCGTCCTTGACGGATAAGGTCTCCAGGCAACTGCACATTCCTCGGACAAATATCTCTTAACAACCTTGGTAAGCACAGGGGCCCAGCAGTCCTGTTTGTCCTTGAGACAGTTAGCAGCACAGATACCACCCTGCTCTCAACACAAACACAGGTGGCCGTGAACACACAGGTGACACACACGTCACACACACGTGTGCACACGTTCCCTCATCCCTGCTTTACGCTGACGGTCTACACTTTGCTTCACCCACTTTCCATTACGACCATGAAAATCATTTTGGGTTAGGCCCCAGGGAGCCTCCTTGCTCTTTCTCAGAGCTGCAAAACATTTCATTGTGTCAGTGGCCCGGGTCCAGCTGGGCTGCTCCAACCCAGGACTCTGTGGACAGACTGCTGGGCACAAGTCGGCCTGGATGGGCTGTGTGGCCTGGGGCGAGCTACTTAATCTCTCTGTGCCCCAGTTCCTCCTTTTAAAACGAGCCTTAATCATGGTCCCTACCTTGTCTGGTTAACATGAGGGTCAATGAATTGTTATTTTTAAAGCACTGACAATAGTCCCTGATACCTTATAAGTCAAACATGACCTTTTGGGGGTTTCGTTTACTTGATTTCCTGCCATCTCCCTCGTGTAGGTCACTTAGGTCTTTGTAGTCATTTGCCATTTCAGGTAATGCGGTGACACACTCTTTTAGAAGCACCTCACCGAGGGATTGCCAAGCCCCAGGCTGGGGAGGAAGTTCAGTGGTAGGGCGTTTGCCTTTCCTGGGTGAAGCCCTCAGTTCCATCTCCAGCACCACAAAAAAAGGGGGTGATTTTTCACTTGAAGACATGTTGTCAAATTTCTCTGCATAAAGTTTGCACCAATTTACGGGCCTGCCCACAAGGTAGGAGAGAACCCGTGTCCCCACTGCCCCTGGTTGTGGTGATGGTGTCAGAGACGCATGTGTACCTGAACACTCGTCAAGCTGTAGGCCAGACTGCAGAGATGTGCAGATTCTGTCCAGATTCCACCTCAGGCTGGAGCACTGGCCTAGCACAGGCCCGGCCCTGGCTCCATCCCCGCCCTGCAGGGAACAAGAAAAGGGAAAAAGAAACGTCAGGGCCACATATACTTTTGTCTTTTTCAAGTCGAATAAACGAACTGAACAAAAACCGCTTAGGACCATCATGTTAAGCCAAATAAGCTGAACTCAGAAGGTTAAGGGTAGCGAGTTTTCTCTCCTGTGTGGATGCAAAAGAGGAAAGAGGAAATCAAAGGTGGGTGGACCTCCTAAAGATCAAAGGGGGGTCAGCGAAGGGAGGGACCAAGGACGGGGCAGGCGGAGAGGGAGGGGGAATGCTGGGAGTGATAGTGGCCAAATCATATTGTTATACTGTGGCCACGTACGAATATGTGACAATAAATCCCATCCACATGCACAACCGTAATGCATGAATAAAATAGGTGAAAAGAACAAGACAAAAAAAAAAGAGCTTACAAATTTTAAACACTGACCAAATGGTTAATTATATTAACAAACTATCACTTTATTTTTCAGGGCTGATCGTGATACCATGGTTATTTTCTTCTAAGAGTCCTTATCATTTAGAGACACGTGCTACACGTTCTGTCTCTTCAGAAGGTAGAGGCGATGTTTGGGGTTGACCTCAAAAAACTGGAAAACTGGACAAAACGGGAGGGGCTGGCGATTGGCCCACGGGGCTCCATCACTCTCCTCCCCTACATTTGTGAAGTTTGAAATTTTCTGTAATAAAAAGAGAAGAAAAAAGCATCACTGTTCCAACCCCCCACCCCTTCCCTGTCCACACCCCTCCTGCACCTCCTGAGGCTGGCTGGGTCCCCTGGGGTCTCTTTTTGGGAGTTGAGAACCAGTGACTCCAACTCTTCTCCAGACAGGGTCTGGGTTCCTCAGGGGGTGTTGGCCTAAAAATCAAGAAAAATGGCACAGGGTAGGGTTGAGGGGGTTTTGAGACGCACAACTCCCTGAGAGGGCACCGTCCCTCTTCTTCAAGAGTCCAGGAAACATACCCTGGGTTTATGGAAGCTTCTTCACTGCACTGGAAAGTCCCTCTAGGAAGCTCACCATCCTGTGAGGCCAGGTGGTGGGCAGTAGGCGTCCCCTCCTTTGGTGGATTTGTTTTATGTCACGTCAGGGAACTGCGCACGATGCTCCCAGCCCTCCCTTTCCTACGGAGCTCTGAGTTAACATAGCACCAAGGCATTCGGTATTGGAAGGTGGAAAGGAAAGGTTGGCCATTTTCTTTATATATTCAGGAGGTTCTAGCAGCCTGGGGGACACTCTGTGGCTCACATTCATTATCACTTATCTGCCAGTCACTTTGGTAGCGGTAGTGGGTGCCAAGCCCACAGCTACTCCATCTGTTGGATTTTCTGCTTCAGTTTCTCTGGCTCTTGGGCAGAAAGCCTATTTACTGTGTGTCTCAGTCCATTTTCTGTTGCTATAACACAATATCGGAGAATGGGTAATTTATAAAGAGGTTTGTCTGCCTCATGGTTCTGGAGGATGGAAAGGTACTGGCATCTTCTCAGCTTTTGGTGAGAGCCCCGTGCTGTTCAACTCATGGAAGAATATGGAAAGGGGAAGGGGGCGTGTGGAGAAGGAGAGCGTGTGCAAGGGAGGGAGAGGAGGCACTAGGCTTGCTTTGTGATAACCCATTTCTGTAACAACTAACTTACTCTTTTTTTGTTGTTTTGTTTTGGTATTGGGGATTGAACCCAGGGCTGCTCAAACACTGAGCCACATCCCCAGTCCTTTTTATTTTTTATTTAAGTCAGGGTCTCAGTAAGTTGCTTAGGACCTCCCTAAGTTGCTGAGGCTGGCCTCGAATTTGCAATCCTCCTGCCTCAGCCTCCCAAGCTGCTGGGATTACAGGTGTGCCACCATGCCTAGTGATAACTAACCCACTCTTGTGAGAACGACATTAACTCCTTTGTGAGATTACAGCCCCATCACCTAATTACCTCTCAAAGGCCCACTACCTCTCAACATCACCACATTGAAGAACTGAACCTCCACATGAGTCTGGGTGGGGACAAGCCATATTCAAAGCATAGCACTCTGTGACTCAGAGTAGCCCCCTCTTTAAGATCTCCTATACAGGGAGTTGGAGAAGCAAGGTGGCAAGAGACCCTGCAGGTTCCAAACTACCCTCTGGTTCCACTCCTCCTCCCAGGTTCCTGTCTGTCCTTGCTCCTCACTTCATATCCATCTTTCCTGCCTGCTCTTCAGACTTCAGTGTCCAGCACCAAACACGGGAGGGACAGCCTTGCACAGATCACATGACCACCTTTCACAGTTGCTTCAGGTCCAATTCCTATAAGAACCCCTTATTGTATATGGGAGTAGCTAGCCTCCAAGATGGCCCTAGTGATCCTTGTCTCCTGGGACTGTTGCACTGCAGATGTGACTCTGTGTGGATTCCCGATAGTGTAAGTCCACTTTCCATCATGGTGACACAATAACTAATATAATCAAGAGGAAAAGGTTCGGGCTGCAGTTGGAGCTCAGTGGTAGAGCACTTGCCTAGCACATGTGAGACACTGGGTTTGATTTTTAGCAGTGCATATAAACAAATAAAGAAAGGTCCATCAACAACTAAAAATATTTTTTAAGAAAAGAAGAAAAGGTTTATTTCGATTCTCCACTTTCAGAAGTTTTAATCCAGGGGCACTTGATCCAATTGCCTCTGGGCCTGTGGTGGTACAGTACATCATGGCAGAGGAAGTTGCTCACCTCACAGCAGCTGGGAAGCAAAGAGAGAGGAAACCCCCTTCAAGGGCCCAATGACCTAAGTTCCTTCCATTAGGCTCCACCTCTTAAAGGTTCTACCACCTTTCAAAAGCACCAAACCGAGGACCAAGACTTTAACACATAGGCTTTTGGGGGCCATTCCAGAACTGAATACAGCACCAGTCTATCATAAAAAAGACATCATCACTTCCATCTTGGTCTCTTGCTTTGTTTGCTCTGGGGGAAGCCAGCCAGCCAGCATGTCAGGATGACAACCAGGCAGTCTTTGAGGAAGACTGTGCAGCTGAGAAACTGAGGCCTCCCATGAACAGCAAGCACCAACTTGCCAGCCTTGTGAATGAACCACCTCAGAAGCAGATCCCCAATCAAATGTCAGTCAAAGGCAATAAGTAAATAATCAAGAAATGATCGCTACTGTTCAAGCCACTAAGTTTGGGGATGTTTTGTTATGTAACATTACACAACTCATACATACCTATATCTCATAACGTTTCTGCTTCTCTAAGCAAACTCTGAGGCACTCACCATTTCCATTTCCTATGCGGCCACCTTGGACCCTCTCAGGGCTCGCCTTGCAGTGGAATGAGTCTCAACGTGCCCAGATGGGTAGGACCCTTTGCAAATGGTCATAACAGCGGGAGCCAATATTCACTCGGTACTTACAAGGGTCAACTCATCTTATCCTCCTATTAACCCCGGGAGGTCACCCACATAGAGTGATGCTTTTAGTAACCCCACTTTTACAATGGGGGAAATGAGGCACAGAAAATCTAAGGCCAAGGGATGTTTACCAGTGCAGAGGGAGTATTTGGAACCAAACCATCTGGCTCCACTCAGAGCAGGAGATAAGCAGCTCAGAAAGCAAGGAGCAGGGTATACCTGCACGTGACAGGCTTGCTCCCCTCATGGCTGGAAACAGGGAGCCCTCAAGACCTAAGCTGTAAGAGGCCAGTTGCCTTGACCCTCTATCCAGAAGCACTGAGTCTTTGCAGGAGGTCGGTGGCCCAGGTTGCTGCCCAACACTGTGCTCGGGCGTGGGCTGATGATGTTCTTTCTAGCCCCAAGATGGCGACAGAACCCTTGTTTCAGATCTGATGGTTGGTGCTAGGGACATCCATAGGGGTACCGTGATGAGCATGCAGGGAACCAAAGTAGCTGTCCTTATAGCAAAAGTTCCAGGATCTTTACTCTGGGCTAGAATAATATCACCAAGTGGTTGGGAAACACCACTCCCTCTCACTGTTCAGAGACCAAGGACCAGAGCTCTGACTGGTAAAATGCAGAAAAATTAATTAATTAATTATCCTGAGGAGTGATAAATCTTCCAAATATGGTCTCCCTGGGGGAGAAATCCAAAGTTCCTCAGTGACAATTCAGGAGGAGGGTTGAAGGACACACATCTGCCATCTTGGATTTGTCACAGTAGATGTGAAAGCATCTGTGTTATTATAGACGGAGCCTTTCAAAGCCTGTGAGCCTTGAGGGCAGGGAGGTCACTCTGGGAGACCAGGAACCAGGGAAAATCCCACACCCAAAGTTACTGTAAGAATGACAGCTGCAGACCAGCCCAGTCCCCCATTCTACCTCCTGGGTGCAGGAGGGATGGGAGTTGGTTGATCCCTGCCTCGGGCCCCCATGCCGAGACAGCTGTCTCTAATCCTCTGGTGACAGCCCAGCTAGTTCAGTCTTCTCAGGGAAGTTCTAGAACCATCTGTTCTGATGATTTTTACAAGAAGCCAACCTCCTGGGAAACTGACTTGTGCAAACCACTAAGTTTCCCTCGCCTATAAAATGGAGATAATCACAGTCCCAGCTTCATGGAGCTGTTATGATGTTTTGGTGGCTTCTGCACGTGAGATGCATGGACTCCGGAGGGCACCCAGGTTTGTGAGGCGTGAAGTCTACACAAGAACTACCAGAAGATTTTGAAATGAGCTCGGAAGGTCTTGGGATGCATGGCGTCCTCGTTTGTACCTTTATTTTAAAACTAATGCTTAAATGAGCTGAAGCCAAAAAAAGAAAAAGGAAAAAGAAAAGAAAAGCATAAATAAATAGATAAATAGTTGTATAATTGAAAAATAGGCAGATTTTTTAAAAAATGGCCAATACTGTGGTGCATGCCTGTAATCCCAGAGATCAGGAGACTGAGGCAGGAGGATTACAAGTTGGATAGCCATCAGTGATAGAGGTCCCTGGGTTCAATCCCCAGTACCACAAGAAAGGGAGGAAAGAAGGAAAGAGGAAGGGAGGGAGGGAGGAGAGGGAGGAAGAAAGAAGGGAAGGACCAGGCCAAACAGGTAGTGCAGTGAGTAAGAACAAGTAGCTTCAACTGTCCACTCCTCCTCAACCAGCTAATGTGACCGACTGACTCCAAAGCTTCCTGCCAACTTCCTCTGGAGAACCAACCACACCCAAAGGAGAACTGCAGACCCAGCAGCTTTTTACCGAGCCACGTTCTCCTATTGGTTGCCTTTCCACGCAGGCCCCATCCATCCTGAACCTGGGAGTGTCCTTCGAAGAAGTTGCAAGTAGGAGCCTTCTGGTGTCTTCGCCCCAAGGGCCTCTGATGTTCACACCTGGGAGCAGAGCCCGAGAACTGTGAGCTGGCGGACACCAGGGCACCCGGTCTTGCTGGCCCTGATTCTTTCCTCCTTCCTGGATCCATCTCCGTCACCACGGAATTTTGTAGTTTCATGATTCTGGGCTCAGCCATGTGACTTGATTTCACCAACAGAATGCGATAGAAGGGGCAGTGTGCCAATTTTAAGCCTGGGCCCTGACTGAGAGGCCTTCTAGGTTGGCACCTCTATGAGAACAAACCCAGGAGAGTTTATTGGAAGATGGAGTACAACCAAGTTGTCCCAGTGATCACAGCCAAGACCAACCCAGATTGGCTGACAGCTGACCCCCAGTCAGGAGCAAGCACAGTAGAGCCCGGGAGAATCATCCATCCGAGGCCAGTCTACATTGCCCACCCACAGATTCATGAGCTAAACAACTGTGACTGAGTGCCGGTCTGGTTTGTTCCACAGCATAATCATAGCTAACTGCTACAGAAGGCCTGTAGCTCCCCAGTCAAATCCCGAAGCCCAACTGCTTGGATTTGAAACCCATTTCTACCCAGTCAGCTGAGTGAGTTCAGCTACCTGTGCCACAGATCCCTCATCTGTAGAATGGAATAATAGCAGTTCTGACAGTGGAAGTCAGCAATATCAAAATGGAGTCACAGCGAGGAGGCTACGGAAAAGGAGCCCTCACACACTCATCCTGAAAGAGGATTTACCACAATATGTCACACACATACGCCTGTGAGAATATTAGACAGACTCCGAAACCACAAAAGTCCAGGTAAGTCCCTTCTGTGAGGACATCGCCTCAGCGACAGCCCCTGTTCCAGGGAAGCCCCTTATACAGAACACTTGCCCAGCAGTGGCCGTCCCCACCATAAGGCCAACACCAGCCTCTGCAGCAGCTGCTGCTACCAGTGGTGTGCTTCCCCGCAGCTCACGAGGACTTACCATTTTTTAAAGCATGCGCAGGCCCTGCCTCTCCTGGTGTGCCTGCCGCTCACAGACTTGGATTGCAATTCCCTGCTAGTTCCAGACGCTCTTTCATATTCTTTTTTTTTTTTTTTTTTTTTTTTGTACTGGGGACTGAACCCATGAGCACTTTGCATTGAGCTACATCCCTAACCCTTTTTATTTTTTATTTTGAGATAAAGTCTAGCTGAGTTGCCCAGGCTGGCCTTGAACTTGCGATCCTCCTGCCTCAGCCTCCCTAGTTGCTGGGATTACAGGCATGGACCATGGCACCTGGCCCTGAGAAATACACTCTTTCTTTGGGGAACCTCTCTCTCCTCTCTCTCTCTTTCTCTCTCTCTCTCTCTCTCTCTCTCTCTCTCTCTCCCCCATTATTTTAGGTTGACAAACCAACAGGATTGACCCTCATGTTTATGGGGCTTCCATTGCTGTGTGAACAGAAAGCCAAAGTTCCAGATGCAAAGAGATCTATGACGTCACGTCAGGTAGCGACAAGGGTTCCCAGGGGAATAAAGGGACGAAGGGCTGGGGAGAGGCTGCTTTCACAAGTAGGCCAAGAGGCCCACTCGGAGGGATGATATGAAGAGGGAGCAGAGGCATCTGAGCTGGAGAGGGAGGAGCTGTCCCCATGGGGCTCACCAAGCTCCCTGGAGCCTGGGTCTCTTGTTGTGGTAGTGAAAGGAGCTCATGTGGAAAGAGCTGCAGGGAGCACCTGGGTCACAGTGACCGCCTGGTGCCAGTCTTGTCTCCACTGTTGGCATTTTTCACCCATTAAATATAGGGTCTCCCTGTTCCAGGGCCACAGGAGGGAAATCCTCATGAACGGAAGAGAAGGCCCCAGGGGATCTGGAGGAGAGAAACTTCACTTTTGTTCCACCTGACTTGCTATCGTTGAAATTCCTACAGCAGGATTGAGTCCAAGTACTATTTATGTGATTAAAAAGAAATGTAGTGCATGCCAATAATCCCAGCGGCTCAGGAGGCTGAGGCAGGAGGATTGTGAGTTCAAAGCCAGTCTCTGCAACTTAGTGAGGCCCTAAGCAACTCAGTGAGACCCTGTCTCTAAATAAAATGCAAAAAAGGGCTGGAGGTGTGGCCCAGTGGTTAAGTGCCCCTGGGTTCAATCCCTGGTCCCAAAATTAAAAAACAAAACAAAACGCAGAACTATCCAAAAGCCCATCACTGCTGAATGGACAAACAAAATGTGGTGTCTCCAGATAGTGGAACATAAGAAGAAGACAAGAAACAAGGCAAAGCTAAATATATGTTAGTTGTAGCTAAATGTAGGTCAGGCACTCCTGTAATCTCAGTGGCTTGGGAGGTTGAGGCAGGAGGATCACAAGTTCAAGGCCAGCCTCAGCAATTTAGCGAGACTGTGTCTTGAAATAAAAAATAAAATGGGCTGGATTCGAGTCCCTGTACCGAAAGAAAAAAGAAAAAAGAAAGAAAGACATGATTGGTGTTGAGGGGTGTGATCTGTAGGTTCAGGGTGGGGTTGTTTAAATAGGACAGCCTGGGAAATCACAGAGAGAGGTCACCTGAGGAAGGAAGTAAGAGATGAATCTAGTTAGTGTCTATAAATCGCAGGGCCCCTAAATAAGAAGGAAGTGCTGGAGAGTTTCAGGAGTGAGCTGCCATGAGCAACCGCCCTACTGCCCACCGCTCCCTCACCCCACTCTCCTTCCGCCTGAGTCCTCCTGCCCCACCGGCCGCGCATGGCTGTAGGCTTTGGGAAAGTTTCTTCTCTTTTCCTTGCTGATTGGAAGGAGGTAGCTAAGCGGATCTGAGAAGGTACAGAAGATGTGTGTCCCAGTATGTACGGAAACATCCATGTGATGTTTTTCCAGGATTGACTATTTCTTTTTTTAATATATATATTGTTAGTCGTCATTGACTCTTTTGTTCAATTTTATTTATTTCTTTATTTTTGTGGTGCTAAGTATCAAACACACATACCACCACTGAGCCACAACTCCAGCCCCTGGGATTGGATTATTCTGTAGTAGGATCCCTTCCAAAGATCCCCAGCAAGTACAACATAACTGTTTTAAGTTGTTGTTTTGTTTTCTTGGTACTGAGGGTTGAACCCAGGGGTGCTCTACCACTGAGCTACAGCAGCCCTTTTTATTTTCTTATTTTGAGACAGGATCTCCCTAAGTTACCCAGGCTGGCCTCAAACTTGTGATCCTCCTGCCTCAGCCTCCTCAGTAAGTGGGATTACAGGAGTGCACTGCACCCAGCTAGAACCGAATCATTTTTAAAGATGGCATTGTTAAGCTAATAATAATGTGAAGACTGAGACTTTCAACTCTCTTTCCAGCTAGCTCCAAAGTCATCCACAACCCCACCCACCTTGACCTCATTCTCAGGAGCTCATTCCTGCCCCAGCGTTGCACCAGCAATTATCTTTAACTTCAAGCATTCCTTCTATTAGGGACTTTTTAATGACTCTAGACTCTGAGGGTCCCGGATACTCCCAAGAACTAATTCACAGTAGGTGTTCATTAAAAGCCTTTGGAATTAATAAAAATGGTTGTTCCAATTCTCTCTTTGAAACTTGCCGGTTCACAGGTTCATAAGCTCCAAACTGTGTTACAGGACAAAGTCCCCATGGTAAAGTTCTCTCCAGAACGGATCCTGAACTATTTCCCCAAACCTTCCTCCCTAATCCCTCCCTCCCAGTTCCCTGTTCTCTTAGGTTTCTGCACGTGCTTCTTGTCCTTTAAGGCCCTGCTCTGACGTCACTGTCCCAAAAGACGTGCTGCAAACCCAAGCAGCGTCCATGCGTCAGCGTCCCTGCCGCAGGATTTAGCCACCCGTTGGTGTGCACGCGTGAGCTAGCGCGGCGGGACCTCCCCGGGGAGCAGGGCGGGATGCGAGCTCTCAGCCGACAGTGCTCCTCTGAGCCACCAGGGGGCGCTCTCTCAACACCAGCCGGACCTGGCGACGTCCCCAGGCGCCGGTTGCTTTTAGGATTAACAGTTCAGACATGGACTGGGTGGGACGCCCGTCCATTCAGAACCTCGGCCCCGGCCTTGGGTCTGTCCAGGGCTCTGCTTCTGCCCAGGATGGTCGGGTAGATTAGGGAGATTCTGGCACAGCTGTCGGACACTCAGGAAGTTCTCAGACTCCTGGCTGCTGGGACACTCGGGCTCTCAGCAGGAAACCAACGGCAAACAGAACCTGAGTAACTGCGGAGGGTTTTCATAGACTCTATCAGGGTGGAGGCGGTGGGTAGGGAATCCACAAAGGGCGCTCTGGCACCCAGGGCTGGAAAGGAGGGAGCTCTTACCATCCCGGGCCAAAGGGCAGCCATCACCAGAACCCAGAGTGTGAGGACAGGACCTCTTGGAAGGGTTTGTGGCCTCCTGGGGAAAGACCCCAGCCAGCCCAAGGCAACCCACTTCAGGGAGGAGCTAGGGAAATAAATGCCCCCACTGGTCAAACCAAACAGGAAACCAGAGCTCAAGAAAGCCCAAACGTAGTACATACTGATGAGCCTCCCAAGGTAGGATCACACTCCCAAGAGACAGTGGGAAAGGAGGAAAGTGAACCTATAGAAGCAATTCAAAACTAACAAGCCAGGTGCTGTGGTGCACACCTGTAATCCCAGCAACTCGGGAGGCTAAGGCAGGAGGATTGCAAGTTCCAGGCCGGCCTCAGCAACTTAGGGAGGCCCTGTCTAAAAATAAAATATAAAAAGGGTTGCAGATGTAGGTCAGTGGTAGGGTTGGGGATGTAACTCAGTGGCACAGCATCTCTAGGGTCAATCAATCGATCAAATATTTGGTGAGGGTGTTGAGTCAGTCAAGAAATTTGGACTGGATTGGTTAGAAGAGTCAAGAAAAAACGAATTTCTCTGGGACTTTCCATAGAAACCACAACCACTTCCTTGCAGACTAGGGCTGTCTTGCAGGAATGAATGATGCCAACCGTCAAGCTTCAGTTCTGGGGGAAGCCTGTCGGGAGAAAAGTGCAGAGAGGGGAGAGGAGAAGACAGCACCCTCGCTTCTCAGAAATCCTGGGATACATGAAGCCTTTAATATCTGAACTCATTTGGTATCCATGCAACAAACACCTAGTGAGACTCTCCCCTGTGTCCAGCCCTGAGCTGTGTGCGGCTGCCAACATGGCCCTGGCCTTGTCCTCGGGGACTCAGAGTCCAGTGGCAAAGGCAGGTTCATTCCACAGATACCCATAATCCCAAGTGGTCAGATCAATGGTGGGGCAAACCCTACGGAAGGAAGCTAACCTAGACGGGTACTCAGGGAAGGCTTCCTGATGGAGAGGGCATCAGGCGAATTTTGAAGGAGTATTGTGTCAACCAGATAGACAGCTGGGGGTGGGGACAAGGGAAGAGCAGAAGGAACAGCACATGCGAAGGCCTGCAAGCAAGCAGATGTTTACAGTCAGAGCGACTGGAACATGAATGTGAATAAAGGGTAGGGAGAGGCTAAAGATAAGCAGGACAGGTCCTAGATGGCCTCCTGAGCCCTGGTGGACCTTATCCTGAGAGTGTTAGGGAGTCATGAAAAGAATACAAGCAGCGGAGGGTTTGACCAGATTTGCTGATGATTTCAACTGCAGAACATGTGGAGGTCAGCATAGGCTGAGTTATGCTGCTATGACAAACAGCTCCAGAATTCAATAGCTTAAAACAACAGAGGCTTATTCTTTGCTTCTGTGACATTTGTGATGGATCTCTAAGGATTCTTTCTTTATTTCTTTGTTCCTTTTTTTTTTTTTCTTTCATGCATGGCATGCTAGGTAAGCATTCTGCTGCTGAGATATAACCCCAGCCCAAAGACTCTTTTCTACCATGTCTTCACTCTAGGTCCCTGGCTAACAAATGCTCCACCATTTGGAAAGTTGCCAGTCATGTCAAAGAGGGTAGAGAAGATGAAGCATCTCACATATTAGCTCTTAAATGCTTCCACCTGGATGTAATATTTGACACTTCTGCTCTTTCTCATTGACTGTGGCAAGCCGCTAGCCATGCATTTAAGGCCCAGGAAAGTGCGAGCTTTCCCTATGCCCAGAAGTCTAGGGGGACAGGCAACTGCTGAACAGGAGCAATGGCCACCACAGGATGCAAAGGTGGAAGCGGCGAGAACAGAGAGCAAAGAGGAGAAGGGTGGCCTGGCGCAGGTGGTAGAGAGAAATGAATAGATTCCCTAAACATTTAGGAATCATACAAAATTCCCTTCAGAGAGTGGGAGTAGATACAGACATAGTAGCTGATTAATACGTCCCCACAACAACCCTGTGAAGCAGGGACTGATATTGTTTCCATGTTACAGATGAGGAAACCGAGGCATGGAAAGTGGGCCTTGCCCCAAGTCTCAAGCTCTTGGAGGAGCAGGAATCTGTACCCAGTCCACCAGGCTCTCTGCACAGAGAAGAGAGAGGGGCTCCTACATGGACTGCGCGCTCTTGGTGAGCACGAGATCAGGGTTCTGCTACCATCCCCACCAGAGTCCTCAGTGGAAAGAATGCTCATGATTTGAGAATGTGGAGGGGGAATCCCACAGCTACTTCCAAGTAAGAGGGTGTGGATGGGAATGAAGAGATGCGGACAAATCCTGTCTCCAAGGAGTTGGGAAAATCCCCTTGCACAGCGGACTGCAGACCAGAGGAGGCTGGTGCTTCGGACTCTTAATTAATTAATTTATTGTGCTAGGTATTGAACCCAGGGGTGCTCTACCTTTATTTTGTTTGAGACAGGGTCTAAGTTGCCCAGGCTGACCTTGAACTTGCGATCCTCTGGCCTCAGCCTCCCGTGTCACTGGGATTACAGGCGTGGGCCACCCTGCCTGGTGCTTCTGATTCTTTTTCATTGTGTGAAGCAGAAGTTGGAGCGAGCTCCTGGGGACATCCAGACCACCCGGGGGTGTGCGGGAGGCACCTCTCTCCAGCAGGCATCTCCAGGGTGCTCCTCGGCAAGGAGAGAGCCAACTCTCATTTAAGGACCCTCCCTTTCCAAATGGGGATGCTGAGGATCAGAGAAGACATGTAGTGTGTCCGAGATCGCAGAGCAGAAGGATGGGAGAGATTCATCAGAAGGGGACTGGACATTCAGACAGTGGTCCCTGGATCCCATGACCACCCGGTTGTTTTCAGAGGCAGTGGTATTTATTGACCTTTTTAGGCACAGACCAGCATTTATACAGAGATCATCTTTTTACATAAAGGCAGCAGATCGTTCTGCCTATGACCTTTTTAAAACAGTATTATCTTCAAGATCTTTCCAGGTTAATACAGAGATGTAGCTTTTTTTAATGCTCATCAAACATCGCGCTGTCTGAATGTACCGTCATTAGGTTATCCAGTCCCCTTCTGATGAATATCGAGCTTATTCTAGTTTCGTCGGGTGGCGGGAACAGGGAGGTTGTTTTTGTTTTGGTGCTCAGGGATTGAAAGGTTCCTAGGTTTGCGATCTGTTTTGGTTGGCTTGCTTTGGTTGCTTTTATTGTTTGCTGTTACAAACACTACTACAGTTAACGTCCTTGGGCAGACTCCACGTCAGTCATACGGGTCGATGCCGGTACGACAAACACCCAGGAGGAAAACTGCCCAGTTAAGAGTGTGTTGCATGTGGTTTATGGTTGCAGAAAATTACGCTTCCTCCTTCAATCCAGTGGAAAGAAAAAGGGTGATTTTGTGCATTACGACGGGATTCCTAGGTCACCCCGTGACATAGGACACAGGGTGGAGGGACTTTTTTTCTAAATGAAAAGAGAGAGTATGTTTACTCAGAATGCCACTCCAACATTTAAGGCAAGAGAAAATTGCTATTGTCAGTGAATGTGCCACACAGAGAAAAATTTTAATTTTTAATTGTGATATTCCCTTGCAAAGATAAAGGGGAAAAAATAGGGGTAAACAGAACCAAAAGTCTGTTTGGAGAATGTAGAGATCTGCAGGCTGCAGGGACGAAAGATGCTTGTAAGCTTCCAGCTTCTGCTGGAAAGAATTTACTGTCCATTAAAATAATCACAGAAAAAATGATGCACATTTTTCATTTTGAAAGACATTTCCAAATATCCCCTGTGTAACAAATGGATGGCCCAATCGTAAAAAGGACCTTTTGCTCTATTTTTTTTTTTTTTTTTGTACTGGCGATTGAATTCAGGGGCACTTAACCACTGAGCCACATCCCCAGCCCGTTTTTGTATTATATTTATATTCTATGCTTAGCTCCTCATTTTTGCTGAGGCTGGCTCGAACTCATGATCCTCCTGCCTCAGCTTCCCGAGCTGCCGGGATTATAGGAGAGCACCACTGCTACTCTCTGTATTTCTAAAAATGTTTCACAGCAAGAAGGCACCTGTATACTACTTATATAATTAAAATATAGCCAAGTGTGGTGGCTCATACCTGTAATCTCAGCTACAAGGGAGGCTGAGGCAAGAGGATCACAAGTTGGAGGCCAACCTCAGTGACTTGGTGAGACCCTGTCTCAATATAAAAATAAAAGGGGCTGGGGATGTGGCTCTGTGGTGGAGTGCTTGCCTAGCATGTGTGAGGTCCTGGGTTCCATCCCCAGCACTGCAGAATATAAAATAAAAGCCCTTCATTAAAAATACTCACTTGGGAAGAGCAGAAACCTGGAAGCCCAGTTTAAGCAAACCCACCCTGTCCCTTGTCCCCAGCAAGCCCTGCCTGATTTTGAAATCTTACTTGGCACACGTGGATCTCAAAGCTGACACCTTGGGAGAAAACGGAGGGCCGAGATTTTGTCATTTCCCCCTCTGTGTCTTTTCACCTGACTCTCTCCTCCTGTTCCTCACTTCCTCTTCCTCCTTTCTCTAGCCTCTGCTTCGGCAATCCCAAGTTAGGAAAAGTTGGAGCTGGCTTAGGGTTTTAACCTGACCTCATAGCACCCTACAAAAGGAATGCTATTGTTCCCCATTTGACAGATTGGGAAACTGAGGCTCAAAGAGAATAAATGGCAGATATCAAAAAGCACAGACTAGTTCCCCAGAACAGTCTTGCAGAGTCACGGAGAACTGATGCCCAATGCTTGAATCCCAAATGGGGAACCACTATCTGTGCATGGCACCCAGTTACAAGAGGGCAGTGCCCCGTTTTGCCAACGTGCAGCTGTCCATCAAAGCTGCTCCGTTCAATGTGGTGGCCATAAGCCACGTGTGGCCCTTTAAGTTAATTAATATTGAATGAAAGGAAAGCCTCAGTGTCTCATACTGTCCATTTCAAGTGCCCCGCACCTGCATGTGGGCGTGGCTACCGCGCCGGTCTGCGCAGACTGCCCGACGCTCGCCTGGTGGTGGGAATTCCCACCCGTGCTCAACCTGGAGATTGCTTTTCAAAGACCCAGAAATCATTCTTTCCGAGGGAGGGGCTGTCGAAAGATCCTTTCCAAAGAATCTCTTCCAAAGATCAAAATTAGAAAAAGCTAGATATTCATCGGAAGGGGACTGGACAATTTAACAATGGTACAGTGTGATGTTTTATGAGCATTAAAAAAAAAAAAAAAAGACACATCTCTGCTAATCTGGAAAGATCTTGAAAATAATACTGTTTTAAAAAGGTCACATGCAGCTGGGTGCAGTGGTGCATGTCTGTAATCCCAGTGGCCGGCGAGGCCAAGGCAAGTTCAAAGACAGCCTGGCAACAGCGAGGCACTAAGCAACTCAGTGAGACTTCGTCTCTAAATAAAATACAAAATAGGGCTGGGGACGTGGCTCAGTGGTCAAGTGCCCCTGAGTTCAATCCCCAGTATCCGCCTTTAAAAAACAAAAGGTAATATGCAGAATGGTCTGCTACCATTTTGTAAAAAAGCCTCAAATCTATCTGATTTGTCAAAAACTCCATCCCACCATGTTTTTGAAATGATTTCATGTTTTTGTCAGATTTCTCACATAGCTCACTTTTCAGGAAGAAAAATCCGATTAGCACCGTCCCCAACTGAGGTTTGGGTCCTTGGTCCCCATATCTGATGGTGATAAACTCTCACCCTGGAGATTTCTAACTCGGTAGCTTGAACCCCAGATTGGGTTTCCATGTGAACCGCGGGATACAACCTGTGCGTTATGAGCAGAAAAAACAGAAGACGCAGGGTTCAGAAACAGCAGCAGCTGCAGGTTCCTAGACGCCTAAGACCCGATCTCCGCCACCCTCACGCTGCCCCTAGGAACTGTGTGCAAGGCACCCCTGAGACACCTGGGCTCACAGAAGGCAACTCACCTGCCCAGGTGACTTTGGGGTGGACCTGCCCCACCCAAGCGACATGTTGGCTTCTTCCTGGGACTTCCCTGTTCTAAGGCAGGCCATAAACGCCACACTGACTTCGCCCACTGGGAGGTTTAAAATGACACTCATCGAGGCCATTAGGGTCACAGTGGGCTGACACGGGGCTTTGTGCTAATGCTAGGTCAGAGGTGGGGAGTGAGGAAAGAGTGAGAAGCACATGCAGGAAGAAGAGAAGTTGGAAACACAAACCAGAGCCAAAAAAAAAAAAAAAAGGCCAAAGAGAAGAGGGGTTACGGGAGGAAGCCCCCAGCTGGCCGAACGTCTCCCCAGTTCTAAATGGTATTGGATGTTGTGATGGATTCTAACTCAAGTGTCTGCAGCCACTTGTCCCTCTGGGCTATCCAGTTGAACAGACGGTGAGTTGCAGAAGGTCAGGGCAGGGCCTGTCCCACTCATTTCCAAACACGTTTATGTCAACTAGTTGTTTGGGGCCCTCCAGGGCCAGTCGGCCTGGGTTCAGAGTTAAGCTCTGGGAAACCTCGGGGAAGCGACTTGATGTTTGTCCTCAGGGTTGGCCTCACAGGAGAGCCTCGCAAAGTGTTTTAAAATTACTGAAGCTGAGGGAGGACAAGTGGGGTTCACGCCTGATCTTTTCAACTTGCCTGTTGGTGTGCGATTTTTATAATGAAATTTGGAAAACACGTGCACATACTGTTTTATTTTTATTTTTTGAATTTTATTTGGTACCAGGGATTGAACTCAGGTGCACTCCACCACTGAGTCACATCCCCAGTTCTATCTTGTATTTTATTTTTTAGAGACAGGGTCTCACTGAGTTGCTTAGTGCCTTCTTTTTGCTGAGGCTGACTTTGAACTCTTGATCCTCCTGCCTCAGCCTCCCGAGTTGCTGGGATTACAGGTGAGCGCCACCACGCCCAGCTTCAAATACTGTTTTATAAGAGTGCTTTAGTCGCATACAAATATATATTAAAAAGATAGTGCACCACGATCAAGTGGGTTTTATTCCAGGGATGCAAGGTTGGTTCAACATTCGGAAATCAATAAATGTCATTCACCATATCAACAGACTTAAAGTTAAGAATCACATGATTATTTCAATAGATGCAGAAAAAGCATTCGATAAAATACAGCATCCCTTCATGCTCAAAACACTAGAAAAAATTGGGGTAGTGGGAACATTCCTTAACATTATAAAGGCCATCTACACTAAGCCCATGGCTAATATCATTCTAAATGGTGAAAAACTGAAAGCTTTCCCCCTAAAAACTGGAACAAGGCAGGGATGCCCTCTTTCACTTCTATTCAACATCGTCCTTGAGACTCTAGCCAGAGCAATTAGACAAACCAAAGAAATTAAAGGGATATGAATTGGAAAAGAAGAACTCAAACTATCCCTGTTCGCTGATGACATGATTATATATTTAGAGGAACCTGGAAATTCCACCAGAAAACTTTTAGAACTCATAAGTGAATTCAGTAAAGTAGCAGGTTACAAGATCAATGCTCATAAATCCAATGCATTTTTATACATAAGTGATGAATCTTCAGAAAGAGAAATTAGGAAAACTACCCCATTCACAATAGCATCGAAAAAAATAAAATACTTGGGAATCAATCTCACAAAAGAGGTGAAAGACCTCTACAATGAGAACTACAGAACACTAAAGAAAGAAATTAAAGAAAACCTTAGAAGATGGAAAGTCTCCCATGTTCCTGGATAGGCAGAATTAATATTGTCAAAATGGCCATACTACCTAAAGTGCTATACAGATTCAATGCAATTCCAATTAAAATCCCAATGATGTACCTTGCAGAAATAGAGCAAGCAATTATGAAATTCATCTGGAAGAATTAAAAACCTAGAATAGCTAAAGCAATCCTCAGTAGGAAGAGCGAAGCAGGGGGTATTGCAATACCAGATCTTCAACTCTACTACAAAGCAATAGTAACAAAAATGGCATGGTATTGGTACCAAAATAGACAGGTAGATCAATGGTACAGAATAGAGGACATGGACACAAACCCAAATAAATACAATTTTCTCATACTAGACAAAGGTTCCAAAAATATGCAATGGAGAAAAGATAGCCTCTTCAACAAATGGTGCTGGGAAAACTGGAAAACCATATGCAATAGAATGAAATTAAACCCCTATCTCTCACCCTACACAAAACTAAACTCAAAATGGATCAAGGACCTTGGAATCAGACCAGAGACCCTGCATCTTATAGAAGAAAAAGTAGGTCCAAATCTTCAATTTGTTGGCTTAGGATCAGACTTCCTTAACAGGACTCCCATAGCACAAGAAATAAAAGCAAGAATCAACAACTGGGATAGATTCAAACTAAAAAGCTTTCTCTCAGCAAAGGAAAGTATCAGCAATATGAAGAGAAAGCCTACAGAGTGGGAGAATATCTTTGCCAACCATACTTCAGATAGAGCGCTAATTTCCAGAATCTATAAAGAACTCAAAAAACTCTACACGAAGAATACAAATAATCCAATCAACAAATGGGCTAAGGAAATGAACAGACACTTCACAGAAGAAGATGTACAAGTAATCAACAGATATATGAAAAAATGTTCAACATCCCTAGTAATAAGGGAAATGCAAATCAAAACTACCCTAAGATTTCATCTCACCCCAATTAGAATGGCGATTATCAAGAATACAAGCAACAATAGGTGTTGGCGAGGATGTGGGGAGAAAGGTACACTCATACATTGCTGGTGGGGTTGCAAATTAGTGCAGCCACTCTGGAAAGCAGTGTGGAGATTCGTCAGAAAGCTTGGAATGGAAACACCATTTGACCCAGCTATCCCACTCCTTGGCCTATACCCAAAGGACTTAAAATCAGCATACTACAGAGATACAGCCACATCAATGTTCATTGCTGCTCAATTCACCATAGCCAGATTGTGGAACCAACCTAGATGCCCTTCAGTTGATGAATGGATAAAGAAACTGTGGCATATATATACAATGGAATATTACTCCGCAATGAAGAATGATAAAATTATGGCATTTACAGGCAAATGGATGAAATTGGAGAATATCATGCTAAGTGAGGTAAGCCAATCTCAAAAAACTAAAGGACGAATGATCTCGCTGATAAGCGGATGAGGACATATAATGGGGGGTGGGAGGGGTTAGCATTAGGTTTAGGGTTAGGTTTAGGGTTAGGGATAAGGAGAGCGGTAAGAATGAAGGAAAGAAGGACTGTATAGAGGGAAAAGAGGGGTGGGAGGGGTGGGGGGGAAGGAAAAAAAAATAATCAAACATCATTGCCCTATGTAAACGTATGATTACACAAATGGTATGCCTTGACTCTATGTACAAATAGAGAAACAACATGTATCCCATTTGTATATAATAATAAAAAAAAATAAGAGTGCTTTGTGGTTTCCAGTGATTGGTACAATGTCTGCATAGTTCTTGGCACGTATAAACAATGACTGTTTTTTAAAAATGGAATGAGGGGCTGGGGTTATGGCTCAGTGGTGAAGCACTTGCGTCGCACATGTGAGGCACTGCGTTCGATCCTCAGCACCACATACAAATAAATAAATAAAATAAAGGTATTGTGTCCATCTACAAAAAATATTTTTAAAAAATGGAGTGAGCATTTAGTAGGCAAATATCTACTCTCTATAAATTGCAGGAGACGCAGAGATAACATAAGTGACACTTGTCAGGTGCGGTGGCATGTGCCCTTATGGAGGCTGAGGCAGAAGGATCACCTGAGCCTGGGAGGCCAAGGTCATTCTGGACAATGTAGCAAGATCCTGTCCCTGAAAATAACAACAACAACAACACTTACTGAGCACTTCCAAGAGGCCAATTTGTCCTGTTTTATATATCAATATACTCCTTTTAATCTCCTCAACTACTCTAAAAGGTAGGTGTACCACTACCATTTATTTTTGGTAAATTATCAACATGTGTTCTTTCTTTTATTCATTTTTTTTTTATTTTTGCAACTGGGGATTGAACCCACAGTCTTTTAACCACTAAGTCTCACCCCTGTTCCTTGTTTTATGTTTTATTTTGAGACAGGGTCTCACGAAGTTCTTTAGGGCCTCATTAAATCGCTGAGGTTGGCCTTGAACTTGCAATCCTCCTGTCTTAGCCTCCCAAATTGCTGGGATTACAGGTGTGCACCTCTGTGTCTGGCTTCTTTTTTAATTTTTTGACACAATTTAAGGTTATAGAAAAGTTGTAAAAAGAATACAAACAATTCTCAGATACCTTTCAACCGGATTCCCCAAAGTTATCATTCACCACATTTATTTTATCATTTTCTGTGTATATAAATATTTTCTCTTGAACAATTTGAAAATAATTGGCAGATGTTGCCTCTAAAGATACATCAGTGTGTATATTCTAGTATTAACCTTTGTGTGTGTGTGTGTGTGTGTGTGTGTGTGTGTGTGTCTGTGCAGCGCTGAGATCCAACCAGGATCTTGAGTATGCTAGGCAAGTGCTTTACGGCTGTAATGGACTGACAGATCTAGCTCCATGAGAATGTTGTAGGCCAGACTCTAAGGGAAATGACTAAACAGACTCCATTTTGCTCTGAGACTCCATGTTATGTAGGAAATAAGCTTCTCCCATGGGAACACCCCACCTCTGTGCCCATCATCAGTTACTTGGTGTGACATGTTTAATAATATACAATGGCAACTCCTATGTAGTAACCAATGTACCATGTAAACGGTAATTGTGTGGATGTTAGCAACCATTCTTTAGTTTGTACCTAGGTAAGGGTCAGTTTGACCCACTTCCCCCTCTGTCGATGATCTCATGATGTTAGTTTGTAATTTTGAATCATAGCAACAGACACTTATGATTGATGTGATTTTTGGTATAAAAACCCCTACAACTCTGTGGTCGGGGCTGTTCTCCCAATAACCATATTTTGGGACATTGTGTGAGACAGTCAGCTGGCCAGCTTAATAAAGACTCTCAAATTTGGACTTCTCAGAGGTGATCGGTCTGTTCTTAAGTTGCGCCCCATAACACGGCCAAGCTACATCCCCAGCAGTGGCAGTGTGTATATTCTAAACCCAAGGTCATTCTCTTACATAATCATGGCACACATATCAAGGTCAGGAATCAACACCAAACATACATGATCTCATTTGCGAACCTCATTGAGATTCTATCAGTAATATCTGTAGCCGAAGAAGCTCCTGACCATGTACCACTGACCTCCTCTTTGGTCTCCTTTCTCCTGGAATGGGCTCTGTGATTTTTTTGTGTTTGATGACATTGATTTTTTTTTTGTGGTACCAGGGAGTGAACCCAGGGGCACTTAACCACTGAGCCACATCCCCAGCCCTTTTCATTTTTTTATTTTGACACAGGGTCTCACTAAGTTACTTAGGTCCTCTCTAAGTTGCTGAGGCTGGCCTCAAACTTGCAATCCTCCCGCCTCAGCCTCCTGAGTCACTGGGATTACAGGTGTGCGCCCTCACACCCAGGACGTTGATGTTTTTGAGAGTACAGATCAGTTATTTTGTAGAATGGCCCTCAGCTGTCTTGTCTGATGTTTCCGCATGATTAGATTCAGGTTATGCATGTTTTGCCAAATACCACGGAAGTGATGCCGTGGCCTTGCTCAGTGCTGCTTATCAGGAGGCACATGATGTCTGTTTGTCCCGTGACCCCTGATGTTAGCTTTCATCACTTGGTTAAAGTTATCTGCCAGATTTTTCCTTTTATGTCACTATTTCCTTCCATGGAATTCATTAGTATCTTGTGGAGAGAGAAACTGTGAACATATCTTGTTACTCGGCGGATTCCCAGCCGCTGGTTTCAGCATCTGTCACTGATTCTTAACTGAATCCATGATTATTATGACACGAGCTGCCCAGCAGTACTCTGAGTCCATCTTTCCTGCTACTTTCATGAGTGGACTTTTGACCACAAGGAAGAACTTTTCCTTTTTTCTTATTTATTTATTTATATCAATGTGAACTCATATTTAGTCATGTGGATTCTTATTTATTTCATTATGAACTCATGTTTATCCATAAGGGTTATTTATATTCGGTGGGTTATAATCCTTTACCATCACGACTTAATATCAACTTGTCCCAGATTTGGTCACAGGGAGCCTCTTCCAGATGTCTTCCTCCCTTGTCTGGTGGCCAATGCCTGTAATCCCAGCCACTCGGGAGGCTGAGGCAGGAGGATCACATGTTTGAGGTCAACCTTGGCCACTTAGTGAGACTCTGTCTCAAACAGGAAGAAAAAGGAGGAGGAGGAGGAGGAGGAGGAGGAGGAGGAAAGAGGATACGGCTCAGTGACCGGCTGCTTGCCTACCATGTGCGAGACCCTGGGTTCCATCCCTAGCACTTGGGAAAAAAAAAAAGTTTTGAGCAAATGAGTGAATGATCTGTCAATCTCCCAGGTCCTAACTTTCCTCCTTTCCAACCTTAAATTCCACTCACTCATCATCTCTCTTTTGCATATACTCTCAACTTCCCAATTTTGTTTAGATGATCTGGTAATATCCAATTTTTGACCCAGTCATTGCCTGTCCCCAAGATAAGTGATCAAAGCTAAAAAAAAAAAAAAATCACCCCACCCTACTGTTTTAGTCAGCCTTTTTGCTGCTATGACTGAAAGACCTGACAAGAACAATGTTAAGGGAGGAAAAGTTTATTTAGGGGCTCACAGTTTCAGAGGTCTCAGTTCATAGACAGCTGACCCCATTCCTTGGGGGCTGGAGGTGAGGCGGATCATCATGGTGGAAGAGTGTGGCGGAGGGAAGCAGCTCATATGATGATCAGAAAGCAGAGAGAGAGAGGGAGGGAGAGAGACTAAGCTCAGCTCACCAAATATGTACCCTAATGACCTACCTCCTCCAGCCACACCCTACGCACCGTCAGTTACCAGATCATCCCTATCAGGGGATGAATCACTGATTGGGTTAAGGCTCTCAGAACACAAACCTCTGAATAATCTTGCATTGTCTCACACATGATTTTTGGGGGACACCTCACACTCAAACCATAACACATGCTGAAAAGTGTTACTTTAAGTTCATGATTTTAAATAGGTGAAATCTGCCGGGCCCTTAATTTCGCCTAGGAATCAGCCTCAACTTTGAGTCCACTCACCTGCCCACTGTCCTGCTTCATGCCTTCTCCACTCTCCCCAAAGCTCCTCCCACTATCCCCGGGAAAGGGGTGGAGAATGGGCGGGGAGCACAACTGGACACCCAAGGCCTGGAGACCAGGGGGCCACCACACCTGACAGTGTGACATTTAAAAAGTGGTCCAGGCCATAAAGGAGTGACTCCTACTGAGCCTCCCTCCCCTAGGAAGCAACTATAAACTCTGCAGATCATATTTAAAATAACAATCTGATTGCACTGGAGACTGACCAGAAATAAGTAAAGCTGGAATAGTTTCTATAGTTGGAAGAATAGAAAAGCAGACACTGAATTTCCAGTGGATTTTTGGTGTTTTAGACTGAGGAGAGGGTTCATTTGGTGCCCTAAGTAGAAATCTTGTAGTCTTGCCGCGCACACCTGTAATCCCAGCGGCTCAGGAGGCTGAGGCAGGGGACCTCCAGTTCGAGGTCAGCCTCAGCAACTTAATGAGGCCCTAAGCAACTCAGTGAGACCTCCCTCTAAATAAAATATAAGAAAGGGCTGGGGGTGTGACTCAGTGGTTAAGTGCCCCTGGGTTCAATCCCCAGTACCCCTTCCCCCAAATCTTGTAGTCTCACTGATTTGTAAAATCAAAGGACAACTGTAAGGTATGAGGAGAAATCCCAGAAAGGAAAGATGCAGAAAGGAAGAACCCAAAATCCTTTTTATAAATGCCACCCAGATCTCCGCATGACCCGCAAACCACACATGGGCAGGGCAGACTGTAAACATCCCTGTTAATGCTGCAAAAGTCAAGAGAATTTCAGTGGCCATACCAGAAAGGAAGTCCACACAGATAGAAGAACGTCGGAGGGACACCAGAGCCCTCCGGATGGCCAAAGCTGGAACAATTTGAGTCCCCAAATACATAAAGTAGTACTGGATTATAATTCAAAGTGGAAAGTGAATACTTAGGATTCCATGTGAGTTGATTAAAAAAGAAATGGAGAACAGACAAATCTCTCAAGCAGAAAAATTCCAAAAAATAATGTAGAAACTCTGCCCTGAAGAGAGAGGAGTGTAACTCCCTGCTCTGTAAGCATGGGCTACGAGTGGGAACTTGCTTCCCAAAGTAGAGTAGGGAAGACACTGGGGGTGGACTAATGTCCTAGTGAAGAGACCTGGAAGCACCACCTCAGCCAGGTCAAGGCCAAGAGCGACAGGGACAAGTCGTGCTGATTCACGTTGATGGCGGTACCTCTGATGTGATAGGATGGAAGAACCACTACTGTTTACCACGTCACAGGGAGCGAAAGAAGTATCACACAATAGAATGAATATTGTATGTTTCCATTTCTACAAGATTCTCAGATGGAGACAATGTGCCCTAACCCCTAACCCTGTGGTTTTGTCAAAGAGATCTCAAAGCGGTCCCAAATGGAAAGTGTTTCCAACCAATCATGGTGGAACAATTGGAAAAAAGATGACTCCAATTCTTTTTTTTTTTTTTTTTTTTTTTTTTTGCGGTGCTGGGGATCAAACCCAGGGTCTGTGCTTGCAAGGCAAGCACTTTACCAGCTGAGCTATATCCCCAGCCCTGCAAAAAAAGATGAATCTCCACCTCTCCATCACACCATGCCAGACATTAATTTCAGTGAATCATGGGCCTCAATATAAAAGCTGAAAATATAAAGGTTCTAGAGAAAACTTAGGTGAGTAACCTCATGATGTGGGAGTAAGCAAAATTTTCTCCTTTTTTAGTGTATCATCAAATGGTTTAATGTGATACTCATTTAAACCTCACAGTAACCCTAGGGGCGAGGTGGGGATATATGCACTAGTGACATAATGTAGAAGCAGGTTAAGGACAGGAGTATTCAGCAGGTTGCTTCCTTCTCCCAGTGAACCTCTCAGGATGTGAAGTTAAGACATCATTAACGATTCACCGCTGGTTATTGACTTATTTGTTTATTTATATATTTATGTATTTATTTATTTTTGGTCCCAGGGATTAAACCCAGGGGTGCTTAACCACTGAGCCATATCCCCAGTCCTTATTATATTTTATTTAGAAACAGGGTCTCACTGAGTTGCGTAGGGCCTCACTAAGTTGCTGAGGCTGGCTTTGAACTTGTGACCCTCCTGCCTCAGCCTCTGGCTGGGTATTCTTAGAAGAGGGAAAAGGGGACAGGAGACACAGGGAGAATGCCATTAAAAGACAGAGACGGGAGTGATGCATATACAAGGGACGCCTGGGCCTGCCAGAGCTGGGAGAGGCAGGGGAACGGAGCCTCCCTGGAACCTTCAGAAGGAGCGTGTCCCTGCCAATACCTGATTTCCAATCTTCAGCTTTCAAAGCTGTGAGGCAATATATTTCTGTTTTTTTTAATACATGCATTTTTTAGTTGTAGGTGGACACAATACCTTTATTTTGTTTTCATGTGGCGCTGAGGATCCAGCTCAGGGTCTCACATGTGCCAGGCGAGCCAGCCCCCAGCCCCATTTTAAGTCACTCGGTTTGTGGTGCTTTATTTGGCAGCCTTGGAAAGTGGACGACATCTGGCGGCTGCTTAGCTATGGAGGTGAGAAAGGGGCCGGGGACGATGACTCCCTGCAACTTTGGTGGCTTTGATACGGCAGCCGTGCTTGGAGGGTCATTCTTCCTCTGTCCCTCATCTGTGCTTGAAAAATGTCCCACCTCGCTGCACATCAGGACGTGCTGAGTCTGGGGCTCCCCCCACACCAAGGACTCCAGGCGATGAAGGACTCTGTGATAGCGTGAAGGGCCACAGTGCAGGGAGCATGCCCTTCTGGGCCGTGGCTTCTTCTCATCGTCTTAGCTACCGCAATGGACAAGATCCTGTCTGGCGGAGTACAATCATTGATTTCCCTGTGGGTTCTGACTGGTTTCACCTTCACTTGCAAATTTATTTCAGCTTCCCTGACGGCCAAATGTCATTTGAAACTGAAAGTGGCACTCAGCTGTAATCCCATAGGAGGCTGAGGAAGGGAGGATCCCTATTTGCAGGGCAGCCTGTGCAACTGAGCTGGACCCAATCTCAAAATAAAACGCGAAAAGGGCTGGAGATGTGGCTCAGCGGTAGAGCACCCCTGGGTTCCATCTCCAGTGCCAACCCCCCCCCCCCTGTTCCCATACACAAAAACAAAAACAAAACAGCAGCCTGAAATGTTCTTGGAACTGTGGTAACATTTTCCTGATTCCCTCATTAATCAATGAGGTACAGAAGATGCTTGACACATGTTCATATTTGTGTGAGAATCTTAGAAATATCCTGTAGTATCTGCTTCAACTTTCAGACTGTGGCCTCCCCTAACCTGGGCCCCGGCAGAACACAGTCAGGACACCCTTGGGAAAGGACGGGGGCCTCCATAGCAGAAACCCAGGCTGAGTTAAGCTCAAGAGAAGATTCTAAAGTCTTTTAATTTTTCCTGTGGTGCTGGGGTGGGGCCTAAAACCTCATGAGTGACAGGCCAGTGCTCTGACCCTGAGCTCCAGTGGCAAAAGGAGAAGTCTAAGTCTTTCCCCACTTTGGAACGCTGCCCTCACAAAAGGGAAAAAGACCCTGTGGAGTGGAGGTGATGTGAGAAGGATTTACAGCCTCAACACCCTCAGGAACCCAGGAGTCCTGCACTGTGGAAGTGACAAAGACAAGCTGAGTGACCAAGCTCTCAGCGTGAGCCCAAATAACATGCTAGTTAGCAGCTCATGATGGTCAAAGCAAAACTTGGACCGACTTATGTTAAACAGGTAAGGAAGACTTGGTTCATGAGTGTTATGAGAGGAGACAGAGGCCGAACTCAGCTGAACTTGATTCTGCTGAAACAAGGGGCTGCCAGGTTTTTAAGGTCACCTTCTTTGCTAATTGGCTTTGCCCAAAGGAAAAGGGAATTCTCTTTTCCTCAGCACTGGGGATTGAACCCAGAATCTCGCGGATGCTAGGCAAGCACTCTACCGCTGAGCTATATCCGCAGCAGCCCTTTTTAGTCTATTTTGAGGCAGGATCTTGCTAAGTTGTCCAGGTTGACCTCAAACTTGTGATCCTCTTGTCTCAGCCTCCTTAGTAGCTGGGATTACAGGTGTGCACCATCACACCCACTGAAAAGGGAGTTTTCTTGTGTCTTCATGACAAAGAGACCTACTAAAGATACCTACCAAAGATAAGCTCTTGCACCACTATGGAAACTGGTAGATAGGAGCACTCTGATGCTGGCAATTCAGAGAGGGCTCCCAGATCTTTGAGAAAGGCATGTCCTTGGATGTGAACTAGCAAGAGCTTGAGATTCACATACATCTCAAACATGCAGAGAAAGAAATTGACAATACCTTATTTAAAGTAAATGCTCTGCAAAGGGGAAGTCAGGGGGCTCTGTGGTTAGGCCATCTGGATTTTAAGACTTGGACTCGGAGGGAGGTCAAGAGCCCACAGACAGGAAGAAGTCTGCCTAAAGTTGAATAAAAGATAAAGTTTAGTCAAGTTGTGGCAGGGGTGGGCGCAGGGGCGGGGTAGGGCTGGGGGGTGTTAATCTTAAGGTGTATACTCTGTCGTTCCAGTCTGCCTGGGTTCAAATCCAGACACCACTGCTTATTAACTGGGTGACCTGGGGCAGGTTTCTCAACCTCTCTGGACCTGATTCCCTCATTTTGTAAAGTGCTGGTGATTAATACTTACCTCATAGGGTGGTTATATAGATTAAATATATTGATCCAATTTAGTACTTAAAGTAGTACCTGTACATAATAAACATATCACTTGATGTGGATTCATTACTTCACCATTCTGAGCCTCAGCTTCTCCCATTCCATCTGAGGATTTAGGTGGAAAATTAAGTGAGATAATGGGTATAAATACCCCTAGGATAGCCTGGTATCTGGCAAGACTTTCTTTAATTGCTAAATTCCTATAACTGTAGTAACTAATTTTTAATTCAAAAAATTTTTAGTTGTAGATGGACACAATACCTTTATTTCATTTATTTATTTTTCTGTGGTACTGATTTTGGAACCCACTGCCTCACACATGCCAGGCGAGCACTCTACCACTGAGCGACAACCTCAGCCCCTACAGTAACTAGGACTGATGTTACCATTTGTCAATGCACTACATACATTATAGGACAAGTGTTAAATAATGACCACTCAGGCTCTTATTCTTTTACTATAATCATTATTTACTATTGTTTTGTCTATGATTAATAGTAATATTAGTAATATTACTATTATCTCCCTGTTCCCCACATCTGGTCTCCCCCACATCAAGCAGTCCCAACACCTAGCAGGACCATTTTTCCCCCTCTAGGGTCAGGCTTCCTCTTATTGAGAGGAGATATGGCAGTTGGGCTCAGGTCCCAAGTCCCCACCCAACATGAAGCAAAAATGGACAGCAGCACCTTTGGCTCCTTTGGACCAGATGAGTCTAGGTGGGTGAATGACTTTTGGTTCTTCATAAACCAGATGGATGGCAAGGAGCGTGGGTCCTGGGGAGGTTGCACCAACTCAGTACCTGAAGCTTTTTCTGCTCCTGGCTTGCTGGAAGCCCAGTCACCCCTCCATACTGCTTAATGATTTCCACCGATCTTCCCCTCACCTGTAGGATCACCTACAAGCCGGCTTGACCCCCACAAGATAAAAGGAGTTCCAACCATGATCCCCACCTGGGGCTCTAGATCTCAGCTTCTCCACTTGCAGAGGGTCTTGGTATACCCGCCCTCACTGAACTTCAAGGTTGTTGTGAAAAATAAATAAGAAGGAAATGACTCCTTTAGAGCACTGTACAAAGTATTAAATCTTTATTTGAAGCCTTTCTGTGCCCAAAACTGGCCACACAGAGGCGAAGGCATGGTCCCTGCCAAGGAGGAGCTCACCGTCTAGCATGGAAGACTGAGGACAGGATTCCCACAAAGACGCAGGAGCCTGCGGCAGAGCTCAGGGGTGGAAGTCACTGATCCCCATAATGCAGCTGGGCCATGGGATAATGGACGGGAAGTTTGTCATTCACTCCACCAACCTCCCTGGGACAGCAGACTTCTCTCACTCTGTCCTAGGCATCATGAGGGGGATGCAGTTGCTGCTTGGAAAAGTCAGAACACCCTGGCAGCTTATATAGTAAATAGTTACAAGAGTAACTATTTCCCCAAGCTGCAAACCAGTGCAGCTGAAGCTGGAGGAACCCGGGACATCTACAGAACCCAGGCTGGGCCAGCCCAGTCCAGCGGTGGGAAATGGAAGTAAGGGAGAGCTGGTCCCCGGGGCAGAGAGTCAGGTGAGAGGGAAGTTTCCAGGTAGAGAAGCTCATACCAGGGCTCCAGCAGTCACAGCCAACAGCAGAGCTGCCAGCCCAGCCCCCACAGTTGCAGTGCCTTTGTTAGGGGTGTGCTGAGCCCCACCTTTGGGGGGATACTGTCCCAAATTACTGCGGTCCTGGTGGCCAGCGGCACCTCCAGTCAATCTTGACTCCTCTTCCCGGGAGACCTCGGGCTGTACTTCCTGGGGAGGAGTCTGGCTGGTTGGGGCTGGGGTGGGTTTGGTGGAAGAGGTGGGGACAGTTGGGGCTGAGGTGGGAGTGGGGACAGAGGTGGTTGGGACCTGAGTGGTTGGAGCCAGAGTGGTTGGAGGGGGCAGCAGGACAAGGGGTGGGATTCGAGGAGCGAAGTAGGTCTTGTTGCGGAGGTCCGAGTTACAGCGGGAACCCTGGCAGCAGGAGCCACTGAGTGTGAACCCCGGGCCTGTCACCCCATCCCGGGTGCAGGACTCATCCTGGACACAACCTCGTACAGGCAAGGACACGGTCACATTAGCTGCAAGAGGGAGACACAGATAGTTAGTGGTTGGAGGGAGAGAGGTTGGCACAGTCAGAATAAAACTCAAGGGCTTCTGGAGCAAGACCAGAACAGAAAACCCCAAAATGGAACAGAAAAGGCTCTGCACCCATTAATCTAAAAATCTCTAAGCTGGTTCCCCATCCCCCAGCTAAACCAAACACCGTCCCTCTGTCTTTGACACATGGGCCACATTCCTACACAGTGCTCTGAGAGAAAGTGTACAGCCTGAACTACAAGTCTGCCTTGAAATAAAGGCTCAGAGACCAGGAATATAGCTCAGCTTTTGGAGTGCTTGCCTGTCAAGCGCAAGGCCCTGGGTTCAATCCCCAGCACCGGGGGTGGAGGGGGATATATATATATATATATTTCATATATATTCGTATATATTCATATATATTTATAAAGGCTGGGACTGGGGTATTCATTATCTTTCCTATGACCAAAGATCAGAATGAACTTCTGGTATGTCCCTTTCACCACTAACCACTCCATATCCGCCAAAATTGAATCAATCGCAACTACATCTCCCATAGCACACCTGGTGCAAGATGGAGTTGAGGAATTTCGTCTCCCATGGTTCCCCGAGGTGGGGGCCGAGACGGAACCATATATATCCTAAAACCCTGGACAGGTGAGGATTCCTGAGTTTTAGGACCTGGCAGAAGCTTAGAGGCTTACATATATTTTCCATTGCATGTCCTCATATTTTATACTTGGAAGACCTCTATGGAAACGTACCCCCCAAAAAAAAATTAAAAAAAAAAAATTAGGACAAAAACATCCCTGTCCTCAAGCTACCTGGAGATGGGACTGCATTTCCCATAATGCTCTGGGACAAGACACGCACTTAGGCTCCAGGATCCCTAGAAAGCGTGGAAGGTGGGGAAACCCTTTGGGCAAAGGCCCCCCTCCCGCCCAGGGTGCCTCAGGAAGACTTCGCAACTGTCACCGACAGCAGGCTCGCTCACCTGCGGTCAAGGTGACGTTGCCGTCGAAGCAGCCCTTGTAGACGCGGTCGCTGGCATTGTAGCAGCTCACGACGGGCGGCGCTGTACCCTGGCACTTCTTGTGGCTCAGCCCCACGCAGCTGTAGCACTCGAAGCCGTTTGGTTCATAGGCACTCTCGTTGCCTGCGAGGAAAACCCGGCGAAAAGCAAGGATGGAGAGGGCCCGGGAACCACTGCTCAGTCCCGGGGTCCCGCCCCTAGAAAATGCGTTTCCATAGAGGGCGGGGCTCCGATCCACCGGCGACACCCCCGCCACCAGGCTCCTAGCTCAGCCCCCGGCTTCTACCACTCGATGCCTACGGTGACGAAGCCCCGCCTGCTGTCCCCAGAAGCTTGAGTCCACCCCAGCCAGGACGGGTACCCCCGCCACCCCCCGGGATGGCGAACCCCCAGCTCCCGGGGCCGCTGTGGCTCCGCCCCTGGCCTTCGGCCCCGCCCCCACGGACCCGCCGGGTTGAGCCCTCGCGAGGTGAGGTTGAGCTTGGCGTTGCAGCGGTCCTGAGCGCACTGTTGCAGCTGGATGAAAGCCAGGAGCCCGTGAAGGTCCAGTCCGCGGTCATTCTTGCCCGGGAGTCCGGAACCGCAGCCGCGCACTGCCACCGAGAACTGCCCGTGGACTGCGAAGAGGGAGGGGCGGGGTCAGAGAGGCGGGGCCTCGAAAAGAACCCCGAGGTAGACCAGCCCGGATCAGCCGGCCCGGACCCACCCGAGCCGAAGGAGGGGCCGGGTCCTGCGGGCTGAGCTTCCAAGAGCAGAGTCGGAGAGGACCCACTGGATGGCAGAAGGGGGACATAATCGAGGAGGGAGGACCAAAAGTAAAACTAGGAGCCGTGAAAGAGTCGCAGCCGCAGAAAGCAGTATCAGAAGGAACCCAGAGACAAAAAATGTGTAGGATCAGACAGGGGCGGGCCCCCTGGGGTGACCCTGGAGAGAGGGATTCTACAAAAAACCAAGCCTGGGAACCAAGGGGCTTCCACAGAGGGTGTGGGGCAGAGGGGTGGATCCTCGGCCTGGAACCGAGGATCGCCCTCCTGAGGGAGCCTCATGACCAAGAGCCCCATTGGATGGTGGAGTCTGGGTTGGGGTGGGGGAAATTTCCCGCAAGAACTGAAATGAATAGGGAGGTCTTAATGATGGAGAGGAAAGGGCGGATAGGATAATTCCCTGTCCCGGACTCGGGTTCCGCCAGTCCGTCCCACCCAGTTCTCAACTCTCGGCTCCCGACCCTTGTCAGACCCCCGGAAGGAGGGGTGAGGCGGTGCCGAAGGGGAGGAATGGGACAGCGTTAGAGGGTTATGGCCTGAATCAGATAAATCTATAAGGAGGCGGGGCAGGGCTGGAGAACCCAGCAGGGGCGCGTGGACCACGCGGTGGCACTCACTGGTCTCCACCGCCCCCACGGCCTCTGTGCAGACATCCACGCCCGGCGCGCACTTTACGGTCTTCATCTTCTGCGGAGAGCACCCGTCGTCCGCTTTCTGCACGCAACTGTAGCACTCCAGGGCCTGCGTTCCTGGGGCGCGGGGCCGAGTAGAACTGAGCGATCCTTGCTAACGCCTCCTCCCGCAAAGGAAAAATAGTGCTTCCCACGCTCTGTCCCCGGGATGAGAATCCTACTGCACATGCACAGACTTTTCCAGGGCAGGAGTAGAGGAAACCTTCCCACAAATCGGGGGGCACGGATACACTGGACCCTTTTCCTTCTCACCCCCATAGGCCTAGGGTGGGCGCATCCTTCTCCAAGCTCCGTGTGTCCAAGTAGGGAATTCCTGCCGTGAAGTCCCTCGTCCCAGGACAGGGGGGATACCTTCCCGCAGTTTTCTGATCGAGGTGGGAGAACTTTTCCCACTGCTGACTGCTCACTGAGGTATGCCTTCCCACAGTCCTGTCTGAGCGGGGCCCGGACCATTCCCACAGGCCCCCTTTGCTGAGAATGACAACTGTGCCCATAACCCCTCTGCCCAGGACAAGAGAACCCTTTCCACAGCCCAGGATCGAGAACTTTCCCTACAAGCCTCTCTGCTCGCGGTGGGAGATCCTCCCCAGAGCCCTCTCTGTAGGGGGCGGGGCCCTCCTCCCCAGGAGCCCCCGCTCTACCTCCTCAGATCCTCCAGCTGCAGACTCACCTTCGCGAAGCAGTAGCGGCAGCAAGAGCAGCCAGCCTGGGCTCCAGATCACTGCCCGGGCATCTGCTTTCCTGGCGGGGTCCATGGCTCGGTGCTGCTCTCTCGACGTCCCCCTGGGTGTGCCGCCTCCCAACCCGGGCCCTCTTACCTGAGCCCAGGATGAGTAACCTACCCCGGGGCAACCCTGGCCTTGCCCAACCGGGCCAACTCAGCGTCCGCTGCGGGGCGGGCGGGCCCGCCCCTAGGTGCGTCACCCACAGGGAGAGTGGCCCCTGCCCTGTGCAGATGCCAAGGAGGGAAAGAGCGGGAGTCGAGGTTTCCTGACAGTCCCTGGGAGAAAGTCTATGTTTGGGGGTGCGGAGGAAAGAAGAAAGCAGGGGCTACTCAGCATCAGCATTCAGTAACTATCTAACCAGCGCGTACAGTGTGCCCCACTTTGGTGTGGGTGGTGCTAGAGAACAAGGGAACCATCGCCAGGCCTCGCAGAGCTCCGGGTCTGCTGGGGCAGACGGATGTTAATCAAATCATCTGGCACACTGTTATTCACAGTGGCGACTAGGGCAGTGGAGGAGTGTGGGGAGCTACCGGCAAGGATGGAGTCTAGGGGTGAGACTGGATTTCTCCGAGGAGGTAGTCTGAGAGGTGACCTCAGACATGATGGATTTAGCCAGGTGGAACAGGTGGCCAGGAAGTCATGACAGTAGCACGTGGGAAAGCTGAGCAGTGGCAAGCAGCACTCTCCATTCAGAAAGGAAAGCTGAGGCTCAGAGCTCAGAGGGCCCAGGGCAGAAGGGTGGAAACTGAGGCAGAAGAGTCAGGCAGGGGTAAGTCCCAGGAAGAGATCTGGACTAATTGTGAGTAAAGTGGGGAATCTTTGAGAGGGTCTAAATCAACTGGGGGACATGATCAAATTTGCTTTTCAATATGATCAATCCAGGAGATAGTGCAAACATCTATCAAGAAATAGATGGAGGGTTGGAGAGGTGGTTGAGTGGTAGAGCGCTTGCCTGGCATGCCTGGGTTCCATCCCAGCACCACCAAAAAAAAAAAAAGAATGGAAAATAAGCAGTGGTCCATTCACCCAATGGGCCTCTACATGGCAATGGAAAGATCCAGCAAATGGTGTGTGCAGCAACATGGGTAAATTTTTACAACTCATAACTGCATATCAAATTCCTACAGAATCACTGAGTCGTATACTTATGCACTTCACTGAAGGAACTTTTTCTTCAATAAAAGCAAGGGAAAGGGGCCACTGTGGCCTCCATGTTAAAAAAAAAAAAAAAGGAAAAAGGAAAATAAAAGGAAAAGGAGTCTAGAAGGAGCAAGAGAAGACCAGAGGACAAGTGAGGGAGCCGGAGCTGGGCAGTGTCCCAGGTAAAAGGAGAAAAGCAGCCCGAGAGCTGGGAGTTGGCCTGGCACTCACAGAGAGGTGGAGGGTTCGATTGCACATAAAATATTCTCACAAACACCAGCGTCAGCCAAGGTCACGTTGTGACGGTGAAAGATGCAGACAAAATCAAGACCACTCCACAGCCATGTCTGAACACAGAAACAAATAAGATCATTACGCAACCCACAAAATGACGCATCCTCATATCCTGCCTAAGACAAGTGACTGTTTATATTATTCTATTAATATAAGCTACGACTTTAACCTTGCTTTGTCTCCCCTGCCTCATAAATAAGATTTATAAAAATACCCAACCATAGCATTACCCCTACTTGGTGACAGTATCTAAAACCAGAGCAAACCCCACTTTCTGGGACCGTCCTCAAAATCACCACCCATGAGTCCAAATCTTAAAATGAGTCTCTTCTAATATCCTGTTACTGGTACTCCTCCCAGGTCCCCATGATGGGCCTTCTCCCTCACTTGTTCTCCACCAAAGGTGTGTTCCTGGTGGAGAACATGGCAGGAGCAAGAGATGATGCAACCTAGCCTGAGTTTGTAGCAAAAGAAAAGGTGAAAATTGAAAAGATCCAAAATAGGAGGAAGAACTGATCGGGATCACTGATGGATCAAAAGGGAGCAAAAAGACAATGCGAGGTTTTCAAGAGCATTTTGAGAGAGCTCTTGCCACAAACCATGTCATGACAGTAATAACAATGACAACAAAAAACAATAATAGCAATGACCAAGAATCAAGTATTTACTGTGTGCTGGAAACTCTTCTAAACGGGGCATGCAATGTCACATTTAATCCTCACTTTTAAGGTAAGGATGACTTTTTAATGATCATTTACTGAACACCTGCTCTATACTTAGTATGTTCTGTGAATCCTGTCTGTAAAGGGAGGACTGAGCCCCATTTCACAGATGAGGAAACAGATTAGGAAGGGGAGGTTTGAAAGAGGAGAACTTGGCTTTGAATCCATGCTTGCGTTCAAAGGCCTCTGCTGCTGCTTGTTAAGGTTGAACCTAAGATAAAATTTTGCAATGATCCTTAGTTTTGGAGCTGACCAGGTTTGGGTCTGAGTCCCAGTTCTGCCACTGATTTGCTGTATGACCTTGGGAAGTGGTTTCAATGCCTTGATGTTCGGACTTCCTATATAAACAGAAATAATGACAAAACACTTTTCTCAGTTTTTTCTCTGTGCTGGACACTGATTCACACTCTCCATGCAACAGTGCAACAGCTCTGTGAGAAATGTTAAAGACAGTGGGAATGGAGGCAGAGAGAGGCTAAACCCTTGCCCGGGGTCGCACAGCTAGGAAGTGAGTGAGGCACACTCGGACTCAGGCAGTCTGGCTTGAAGACTGACACTTAGGTATGTAGGCACGCTGGCTACCAACCATGAAGCCGATCATCGCTGGCCTCTGTGCCTCTGCGTCCTCATCTGTGAAATGGAGACCTTAACAGTATCTGCCTTATGTCTGCTGTGGGGATCAGTGTTAAATATGTAAATGCTTCAAACAGGGCCTGGTTCTAGGTGCTACAAAAGCATTTGCTATAGCCTAATGCGGTGGCATGCGCCTAAAATCCCAGGGACTTGGGAAGCTAAGGCAAGAGTTTTGCAAGTTTGAAAGAACATAGAGAGACCCTGTCTCAAAATAAAAAACAAAAAGGGCTGGGGATGTAGCTCAGTGGTAAAGTGCCTCCGGTTCATCCCAGTATCAAAAAAAAGTTAGCTGTCATTAAATAGGTTGTTATTATTACTATTGGTATTGGTTACCAACAGCCCCCACATCTTGAGCTCCAACTGTGAACCAGGTAGGGAGCTCGTTGTTTTAAAGCAACCTCTTTGTGAATTCCTAACTAAAGGATGGAGAGAAGTGCCCATTTCACAGAGGAAGAAACCGAGACCAGAGAGGTTCAAGTTCACGCAGCAGACTGGGCTCCATCTGGTTGGCTTGCTTTCTGATAGCAAGAAAAATAGCGGCTGTGTCCTTGAAGGTATGTGTTCTCCAGACCTCGTGGGATACCCTGGTTCCCGACAATGACAAGCACCTCTGTCATGTAGGTGGGGTCACTTGGCATCCTGCTGAAGCTTGGAGAGAGAAAGTGAATGACTTCTTGTGAGGTCATTCAGCACTGGCTCCTGCCTCACTGTTCCTAACT